>NC_134407.1:47239583-47572083 GCF_038048845.1 Mixophyes fleayi
CCCACACCCACACATACAAAACAAGTCCTCTCTGGCACTTAAAGATTTTTTTTCATAGTAATTATAGCAGCTGGTAGGGGATTACTGGTCTCCTACCATTTACCACTAGTAATATCTATAGTAAATTGGAAATGATGGGACTGCTCCAATCCCCTAACATTAGCTGTAAATACACTAAAAAATTCATCAGTGGCCTTCTGTGGCTTACTTAGTACAGCTGCAGATAAGGCTTATTGCTAGTTGGGTGGGAGACCCCAGGATGCTCAGGAACATACTAGACACTAGTAAAGTACATTGCATAGGCCATTTGACTGGCGTCCTGATTGAGGTTTCCTGTTACAGACACCCATTTGGCAGATACAAATGCTGTGTTCTTGAAGAAAAGGCAGAGACGGAGGGTCACACAATGAAAGGACGGTTAGGGATTCTTGCACTGCCCTGTAGTCTAAAAATTACGCTATATGACCAGGTATAGTAGAATAATTTTGAGAGGGGCTTCTCCCATGATCTGTCTCTGTAAGTTAATTTATTGTTAAATATTTTAGATCACACGTACACAATGTAGCTTGGAAAAATCTGTTTTTGGCAGAGCCTAATTATTCAAAAGGGTGACCAAGCTGCAACCTAATGCTCAAGGCTTTTTCGGAGGTGCAAATTTTTTCTGACTACAAAATTGTGACAGGGAGAGGTATAAACTGAAAATCATTTTAAAATATAAGAGAATAGTTTTTCTCCAAAGTAAAAAGAAAACATGATGAACAATGTAGTAAGATTTAATTTTATTCCTATTTTAATGGCTGAAGACAATAAGTCATCCTTTGTTGGGCTCTTGTGAATAAGCGATTATGAGAGAGATAAGGATGGTGACTGGCGCAGGTGTGACAGCCACCTCTCCATTCACATCTTCACCCTCAGTAGCGTTCATACATGTCACCATCTGCTATACAGTTCTAATTCTAATGAAAACTAAATGAGTGATAAAGATTGTCATGACCCTAGTAAAAAGCCAAGTAGAGCTGAGTTTTGAAAACACAGTAACATAAACATTGGTGGGGAGCAGGGAGATGAAAGACAGATTTTAAATGAAGGGTGTTCGATTTTACCTACTGCGTATTAGCCTGGCGTGGACGATGAAGGGGTGCTACAAGCATATCAGACTAGGGTCGCCTGAACCCTTATTCAAGTCCTGCCTATTGGGGTCCTGATTGTCAAATATGCAAGACGTTCTATTACGGACTGCCTCGTTTGGAGTCACTGAACCATGGCACACTGACACCTGGTATCTTGGTGTCTCAGAACAAGAGCAATTTGGCTCTTCAAGTCCCAGCTACATTTTAAAAAAAAGGTTGATCACCATTTGAAGGACTATAAGAGCTATGCTCGGGCAACCTTCTGGCAAAATCCATAATAAATTATCTATAAAGTAGAAAAATGTGTGTACTAGGTGAGATCATATTGTCATTCCCATATAAGCAAACTGTAAGTTTATCCATATGGAGAAATTAAATTAGAGAAAGGAGATATGGGATTGCCAGGGCCGGATTAACCCGAGGTCTAACTGGGCTATAGCCCAGGGGCCTCGGGCATCCAGGGGGCCCTTCAAAGTCCTCAGCAGCATTATTGATCTGTCCGGGGGCGGGTGCGTCCCCAGCCCGATCAGTGATGCTGAGCACTGTCACTGTAGTCCTCCGTCCCCGGCGCTCAGTAATCTGTTTACTGAGGAGATCTCGCGAGTGAACTCTCGCGAGATCTCCTCAGTAAGGAGCTTACAGCGCACCAGGGACGGAGGACTACAGTGACAGGTAAGCGCTTGGGGGGAGCCCTCACGGGTACGGGGGGGCAGCGGGTGGCTCACATTGGGGGCCTCACGGGGGAATGGAGGCGCCCTTAGCCCAGGGGCCTCCATTCCCTTAATCCGGCCCTGGGTATTGCACATAGCGCAACATTCCTTTTTATATTTCCGTTATGCAATGGCTTAGTTACCTTAACGTTCACCTGCCACCTACACAAATTTGTGGCAGCCATTGTTTGTGTTAAACCAGTATTCATCATTTCACTAGGAGCTAGTGACATCACTGAGGCACGGGGCACCTCGTGTGAATTGATTGGCCAAATTCTTACAATTACTGGTTCAGCAAATAATATAGTTTCCGACACTGTGAAGGTGACTAGTTTAATGTAAGCCTTTATGAAATAGAATTATGATTTTCTGCTTGCTCTTTCAAACCATACATCAGAGCATAGTGGGAGTAATAGTTGAACAGCTGGCAGAACCATTGATGTATTATTTATTTTCAAATACTGTTCCAGCCAGCCATACAGCACCATAGCTCAGCAAGATTATCTTGCAGGTGAATGGAAATCTCATCCACAGCTATGTTTTCCTTTAATATTAAATGGTGAGTGCTGCTGTAAATCATTAAGTTTTGTGCTGCCTGCGAAAGTGCCTGAAAAAAATCGAGCTTAGTGTCAAGTTGGAAATTATGTGTTATATAAACTGCTGAAGCTGTTGTTCAACTGTTCATAAGTTCTCAAATGTAACATAGCCCAGACGCGGCGAGGGTCCTATGCTGTTGCATTGCAGATTGCAGCAACGTTAATACTGAATACTGTGTGCATAATATCAGAAAAGCAAAATGCTTTTGTGAAGAGGGTCCCTGCAGCTGCCGTGCCCAGGAAGAGGGCGAAGAAAGAAGAGACTACAAACTACTCAACGGTCCTGCGTTCCAGTGGTGTGTACTTTCATTCTTCCCCGGCAGGTCCAATCAGGGCACCTCCCCCTGCTGGCCAATCGGCAGCCAGATAGGTGAACGAATCCTGGCTCACCTCTGGCCGTTTGAACTGTTGGCGCCGCGGCGAGCCAGTCTAGGCTTGCGGCGCTGCCAAGTGACGTCAGCGGCCGGGGGCTAATTACGTAGCTGGGCGCCATGATGTTGAGCGCAGCTCACCTGCAGAGGAGAAGGAATAGGACGTTGTGGGACGTCCAGCAGCGGAGAAGCCGGAGACGCTGGCAGAAGTGGCAGGGAGTCCTTATAAGGGCTGGGAGCTGCTCTGCCATATGAAGACGACGTGGCAAGAGAAGGAGGTGGTGAGGAAATCGGTAGGATGCCCTTGCAAGGGCTAAAAATTCCCCTGCCAAGAAGACAGCGGGAAGCAGAGCGCTGAACCGGAGAAGAGACGCCTCCGGCTGGAGGGCCGGTGCATCTCCTAGTGGTCCCAAATGATTGGATGAGTACCTGGGGTGTTGGAGAAGGGATTGTTCTGTGTGGCTTTGTCTCCTTTGTTTTACAGGCATTGGTTGTCGGACAAGGGCTTTTGAAGACCCTCGCGAGTGAGAACTCCCTGGAGTATCAGGGACAGAGGGAGTCGCCGTAGTAGACCCGCTTCCATGAGTATAGCCCAGAGAGGACTGTTCTCGTGGTGCACTCACCTTGCGGAACTGCCCTTCCCATATTTTCCCCTTTCCCTTGCAGCATAACGAGTGCCCGGCAAACGAGATAAGGGGCTCTTTCCCCTGTTGTATTCAGGCACTCGGCCCCCCCCCAAACACCATTTCTACACTTGGCGTAGTCGGCAGGATCCTGAAAGGACGCTATGGATCACCGGAGGACCCATTCAATGCACCAGGGATGCTGCATCATCCGCACGCAGGAGTATGTGGAGATGTCCTGGAAGCAAGACTTGGAGAGGCGAGGAGAAGCCCCCAGAGACTGGCCAGAGAATGAGGAAGACTTTGAAGGATGGGAGAAGAGGAAGAAGTTGTAGTCTAGTGGCCAAATGGAGAGCAACTCATCTACGTAGAATGATATATAAGTGAAATCTATGAAGACATATCATTCGTCAAGGGGAACTCTGCCGGGAAACCGAAAAAGAAATCCGGTGCCGAATGGACAGAGGTGAGCGAAACGCGGTGCTGGAAGTGTGAGAGATCAGGACACTTCGCACGTGACTGCCCGGAAGACGAGGGGGCCCTCAGCGAGAGGGAAGACGAGGGCAACTGGGAAGACGAGGAAGTCTTCGAAGGATTGTCTCCAGAAGATTGGGAATCTGGAAGGAATGATTGGCAGAGCCTGCTGGATGTTGGATCGCAGGTGATCATTCCATCTAGGCAGGAGTCCAGATGAGAACACCCGAGCCAGCAGATTGCAGAAACCGGGACATGGGAGACGTTGTATGCAGCGGACGACTGGTCGAGGGCTGTGGAAGAGCTGTTCTCTGAAGAAGATTGTAGACCTGTGAAGTCTCTCCACTGGGAAATACTGTATCCGGAGGTATGTGAGGATGCCTGCCCGGTGGGACCCGAGAGGATGGAAGCCATTGGTACACCGGAAGAGAGAGCTTCTGAAAGGATGCTGTACAGAGAAGATGATACTCAGGAGAGTGCAGCTGGTGAGTGGTGGATGTTGCCACCCTCTAAAGAAGAGCTCTGAGTCACCGAGGAGGTATCGGACAAATGGAGGTTCCGGCGGACACCGAGAAAGAGATCCCCTGGATCCCGGCTTTGAGTGATGAAGTGGCCAGGATGATGTGGATCCTCTGTGAGAGGGCGGTGCCAAGGAGAATCCAACGGATGGGGGTCAGGGGTGCCAGTAAGCGACCCTTGGGGACAGATGTCGTGCGGAGGATATTGGTCTCCCTCTTTTCACAGGTATTGGTTGTCAGACAAGAGCTTTGGATGACCCCCGCAAGTGAGGACTCCCTGGAGTAGCAGGGACAGAGGGAGTCGCCATAGTAGACCTGCTTCTGTGAGTATTGCCCGGTAAGGAATGTTCCCCTGGTGCACTCACCTTGCGAAACTTCCCTTCATGTATTTTCCCCTTTCCCTTACAGCATAACGAATACCCGGCATACAAGATAAGGGGCCTTTTCCCCTTTTGCGTTCGGGCACTTGGATATCCCCCCACCTTCTTACACTTTCACATATGATTCACGTGATGTCACTGCTCACTGTTCTTACAAATTTTATATTGTGAAATCCCATTTCCTGAGAGGTAATGCTTGTAGCTCAGGTAGGAGGGGGGTAGGGCAGAGGATGGACAACTTGAGGAGATATTAGCTCAAGGCATTTAAGTATTTAATGAGTTTAAAACAAAAATGGCCCCAGCCAGCAGTAGAAAAGAGCAGACTTTTTAACCACACTGCTATTTAGAAAACTTTATCTTTTAAACAGGGCAGTTTGATTTTCTGTATGGATTATGTTCATTAGCAAAACAGACACTTTTTCTGGTCAGGATACTCTTCGCACTGTTAAAAAATGATTCTAAAAAAAAGGGACAGTACTTCACACCACTACCGCACTCTAATGAACAGTGACACCTACTGGTGACTCTTACAGAAGAGAATAAAGAGAGATGTGTTTTATTGGGGCACTCAAGGATGTTAGGCATAATAAACTATATTTAATCTTTATGGGCGTTGGCATATAATTTATATGGAGCAATTATTGATATACAAATAAAAGTGTTTCTTAAAAGAATATGGAAACAGACAATTAAGCGAAGTAGTTTTAAACTGCAATTTTATTTTACTTTATTGCACATGAATGCACACTAACATCACCAGTTCACAAAAATACTTTTTTATATATTTCGCTGCTATTCAAGAAATCAGTATTTATGAATATTTTAATGAGAATGAATAAAGATTGAATATATTTTATTATACTAAAAATCCTCCAGTTCCCCAATAAAACTCATCTCTCCTTTTCTCTTCTTTAAGAAATATGTATAAGGATAAATGTGTGGGTGCACCGCCCATAGTATAAAATAATTAAATAATTTGGTTGGATTTAACTGTTCAAAAATTCCGGAGGAGGTGTGATACTGGTAGGGTTGGAACAAGCTGTTATTTTTACCTCCTGGTTACACCTAAAAACATTGCACATGCACTCAGCTATTACAGAATTTTCACAGGTCACAGAAATCACAGAGCTAAAATTAAGATGTGAACTGTGGCATCCAGCTAATATATCAGCAGGGCCTGATCAGCCAATAGGCTGACCAGGCTGCAGCCTGGGGCGCTGGAGCCTGGGGGGCGCAGCGTCACGGAGATTAATTTTTTTTCACTGCCTTTTTTTTTTTTAATTTAGGCAGCGCCGGGCCTGCATCATCGGGATCGCCCCTGGTGTAAAGGGGGCGGCCCGACTGTCACTACTACATGACAGGCAGTCTGGCAGCGATCGCTGCTAGCTGCCTGTCAGGACGGCCGCGGGAGCTTCTTACTGGGGTCACGTGAGATCAGGACTTCCGCATCTCACGTGACCACAGTAAGAAGCGCCTGTGGCCGTCCTGACAGGCAGCTAGCAGCGGGGGAGGGAGAGGAGGGGGGGGGGGGGCGCTGCGGCGGTAATAGCCTAGGGCGGCTGGTACCCTTGATCGGGCCCTGTATATCAGTGTCATTGGAATGCATACAGTGGTAGAACTACCGTGGGTGTTGGGGATGCAGTCACTGCTGGGCCTGGAGGTGGGAAGGGCTCAGCAATGCCTGTCCCCCCCCCCACCAAGGCTCCCATGGGAGAGGCCCTGTACCCACCAGGCCCCCAACGCAGTACTTTAGCCACTGCTCTGCTCTGAAGCTATTTCTACATAATAGCAAATAGACCTGATAGTTGTGGCTTTTACAGTGCAGGTTTAATTCACTGCCTGCTTCAGTTCCAGTGGCTATCTGAGTTAGAGATTAAAGAGAATGAAAACCCCAGGCTGCAGTTCGATAGGCCAGGAACATACCTGGCATCCCACGATACAATATGAGTTAACTGTGTGATGCTCATTAGGGACTCCATGTGAGTCCCTAATCGGCCAGGTTACTGTACACAGTCCATTGGCCAATAACAATAACCATTGTAATTTGGTTTCCATCCCCTTTAACTCATGTGTGTTGTAAAGTGCGCATCCTCCTTTACTCAGCACTACCAGAAGGATCCTACCTGCCCTGGTTCTCACAGAGAGTCAGGGCCATCTTTCCGACTTGGCACAATGGGCAGGTGCCCGAGGGCCCAGCGAACAAGGGGGCCCAAGACAGGACTCCTATAAAAAAACAAAAAACAAACTTACCTTTTGCAGTCACCTGGCGATCCGCATCCCTCCCTGGTCCCCTTTTCCGTGCTGCACTCGCAGTGAATGTCGGGCGTGATGACGAGCACAGAAGAAGAGAAGAGGATCGGACTCGAAGAACAGGGCGATTGAAAGGTAAGTTAAGGGGGATTTGAAAAAAAAAAGTGTGTATATATATATATATATATATATATATATATATATATATATCACTTTTGTTTTTCAAATCCCCCTTAACTTACCTTTCAATATATAAATATTTATATATATATATATATATATATATATATATATATATATATATAATCACTTTTTTTTATACATATATATTCATATATAATATATATATATATATATATATATATATATATATATATGGGCCCCGGTGCACTGCTTTGCCCGGTGGCCCATAATGTTGTTAAGATGGCCCTGCAGGGAGCCTGAGTCATTAAGGCACGCATACTGAGCACATTGTGCTGTTGTTCTCAAGCGGCTCTGCATACTCCCGGAGTCAGCAAGGAGCGGATCTCAAGATACAGTATTGTCTAAGGGTGTTGGTTCACTCTGCTCCACTAGAACAGACGCTGTAGGAGGCATAAAATATGTATGTGAAATATGAAATCTCAAAAGAATGCACAGAAAAAAAATACTAATCAATTAATGTTACGTGTCAATAATATAGTCATTTATGATTAGAAATGGAAATTGTGTAAAAAAAACATTTTTATTATAATTTTTTTTCCCGTTGAAAAACATTTATTAGGCCGTCCTTAATGTGTACTGTACATAAAATAAATTGTTAGAGTTGCTCCTGATTGCAGACACATGTTATAGCTGCATACGCTACTGACCCAGGACTTAGACTAGACCCTTAGCTGGTGCAAGAGATACAGCAGAAAAATAAGAAACGTTCACACATGCAGAGCTTCATTCCACATGGCTGCATTCGCTTGAGTTTTGCACGCCCACATTGTGCATCGAGTACGGGCGCACGACCCTTCCCCGCCCCATTCACTCCCCGAAATCGTAGGCCGACGTAACTGTCATTTGCGCTGGCAGACGCAGCGGGCTTGCTTTCGTTGACGGACGAGTGTCCACGTTCTGGGCATGCGCAAAAGGGAATTGCATACAATACGCCCAAAAAACAGAGATATGTCCCTTAATGACTCAGGCCCATAGAATGTTTAATTTTTTAAAGAATTAAAATTTATTCTGTTTTTTGTTATGTGTCTATTGCCATATCTGACATGATAATCAGCAGTTGAAATTATTTTTCACATTTATAATAATACATTATAGTATGATGAGGAAAAGATTCTCTGAGATTTACTTATTAATATAGCTGCATACCTGCAATGCAGTAACCAAATGCAAACAAGCAGCAATTACTTTGATTGGTCTGTAGTAGAAAGACTTCTGTAAATCAGTGTATGATCAGTTATTTTCGGTTACAGTACTGTGCAGAGTCCTATATTAGTAAGTACAGTCCCTTCTGTGCATAAAAAGGGAAAATGTCTACCTATCGGTATGGTTTGCTTTCTCTTTAACTTGGAACATTATTTTCCTAAGAATTCTTATTTCCTGTTTATATGTGCTGTTATGTGAAACATTTGCAAAGTTGCAGATTGAGGGGCCTACTTCTTGTATTTGTTTAATAAGAAATATCTATTTTCCTACAGAGCGTACAAACATCTTCAAATATCAAATAGAAGGAACATTTGCTTAAGGTATTGCATCACAGGTAATTTATCTTTTAGGAACTACACCCTATTTTCTCTCTCCTATTTTTATGGTCCTGTGCAACAGACTAACACCCACAGACACCTGCAATAAAATGTATCTCTCTTCTAAATATTGGATTCTGCTGTATTTTGTGCCAAATTAGGCTTCTTATCTGTTTTTTATTTGCCAATAAACCTAGCCCTTTCCGAGGAATATTGTTTGTTGTGTTTGTGCCCAAAGGAAATTGGAAAGGATGGTGCATGCTTAGTGCAGGTTATCCTGTAAATCCAAATAAAGAAATGACAATCACATTTGCTGCATACAACACAAAGGATGTGGGCACCCAAGCTTTGCTGTCCAGCCTGGGACCTTATCTGCATCATTGGTATAAATGTATTGCACTATATATGTTTATTTCAGCTGTTTTGTAATCTCATTAACCTGTGAAAGATACTACCTGTTACTGTGTACCACTTATTTTGTTTTATATTTTATATAGCTAATATTTTTGTACATTCTTGACCTGAATTTTAATCTAGGTAACATTAAGACACACATTCACGGCTGTATTGTGGCAATGCGGTCCTTGGAGCTTTTGAAGAGGACGAAAACCCAAAACAAAGAAGACTCACCAGTCGTGTGATCCATCGGTGGTAAGCTATCCTCTTCTTCTATTGCAGATCCCGGCACCGGCGACAGTTCGCAAGTAAGTGGATAGTTCGATCACCATCCTTTTGTAACTTCCTCACCCATTTCTCCCCTTAGGCCGCAGATAAGCCCTTGGCCTATTGGTCCCTTGAGGTGATCACTGAAATCGCACGATTGGTGGCAGGAATCCCAGTTGACAGTGCAGCTCAATCCCTTTGTTGAGTTCCAGTGGCTATTCCTGTGGTTCCAATTTTTAGTGCCTATTGTTGAGTTCTGGCAGGTAGTCCGGCGGTTCCAACCTGGTCGTTGTGTTCCATGAGAGGGTGTTGGAAGTACTTGACCTGAGTTCCGGCAGCACCCTCTGACAGTTCCAGGAGGGGGTTCTTCCCCCTGTGTTGTGCTGTTCTTGACTGGCCCTTGCTGGTTGCAAGTATCAATCCGTCCTAGAAGAAAGTGCACATCTCATAGTCGGTGAAGGATTACCTTTTACAGTAAGGCTACAGGGATTAGGACCCAGTCTCCTGGGATATAGGGGGCTTAGTACCTAGGTTAGGAATTTTCTTTATCAGGAGCCTGGTGTAAGGGTCCCATTAACGGTAGGCTCCTGGTATCCATTTTCTGTCTGCATATTGTGAGTGATAGCCTGAGCTGTGGGGTGAGTGAGGGTAGTTCACTACATTGTGGGATACTAGTGGTAAAATTGCTTAGCATCTGATCATAAAGTTGTTGTTAGGATGAGAGTGCTACTTTGTTGTTGCTATTGTTGTATGTATCGCTAGTGTAGGAGGCACATTTAAGCAGGTAGATAGCTCATGGGTGGTTGTGTGTGGTGTCACTCCTGTTCCCAGGTGTTCAACCTGCGAAGTTGCAGACACCTATCAAAAGAACGGGTTCAGTTACCTGGTGAGTACCATCCACCAGCTTTGTCTCTCACGTAACACAGTGAGCATTATATTCGGTTGGGATTCTTCCCTCTCCTGAAAATCTGCAGTCCCGCTCCAACACCCAGAACAAAATGGGGTGTCGGCAACCTGGGTATAATATATGTATATATGAGTATATGAGGTCTCTAATGCCTACCTACCCTTCAGTCATATGTCTGGTTTCCTCCCTATGCTAAAGTGTAGAGGGGTTCCTACGCCAAGGTTGGGCTGTTGGACTACAGGGTTCTTTTTGAGGAGTGTACGGCTCTTCCATTAGTTGTCCCTCAGGATTGGATAAGTACTTGCGAGCAGGGCCTTCTCACCTCTTTGTCTGTTTTACCCAGTTTGTTTATTAGTTTATTACGTTTGTCCCCAATTGTAAAGCGCTACGGAATATGTTGGCGCTATATAAATAAATGATGATGATGATGATGATGATGATGTAGTGAAGGGGTTTACAGGTAGCGTTGATCGTTCACTAGGGAAACCAACAAAGTACTTCAGATCCATTGTACTGCACAGCATGGATCACTGCCAAAATAATGATCACTCACTATGAGTATTACTGTCAGCCCTCACATATTATCTTAAAAAACTAATCAGGCCAAAAATGCACCCTGCTGCATCCAGGGTATGCCCAGAGTTGGATATTACTGTGTGCTGACAGTGTAACCCTCCTAGTGATCTACAAGGAGATGAGAGCAATGGGTAATGTACTACAGATGGTGTACAGATGCCACTAAATATAAACACCTACTGATATTAGTATGGTAAAGTGTTAAATTAGCCTTAAATACCTAGATAATGATGTTTGATTTCAAAAGGTTGGTACCTATTTTTGTATTTTACCTATTGTATAAATACAAAAGAATCTATATCTTTGACAGACCAGAAAAGGGACTTTCTTAGAACTATTGTAATGCATTTGTGAAAAAAAAGATTGTGGAACTGGTTATCTTAAAAGTATTTTCCAGTGTTCCACATCATAAGAATAACCATACCTAGACACCAACAAATCTGCTCTAATATTTAGCACTGTGGGACGTTAAATGGTCTTGATGCCTCTTGAGCATTGGGGTCATGGTTTGCATTCCGGCTAGTACACAATCCCTACAGATTTTGTGTTCTTCCTGTGTTCGCACTGGCCTCTCCCCTCAGCTGAAAAACACATAGGCAGGTCCATCGGCTTCTGAGGAAATCATCATCATCATCATTTATTTATATAGCGCCACTAATTCCTCAGCGCTGTACAGAGAACTCATTCACAGTCCCTGCCCCATTGGAGCATACAGTCTAAATTCCCTAATATAGACACACGCTCACACACAGACACAGACAGACAGAGAGGGAGACAGACAGGGAGAGACTAGGGTCAATTTTGATAGCAGCCAATTAAGCTACCAGTATGGTTTTTTTTGGAATTTGGGAGGAAACCGGAGCACCCGGAGGAAACCCACGCAAACACAGGGAGAACATACAAACTCCACACAGATAAGGCCATGGTCGGGAATCAAACTCATGACCCCAGTGCTGTGAGGCAGAAGTGCTAACCACTAGGCCACTGTGCTGCTGAAATCTACCATATGTAAGGTAGAGAAATTATACTGTAACTTCTACCTCATCACAGACTGATGCAAATGTTTATACATCCCCTGTGAAGCACTGCATAATATATTGCCACAATGCAAATAAAGGATTTTTATTTAAACATTCCCAGCTGTGTCTCCCATTTCTCCACATGGTTGTAGCAAGATTACATTAGCAATTTTCTTTTACTTGCAATATTCCCAGAAAGAATTAACATGACTCCAAAGTACATACGCGCCACATTTGCTTCCTGTATAACTAAAAAAGTACATATGAAAAAAATTGTAGACACCCCATACAAAAGCAATTATATTCCTATTTAACAGAAAATACTTAAATGGGAGGACACTTAAATAATCCCTCCATTCGGTAATATATTCATGGTGAAGCAGACTCCCAGTCCAAGATGTATCCACATTTTAAATAGAAGGAATATGAGAAATATAAGTAGCAATTAAAAAATCAGATTGATCAGATTTCAGCAGCCAGGACAACTATTAAGCATAAAGGATTATTTCCATACTTATTTCTACAATGATTCTTAAGTTCATTATATTTTATACTTTTGTTAAATTTCGTGTCTTTTCAAAAAAAGTTTTTCGGCTTTGAAAATGACTTTCTCCAGTCCTAGTTTTCATTGTGTATATATGCTAGACATAGCTATATATTTGCACGATAATATGGTCAGCAGGTGACATTAATTTTTGCAGATCACATTTGTAATAATACATTACTTCCGTATGATGAGAAATAAGATTCTCATCATACTTATCTAACAGTATAGCTGCAAACTTGCAATGCAGTCACCTAAAGCAAACAGTGCAGTAACCAAACATAAACAAGCAACAATTAAGCTGGGTACACACTACAGAAATTTCGACCAACTTTTTATGCCGAGCGATTTTACATGCGATCGATGGTCCGATCGCTCGGTCCATGGACTGCATACACACTAGCCTTGTTTAGGACGAGAAAGGGAAGAGCGGATGTCCCATTAGCGACTTTTTACAGCCATGTTGTCGTGAGCAATGACTGTAATTTCGTACTCACTGTTGTGGATCGGTCGGAAGTTTATACACACTACACAGCGGAAACGAGATTGGAACGAAAATATTAAACGATACGACCAACCAAATGAGGCGACAATCGTCCATTTGGGCAGACTTTCGACCATCGTGTAACTGTACACACTGACCCGACTTTTGAACGAGCGGTCGTATGCCGGCTGTTTGAGCCGATTATTGGACGAAAACAGCCGGCATACGATTGGTCTGTAGTAGCTGCGATTGGTCTGTAGTAGAATGACTAATGTAAGTCAGAGTTTAATCGGTTGCATTGGTTACAATACTGTGCAGAGTCCTATTTTAGTAAGTACAGTCCGCTATGTGTATAGAAAGGAATAACGTTTGCTTATCTGTGTGGTATATTTTCCATTTAACTTGGAACATTTATTTCCTAAGAATCCTTATTATTTGTTTACATTAATGCTGTTATGTGAAACATTTGCAAAGTTGCGGATTGAGGGGTCCTCCTTCTTGTATGTGTTTAATAAGAAATATCTATCTCCCTACAAAGGGTACAAACATCTTCATATTTCAAATTACAGTTGCTTCAGATATTACAACACAGGTAGTTAATCTTATAAGAATTACACTCTGATGTTCTCATTCTGAATTATTTTTGCAAGCCTCAAAATGTATGTTGTTTTTTCAAGGCTATACTTTTAAGATCCAGACTCCTACAATCACATTCACCTCTCTTCTACATACTGGGTTCAGATGGATTCTGTGCTAAATTAATCTTCTTATCAGTTATCTATTTCCCAATAGACCTAGCCCTTTCTGAGGCATAGTGCTTGTTGTGTTTGTACCCAACGGGTATTGGAAAGGATGATGCATGCTTAGTGCAGGTTATGACACATATAATCTGCAACTGGAAATCCTGTAAATCCAGATCCTGAAATGGCAACCACATTTGCTGCCTATAATATCGTGTTGCTGCTTCTATCGGCAAAATTAAGGTTTTTTAAAGGACGTGGGCACCTGGGCTTTGCCATTCAGTCTGGGACCATATCTGCACCTTTGGTATAAATGTATTGCACTATATGGGCCTGATTCATTAAGGAAAGTAAAGCAAAAATTAGTGTTTTCTCCTGGACAAAACCATGTTACAATGCAAGGGGTGCAAATTAGTTTATTATGGATGGAACTCCATCAAGGAAGAAGGCTCGTTTGAAAAGTTGTACTATTGATATGGTTTTAGGCTTGGATGAGCAGGATTTAAAAGCCCAAAATAAACTGTTGAAATAAGTGACTCAATATTTCATTATACTACACAGCCGGAACTTTTTGGGAGACTTACTTGTGGCTATATACAATCAGTATTTTGTCTAAAAAGACACATTTTTTTGGTACCTATTTTCGTATTTTACTTATTGTATAAATACAGAATAATATATATCTTTGGCAGAAAAGGGACTTTCTTGGAACCATTTTAATGCGTTCGTGAAAATAAAAGATTTTTGACTGTTACATAGTAACATAGTAACATAGTTGATGAGGTTGAAAAAAGACACCAGTCCATCAAGTTCAACCTATTTTGGATCTCCTGCGATCCTGCACTTATATTTGATACCTTAAAGGTATTTTCCAGTGTTCCACATCATAAGAATAAACATATCTAGACACCAACATATCAGCTCTAATATTTAGCACTGTGGGACAGTGCTTAGCATTGTTGCCTCAGAACATTCCATCAAGGACACTATCCATGCAGATATTGTGTTCGCACTGGCCTCTCCCCACACTGAAAAACTCACTGGCAGGTCCATCGGCTTCTGAGGAAATCTACCATATGTGAGGTAGAGAGATTATACTGTAACTTCAACTTCATCACAGACTGACGCAAATGAATAAACATCCCTTGTGAAGCTTATGTTGTCACAATGCCAATAAAGGATAGGGAACAGACCAAGTTGTGTCTCGCTCCACTCCACGTGTTTGTAATAAGATCATGAGAGCATTTCTCTCTTACTATTGGCAAAGTTCCCAGAAAGTTTTGACACAACTCCAAGTAACATTCAGTCCACTATGGCTTCCCGTATAATTAACAAGTACACATCAAAAATGTGTAGACACCCTATAGAAAGTAATTGTATTAATATTTGACAGTAAATATTTAAATGGTGATATCTTCACGGTGAATCAGACTCACAGTCCACAATGTATCCATGTGCTATATGTTGGATCTTGAGGAATAAAGACAGCAATTAAACAAATCAGATTAATCAGATTTCAACAGGGCAACTATTTAAAATATAGTATTATTTGCATGTAGACTACAATGATTTGTCTAGATTGTAACGTCTTTGTAGTAGCTCTGTTGTTATTCTTTTTTTATCAGTGTGTATAAGTATATGGCAATTTCATTCTGTGCATACTGCATAATGCTATGTATTATACAGTATATTTTAATAAAAAAATTATAAATAAATGCTAATAGCAGAAACAAACTAATTAAGTTGCTTGAAATTCCTCTAGATAGCACTTTGTTCACCAATCTACATAATAATTCACCATGAATGGGGACCCAATAAGATCACAGGGTTCTATAGTGGTCCTTAAGGTCATTTTATTTTAGATTTTTGTTAAATTTAGTGTTTTTTTAAAAAAAAGTATTTCAGTTCAGAAAAAAACTTTTACTTACGATGTTGGGGAAAGACAATAAGATTACACATAGTGCCAATGTGCGCAAATTCATCTGCCAATTTGGTTTCCCATTTACAATTTTTGAAATATACTACAAAGTTAATAAACTACCCTGACTATACCTCCTTTTTGTAGTCCGACAGTCATCGAGAGTTGCTAGCCTTTGAAGAAACTCATATACAGGGACTCGCCGATTAAATTTACAATACAATATAGTCTTAAATCATTAAAAGCATTGTTCCACTACACAAGATGCCACCAGATTTTTACTGAAGTCACTGTTTTTGGAGGTAATGCGTATTACTAATGACCCAACAGTCAGAGAACAAGAACTAGAAGAGATGGCGAATACATTTTTAAAAAACAGCTTCCCCACAAATGCGATTACTGCAAAGCTACAGGAATGTAGAGAAATGCATCGTACTGTGATTTCTTCAAACTCTAGCAATGATATTCTCTTTAACAGAACTTTAACCATTGTCTAGACTGCAGTTTCTAATGCAGGCCTGGCCAACCTGTGCCTGTCAAGGGGGCATATTAACTATGCGGCGGTTCCGTAGTCCAGCTGATTCCTGGTGCTTTGAAGTCATTTTTTAAAATGGCCCATCGGGTCAGACTATGGTACTAGTTACATAGTTACATGGTCTATTTAACAAAATGTACTTTTAGACCTATTTATATAGAATTTACACTGAAAGTAAAACTTTTTTTGGAGGTATTATACTTGGTAGCAGTCTTTAAATGACGGTTTAATGAAAAGAGAAGTGATAATTTTAAAAAAAAAAATCTGCCCCAAAAATCATTGATGATCAGGTTACACTGCATGTTGATTAATCAACTGTTTTGGTACTCTCCTGCCATCTAGTGGACCATACATGAAATGCAATAGGCTGATATGTAACGTTCTACTGATGTCCGAATCGGACACAGACTACAGAATAGGGAAAAATGTTAACTTGATGACACGTTCCAAAATGTTCCAAATGTAATGGGAAATGGTTTTAATGTCACAATAAATATTCTTCTATATAGATTAAATCTCTTGAGCACAGACACTTGCATTAATTGATAAACAGATAATAAAAACAAAATCTATCCAATATTTCAAAAAATGTTATCTTTTTATTTCAACATTTTAAAAAACTTTAATATTATATAGAAGTCTTTTTAAGAAGTACTACACAGACTAGCAGAAATGGTAAAGATGTGTAAAACCCTGCGGTTATACCACATTTATCAAGTCTAGCAAACACAGAATAGGGTGGTAGGCATTTCAGAGATCATTTTTGTTATTTTAGACTAAACAGGTGCAGCTCCTAAAGCTGACTGACCAAATTTCCGGGGCATTATTTTATTAATAATACCGTGAAATTTGCATACAAGCTGTTTATTATTCTGAGATTGGATGATCTAATACCATGTGACCTTTTTTGAAATATTCACGTTTCTCCAACTGTACTTAATACAGTGTGTAAATGTGTAATCTGCTGTGACATTATGTTTTATTATATTATCAGTGGAAAATCTGATTCTGGTAGAGCCAGCATTAGCATGATACCTGGTGCATCATGCTGCCATAACTGTAACATGCTGTGATGCTTTGTGTTTCCTTTTTTATAGTGTGTGCTGCACAGGCTTGATGTGTGACAAGATAAAAAAGTGACATGGTGCATAGCTATAATGATTTCTATGGTAGACCTGCATGCTGTATTTTTACCTTAAAATGCCCCTGAAGTAGAGTATAGGGTGGTAGGCCATACTTGCCAACTCTCCTGGAATGTCCGGGAGACTCCCGCATTTCGGGAGACTCCCGGGAGTGTATGGCAATCTCCCGCATCTTCCCAGTTCCTAGTGAAGTGGGCAGAATTAGGGCCAAAATGCCGCAATTCTCCGGGAATTGTGGCATTTGGCCCCACCCCCCGCTGTAAAAAGACGCGTTTGCCGGTCCAAAGTGACACAATTTCAGAGCCCCGCACCCCGCACTCCCACCTCCTCCCGGGAGGCTCCCGGACACCAAATACAAAAAGTTGGCAAGTATGTGGTAGGCTCGTTAGCTTTCAGAGAAGGGGCTATTGTTTTTTAAATAATTATTTATTATATGTACTTCAATGGCACTTATAACCAGGGGCGGGCTGGGCAGGACAGCTAAACTCCGCAGGGACACTGCCATACTTGGTGGCTGGCCAACCTCCAGGACCAGCCACCTTCCTTATCTGTTCCCCGTCCCTCCCTCCCTCTCTATATGCAGCCTCCTCTTACTCCTATCCCCAAAAGAGAAGATGCCACATGACACGTGACAGGTGCCGTCCCATGTGTGCAGAGTGACTCCAGCACAGCGTGGTTGGAACAAGGTAAGTGTGAGAGAGGGGGTTGGGGAGTATGCTAATATAATGTGCTAGGGGAGGAAGAAGGTTAATGTGATCTTAATAGAATTTAAGATGGAAGTGAGTGGGAGGTCTTAATATAATGTAGATGTGAGGTAGGCTACTAATTTAATGGTGGAATGTAGGTGGAGGCTAAATGGTGGGGCAATTTAATTTATTGGTCTAGTAATTTAAATTAGCAGTGGGGCCTATCAATTTAAAATGGGGTGATGGGACCTTTAATTTAATGCTGGAGTGGTTTGGGAGCTATTAATTGAATATGAGACTATTTGGGGAGAATGAGATCTATTTATTAAATGTGAATATGAATTATTTAATGGCAGTGATGGTTGCGGGAAATAGGTATATTTATTAAACGTAAATGCTATTAATTTATTGCCGGGGTGAGGGGGTCCCTACTGTAGTTTCAGAGGGAGGTAGGCTATTAATTTAATGGTGGGCGATGGGTCAGAGCTAATTTTTTAATGGTGTGTGCTATTAATATATTTGTGAGGTGATGGTGGGGCTATTTAATTTAATAGTGGGGCCTATTAATTTAAGGTGAGGTGACAGGATCTTTAATTTAATGCTGGGGTGGTTTGGGGCTATTATTTAAATGCGGGGCTTAGTTCGGTGAAAGGGGTCTAAAATGTGAATATGAATTATTTAAAACAGGGATTGTTGTGGGAAATCCCGAGAGTTTCTAAATTTCATGTACCCCAACATGCCAGGATCCAGACAAGCAGAAACTGAACTAAAGAAACCAGCAGCCACAGGTAGTCATAGTGACAAGAACAGGTAGGAGAGAGCAGGACAGTCTGCCAACACTGCTGAATCTTGTGGGGCAGTCCCGAATTTGGATGACTGTTTCGCTTACTCAGGATTTTGTCCGACTACAAGGACAGTTGGGAGGTATGTCCCACTTCACACTATACTGCTCATGAAGGCAGGGCTGCCTGCACCTTACAGTAGTGCACACATTACACATTGCCTGTGTATTTGTCTAAAATGATAACCATATTACATCATAAGGGACCCCTGTCTTAAATGCCCCGGGCCACCCAAAGCCTTAATCCAGCTCTGCTCTGACTCCTGCTTAATTGCACTTGGAAACAATGAGACAAGTTGTTAATCTGTCTATTTGCATTAATTGGTGCCAGTGGAATTTGTCCAATGGGGACATTGCTTGATGTGTATTTAGAGACACTCATGTTTGCATCTGGTCACTCTTGATAAAGTTCCCTATTGGAACGAAACGCGTTGAGTGAGACTACTACACCGTATACCTATTGATGTTTGCTGTCTTCTTCTTATATGTAAGTACATATTTGACTTTGTTGTCAATAAAGTTGCTTTGTATTAACTACTCCCCCTGGTCTCTTTTTGGGGAATTGCCATTTGGTCGGACATCGGTCTGCGAGAACACATTATCTCGATCGGGACGGTGTATCAAAACACAGTCCTATGGTATGAGGAGCAAGTTTATTCAATTGGCCATTCAGCTGGATCATTATCGTTGTGAGAGGGAGCAGAGTCCCGCTGATTGCATATTGAAACGTATGGTTATTTCAATTGGATATCATTTGGGCCATATATTACAAGAGGGAACCGAGTCCTATTGAACATAAACCCACGAACGGTCACTTCCACAGATATTGTAAGTGATCTATATTGTGTATATTGGACTGCATCTCTTCCCCTTTTTTTCTTTTGTTTTGATTATTATGAGATACGCTGGAGTCGATCATTAGGACCAAACAATAGAATTTATAAGATCAACATTAAAATCTTGGACACAATATATACGTGGATATAACTATATATGTAGTGTTGTCATTTGACCCATATTAGCTGCGATTGTACATCTCTTATTATGTTTACCGATATTTTGTTTATTTATTTTGATGTTTTTGTTTTTATTTCCATATAATTTATTTATTTATTATTATTATTAGTATCATTATTTTTATCTACCTGCATTTATATTTATATTTATGTTTTTCTTTTGTTTGTTTGTGCAATGGCCTGAAATTGAGCGCTATAGGATTATTTATTTTGTTTGTAGGGCTTGGACAAACTTGCTTAACAAGTGAATATCTATTGGTCTCCTGGTGTCTGCTGCTACCGCTCTATCTCGAGCCCAACCTTTTAAGGTTTTAGATATTATAAAGCTCTTTGTGACATCTGTGTACCCTGCAACCGACACATGAATGAGATACCTGCTAAAATGGTGGACATGGCTGTCTTTGATGCACCTTCGCTGTATCGTTCCCACATGAATGCTGTCATGGCATCGGCCTGACTTGCCTCTGGAGTCTTCTTAGATTCCAGAAAATGTGACCATTGTTGCCGTGACCTTAGGTAAGCTCGTCTCGTGGGTAGGGCTAATGAGCGTTCGGCCAGTCCTGCTATGCCAGCTTGATAATCTGCTAGACAAAAGAGGGACATTTGGTTCCTATTTGGTTAGAACGTGGAGCTAATGTACTAAACCTACGCCATTGAAAGCGTGATAGCGCGCCTGCTGTGCCGTTTCCAATCCCGGGCACGTGTCGGGCACTGAACGTAATGTCACATTCTAGACAACGCAATATAAGGTGGCGTTGAAGGGAAATGGCATGATGGGAAAATGCACTTTGTTTGTTGATCGATTGAACAACACCCAGATTGTCGCACCAGAAAAATGTGTGATAACTGCTTAATAGACACAATAATCGGAAAGAGTTTGAGCACTAACAAGTTGGTTGTTAGTCCCGATTGATGCCATGATTCTGGCCAGTGCGAAGTGCACCATCTGCCATTAACATAAGCTTGAAAACCTAGCGTTCCTGACGTGTCAATGTATAATACTTGCTGCTTACTAGAGATTGGAGGGGTAGGCCATATTCTTTTTTCGTTAAACTCCTAAAGAAACTTCAGCCGCACCTGAAGTTCTTCCTTTATTTCTTGTGAAAGTCGAATTACCGCATGGGGCTTGACATTCCTGCTGTGACCCTTTGAAGTTTTCAGCAGAAAACTCGGCCCATGGGGATGACTCTACAAGCAAAGTTGAAGAGGAATAAAAATGCACATTCCATAATTTAGTTAACGGATTGAACTAGATCTTGGATAAGGCTTCTAACATGTTTTTGATTTTATCCTGTGGGAGCCTACAACAACCTGCCAAGGTATCTATTTCAATCCCTAAAAATGACAACCGAGTGGTTGGTCCCTCAGTCTTGTCGTGTGCTATGGGGACGCCTAATACCGAAAATACCGCCTAGGACCAGGACCGGATTTACCACTATGCAACCTAGGCAATTGCCTAGGGCCCAGTGGTCCCCAGAGGGCCCTACCAAGCCCGGCGGTGAAACCACCCTTTAAAAATGGGCCACTACTTATGGGCCAGTGCTATATGCTTGCCCCCCGGGCTAAAGTCTGCCAGCCAGCCCCTGAATAGGGGTATAGGTTATGCTAAAAAACTATAGTGCTATGGATTTCTGCAGGGAGGGGGCCCCAAACCAGTATCTTGCCTAGGGCCCCATGATGTCTAAATCCGGCTCTGCCTAGGACGCTGCCATAATGTTACTACACTGGGGAGAATCCGCTTGTCCTATTAACAGAAAATCATCCAGATAATGTGCTTTTCTGTGATGTCCTGTTCCTGCCTGTACGCACCAATGGAGGAACGAGTTGAACCTCTCAAAATATGCGCAGGAGATTGCACAACCCATGGGCAAGTAGCGGTCTTTATAAAAATGGCCTTGGTATCTGAAGCCCATAAGTCTGAAAGACTCTGGATGAAGTGGCAATAAACGGAAAGCAGATTCGATGTCCAGTTTTGTTAAAAGCATGCTGTGCCCTTGTTCCTGGACTAGTGAAAGAGCTGCTTCAAACCGCTGGTAGTTTACTGAACTATGGGAGGGGTCTATGGCATTGTTTACCCAGCCCCCGGCAGGGTACGATAGATGTTGAAGCGGACCGAATATGCCAGATTACTTTTTGGGAACTACCCCTATGGGCGATACAACTAAGTTGTGTAAAGGTGGATATACAAAAAAAGGTCCTATCATTCGGCCAAACTTAATTTCTATTGAAATCTTGTCCGCTGGGAACATGTAGGCTGATTGTAGGTCCCGGGGTATGGGAGGGCATAAAATCCCTTGAACAGGGATATGAAAACCTGAACGAAAACCATTTCTTAAGAATGTGACAGCCTCCTGGTCCGGGGAAAGGCTAAGCCATCTATCTAATGCTGTGATATCAGCTGCCTCTTTCTCGGCCTGCTGATTGGGTGGGTCTAAGAAACTGGGTGGCGGGATGCGATCCTCTACAACAGGACACGTAACATCTGTTTCTTTGGGGGAGGGGAGCTGTCGCCCTCTCCCTGATTGAAATAGTTTTTGGCCTGTTGAGGAGGGACCTGACTACTGGGCTGCATCAAATCCATCCACATGTCAACATCTTTATGACCAATTGGGATGCTGGCACGGCACTCATCTTCCTCCTAAATATGTCATCATATAATCGCCAAATGTTGGCTTCATTTTTAAAATAAAATGTTGTTTATCAAAAACAAGTAGCGCCACACGTCTGTTATTTCCTCAGGCCTGTACTCAATGTAGATGGCTGCGAAGATACAATACCTTTTCATCCAGTTCTGAAAGGATCGGTACGCATCTTCACCTAGTCCATTCTTCCAGCATGCCTGTTCTAGGATCTTTTTACCTGTTTCTGTAATTGAAAACATGTCTACAAAAACTCCTCTTTTTAGCTTGTTCCTATTGCGGGGCCTCACACAGAATGTGATGGCTTAGTTCTTACACTGCCCCATGTCACCTGCGCATACTCCTACCTGAGGTCCTAATACCCGACTAGATTTTGATTGCAGCATACCCAGCAGCTGTGCGTGAATCAATTTTAGCAGTTTGCGCGGGCCTTGGTCTGTATCCGAGGACTTATCGCTAGTGGTATCAATGGGTGGACTGTTGTGTTGTGCTTTATACGTTTAATAGGGTCTCACCAGCCACGGCATTCCCGTCTGTTTCACTGGGGTTTTTCGTTGGGGCTTGCACTATTGACTTCCGTACCAGGTTGGACGACGCTATGCTGGTATCTTCTGCAGCTTGAATAGAATGGCTGTCTTCTGTTCTGCTGAGTTGAATCTGTGACACTGAAATGGGTTAGTATCCTTTGCAGAAGAACTAATTGAGTTGCTTACTCCTTGCTGAGTAGAAGGGAGTGTTGGCGGGTCGGCGTGTTAGGTTGTGCGTGAATATACTGATACAGGGCAGGATGAGGCAGCTCACTACTACCCTGCGTTCGGTGAAAGGGGGTCCTGCAGCCTAAGTGGACGGGAAACATTTCTCTTTGGACGGGGCATAATAATAAAAGTGAGGAATAAGGAAATGGGAAATTGAAACTGACAGAAAAAAGGAGGGAAGAATATAAAGGAAAAAAAGAAGGAAAAAAAATATAAAAACGGAACAAAGATAAAGAAAGAAAAGAGAAAGATAAACCAGAAATTAAGAGGACTCACAGAGCTAAAACCGTAGACAATGATGAGTACAGAGAAAGACAATTGCTTTGATACAAAGCCTTTGTCTCTGGTCGTTCTCACAGGATCTTGTGAAGCAGACTGGGACAGACTACCCCGTCGTAGGGACTTATATAAACTGCCATGGCACTCCCACTTTACACTTATTGGTTGGCCTGGACACAGGGATAATTTAACCTTTACCTGTAAGTTAACGAAAGGACACATGTCTGTTGTTTATGTGCTTTTGTCTTTATGGACTCTCTTGGCATAGCTAGAGATTAGTAGCTAATCATGTTCAGATTCGGGTGACTCCATGGAGCCACAGAGGTGACAGTGGAAAGGTGCATATGTACTTTGTGGGAGGATGTAGGCAAGTGTGGCTTCCTCCTGTTAGTAACAATTATGTTAATAGGTAGGTTGACAGTAGCTTGTCAGAATGATCTCAAAGTGTTATGGTCTTCTGTAAGGCATACTTGCCAACTCTCCCGCATTTTGCGAGAGTTTCACGGACTCCCGGGAGAGTGTTGCAATCTGACAGAATTCTGCCCACTTCACTAGGAAGGTCCAAGACGCTGCGATTCACTGGGAAGCGCAGCGTTTGGCCCCGCCCCTGCTGTGAAATGACGCGGTTGCATCATTACGTCATGGGGACAGGGCCAAAATGAAGCAAATTTTGGAGCCCCGCCCCCATCACCCCATCTTCCCTGGCAGGCTCCCGGAAAAAAAATTCAGCAAGTTGGCAAGTATGCTGTAAGGTAGCCTCCTCTGTGTCTGGGCTGGCAATTTCCATATGCAGAGGTGGTGCTAAAGCAGTAATACACCAGTGTTACAATACAGCTGCTCTTGTTTATATAATTCAGCAAGCTGGTTATGTCTGAGACATATAGCTCTGTATATTGGAGGGGAAATTTTGTAATAGTCCACTAGGTGGTGCTATAGTCTACAACTTTTCGATCAATTCAAATAGCTGTTATGTGTTTTAACTATAGTATTGTTCACACTCTTCCCCTAATCAACCAAGATTTAAAAGTACTCACTTTTGTAGCTGAGTGAAAGAAACAGCCTCTACCAGAGGTTGTCAACACAATACAAATTCTGTTGTTTAAAGTCTTACTCGAGGATTGTTAGCGATAAGTTGTTGGTTGAAGGTCAGAAACAGGGATACAGTTGGTAGTGCTGGCATTTAGGAGGTCAAGTAGTATTACAAATGATTGGGGGCGCCCAGGTGATAAGTTGAGCAGCAAACTCAGAAGGGAGCCCTTCCCCCGGTAAGCCTCTAGTGACTCACCACACTCCAAAGCAGTGTACGTTTTTATGCAGCTGTGAGAATTAGATGCAGTGGGAAATTGGGTGCAGGGACCCTTGTTGTCGGTTTAGCCTGCAGACCTAAGCACAGGGTACTCAGAGGGGTCCTTGAGACAAGTGGCAATGAGGTCTCTGTCGGCCAGGTGCATTAGGTGATCTCACCAGATCAGACACGCGCCGCAGTAAGTCTCCAGGACAAAGTAGATAGGTGAGCCATTGTCTTCTCAGTGCTGTCCAAAAAGCCCAATGTCTGAGCCAGAGACCACGGACTGGATCGGCAGTAAAGATGGCAGGACGCGGTAGCAGGCAGAGAGGTGTGTGCCTAGATGAGCAGGGTATATCTATTTATTATGGTAGATTCAGCAGTTCGGAATAGTCAGGCTTAACAAGCATGTATATCATACTGTATTAAAAGGCAAACAAGTTTCTTAAACAAAAACAGGAATAAAAACAAAATCAGTTAGCTCACTTATATATACGTTTCTATAGTTGTAATTATTTTCTCCTGCTGCCCTTAATGTCCTGGAGTCTTTGATTTATGTTGTTGTTTATAATCTTACTTTTGACATATATTTCAGACCTAGTTGCAGTCCTGTTCTATATTATGAAAGGTGTATTGGAGATAACCTGCTATTTAAATTGAACTTTAAACCTATGTTGTCTTGTTAGAATGCTACTTGGTGTCAAAGGTACAGGTTTTCAGCAACTGGGATCTAATCCTGCTTGAGTTCAAAATAGTTCATTAGAATATTCCACTACAATTCAATGTAAATTAACCAGAGTTTGTAAATCAAACAATCACCTATATTTCAGTTATGTACCGTTATGTTAACCAAGCTTAATTAGCATATAAGTGCAATAAGAACACAACAAATACTATTAAATGGAGCTTAATATGAAGGAGGAATGATTAAGGTATATAAAATAATTTTACGCAAACAAGTTGCTTAAAATGATCGCAGCAACAGAAAAGTTCTTGATTTCTGTTCTGGGGCAACAATTTTGACCACATACATTGATTTTTTAAAAGTGCACTTTCAGTCCACAGACCTCCTCCCCTGTGAGGTCACTGGAAGAGGGCCATAACTTAAAATTCTAGCACCTGGGGCGAGAAAGACAAATGCCGCCCCCCTAGCCCTTAAATTTAACCAAATTAACCTAAAAAATTCCTTCATTGCACACCCTTTCAGCGTTGCGCACTGGGCGGTCGCTCCTGTCGCACAGCCCTAGTTATGGCCCTGTGTAAATGCTAATTTGGTTTTCTAACAGCATTTGTGACTTCTTTGGCAATTCTTAAACATGAAACATCTGTTTTGCCATACATCATAGAAATATAATTTTACATTCAATCAACTGGTCATTAATTTACACACAGACACATATAAAATATGATTTTAGATTCTACATTAAAGTATTCAGATAACCTTCTCATCTCTTTTACCTATGCAGAAACACTTTCACCTTTAAATTGAATTATTTTACGAAAACAAAATATTTCACAATTACTAATGGTTTGGGGTTTAAATAGTTCATTAGAATATCAACAATGTCCTGAAATGTTTTGTTGGTATGGCTTTACTGATGTTAATAACCTGTGCGACTCCCAACCAGAGGCACCGCTGTGCAACTCAAAATCACGTCCTGGGGCTTTTAAAGCAGGCAGCCCCCCTAACCCAGAGATTGAGGTCTGCTTTGTTCCAGGTCCTACCCGGTTACACTGCTTGCTTCAAGACCTGATAGCCATTTGCCCACATTTTTAAAGGTGAGCACTATAAATATTTACTACCAGAGCACCTTGCCTATGCCCATCATATTCCCTGAGGGAAAGATACCGGTATTTTACTTTGAAATCATGTTTGGTGGCATATCCTGACTTTCTCTGACTACTGCATGGGTACTGCTATTTCTGGGCAGTTTGGGACAGAAGAAAACTACCCATCCTACCCTCCACCTAATTTAAGCAACTCTCCAGCAATTAACCCCTCCATTTACCTGCCCAACATGCCCTCCAATTACCACCCTTCTACAGCTTTATTTTTATTGAAATATCACTATTAGCCTCAACATTGTGGGCCCGATTAATTAAGGAACGTAAATGCCGCTACATGCTGTATTTTGCTCTCGTGTGCCCAGAAACACTCCATACGCCAGAGAACACAGCAACATCCAATTTTTTTATCACGCGGTGGGTGGGGCTCAGCAATTGCGCCATTTTGGCCCCGCCCCATGATGTAATGATGCAAATGCGTGATTTTACAGTGAGGAGCAGGATCAAATGCCTTTCGGAATGCGGGAGGCTGCCATAATCTACTGGGGGTCCGGGAAACCTACCCGGAATCCAGGAGTCTCCCTGACATTCCGGGACAGTTGGCAAGTATGTATAATAGATAGTGCTACCTCCTCTTCTCAGACTTCTCTCCACTTCTCTTTTGGACCTCTTTCAGACCTCTGGAACTTTCACAGGGTCTCTGTGCTGTCTCTCTACTCCCTCTGTTTGGCTACCAAGCAATATTACAGGGGTATACTCACTTCTTAAGCTGGGTACACACTACAGAAATTTCGACCAACTTTTTATGCCGAGCGATTTTACATGCGATCGATGATCCGATCGCTCAGTCAATGGACTGCATACACACTATCCTTGTTTAGGACGATAAAGGGAAGAATGGACGTCCCTTTAGCGACTTTTTACAGCCATGTTGTCGTGAGCAATGACTGTAATTTCGTACTTACTGTTGTGGATTGGTCGGAAGTTTATACACACTACACAACGGAAACGAGATTTGAACGAAAATATTAAACGGTACGACCAACCAAATGAGGCGATAATCGTCCATTTGGGCAGACTTTCGACCACCGTGTCACTGCACACACTGACCCGACTTTTGAACGGGCGGTCGTATGTCGGCTGTTTGAGCCGATATTTGGATGAAAGCAGTGTAGTGTGTACCCAGCTTTAGTCAGCTCTGCTTTTTCTTGCCCCATCTCTCTTTCTTCAGTTGGCTCAGCTCCGCCCCCAACTGACGTAACAATCAGTGTTCTGAGTGTGGGCTCTCCTCTCCTCTTCAAGTTCCCTGGCCTGTCAAGAGATGTAGTCATCTCGCCAGAAGCCGGGAACACTATTGCGCATGTGCTGACAGACATGTCTGCCGATGCTATAAAAACAATTACCTTCGTTTTGCATTCCTTAATAAATTAGGCCCACAATGCCCACCAATGATATCCTGAAAGAAACAACCATTTTTTAAATGAATATTTTATTTTCCAACATAGCCCTGCTTGAAACAGAAATATATCTGCTATTTTTACCTGTATTTTAAAGAAAATTATTATTATTATCTTTGACTTATAAGGCACCACAAAGGGTCCGCAGCGCTGTACATTACATATACAGAAAACAGAGAACCAAGACACAACATGATACAGAAAGAACAAAATATATAGAAACACAGGTGACAGGGTAAAGCAAATCAGATTATTTCTGGGACAGATAGTTAAATGGATGGTAGAAATCAGTGATAAGTAGGCCGAAGCTTAAAAAACAGGGAAAACAGGGCTAGGGAAGCAGGCCAAGAGGTACAGAGGGTGAAGGAACAGTAGAAGGAGCACACAAGGAAAGAGGGCCCTGGTCATGAGAGCTTACATCCTAAAGGGTAGGGGGAGACACAAATAGGGTGGTACTAACTGGGGGAGAGAGCCAGGGCAAGGAAGTTATGAGGAGGACTGATAGACTTGAATAAAGAAATTAGTCTTAAGGAAACGCTTAAAGGCTTTGAGAATAGATACTAACCTGATGGAACGCGGAAGATCGTTCCACAGCAGGGGAGCAGCCCGGGCAAAGTCCTGAATACGAGAGTGAGAGGAGGTGATCAGTGAAAATATAAGACTATCATATCACTTTTTTGGACACTTAATATGAGTAAGTAAGAGAAGTCTCAATTTAAATGGGGTACAGAAGATAACAAATTAGTGGGTAAATGTATTAAGCAGCGGATCTGTCAAATCACTGATATTCGTCGATTGTGGCGGCCATGTTTAAAGCAGCAATTTTATTAAAGGCAAAATTCGCCTTTGCTTTACTCGCCTTTTAGTAAAGAAACTGCTGGCTGCCTCTTCTTCATGTCATCCATTGTGCTCCATAATGGACAATACTGGGACATTATAATCACTGAATGAGTGACATTGCATCAATAATTCAGTGTTTTAGGTGGTCTCTAACCATTTACGCCTTAGGCAAATGTGCCCAACTCAGGAGCTCAAATGTGTTACATCTTTGACATCCCTATTGATTTAATATCTGGGAGAGTGTACTGAATGCATGTTATTGAATGGTGATATTATATTAATTCAATATAACAAGCAGATTTGCCTATGATATTTTATATTTGACTAGTTGTGTAATATGGCGGTATCCCTACTTTATTTAAGGTTGTTTTTACATTTTTAACATATCCTTATCATCTGTTTCTGTTCTCTGGTTATGTCATCTGAGTTTTGTTTCTTCCTTTACTCCTCCCCCTTTGTTTTTGTTTCTCTTGTCACGTTCCCTGAGTTTCGTTTCTCCCTTTAATTTCCACTCTAATACTGTCAACTAAAAGTCTATGAAAGCAGTGCAGTAGGAAGCAGTTTATTTTCACAGCACTGAGAAGCTGCACATTATCATACTACAGAGCTGAGACTGGGGTGACACAGAACGTGACAGTATGAATTATACTAAATATACACAATATCTTTCTCAATTTTCCCACATTCTGAGAAGTTGTCTTATTTAATATTTTAGAGATTTTTTTTAATTAAATGTACATATGACATTGATCTGGAAGGAATGTAGAAATGTTTTATTATACAGTACTTTCAAAAAGCACTTGTCTTGATTTAGTATAGAGATAGAGATACTCACTGACCCTTGTGTTTTGGTTTTGGCTTAGGGTGCCAGACAATGCACTAAAAAGAGCTATTGAAATTCATAGCAAAAGCCAGTTAATCAGGGAGCTTCGAATCAGCCCCTTTCCCCACAAAATTATAATCTAGTTAGGTAACTTTCATGTAAAGTGCTGATTACAAACACAACAAAACACGTGTGGGAGAATGTGGCCTCTAAGAGGCTGACTAATAGACACAAAGACATTGCATGAATGGCTATCCAGGGGGGTCTGTCTCTCAGGACATTCATGCACTCCCGGAACCTGTACCGATATGTCCACTGCCCCTTCTGCATCACCAAAAGGGAAACAGCACAGCGGTTTTTTTTGGGACTGCCCCACTGCACAGGCACTGTTGGATGCCTTGGAACATGAACATAAGGACAGTGTGCCCAGAACTTGCCTTTCATACCATTCAGTATTTTGTGGATTATTTCCTGGGACCCACATCATTGGGACAATCCAGGGGGCCTGGAGCCTAATGCACTGCTTTAAGGACGCTATTTGGCTTGTCAGGAATCACCTCATCTTGAAAAGGGAGAAGACCATTAATTTTCTGTCACCCTCTTCTCCTTCTCCCCCTATGTGTCTGTTTATTCAATGTAACACTGTTGAATTTGCCTGCAAATTCTACAGACAAGCCTGCTCGTCTTCCTCTTCATCATTGACTGTTAGAAATGAAGCACTCGTCTTTGGGTGTATATTAGACTGTACACTTGTTAGTGCAAATTCAGAAAAATACAGTTTAATCACGGCTAGGCCCTCCCTAAGCAAGCTAACAAAGGGCTTGTTAGAGTAATGGCAGAAACACACATCAGTGCCAGGAAAGATTAATGTTGCAAGATGGAATTGTCCTTGCAAAATCCCACCCACCCCTATGTTGGATCTTACAAAGGACATGCACTCTTTAACAAACCAAGCACTTCAGCGACAAGGGCTGCCACTTTTGTGGCTGAAGTGCTTGGTTTATTTGGGCCCCCACTAAACCAGCTATCAATGCCCTAAAGGCATGTTAGACCAACAGTGCTGTGAAATGAATTCTACACTGTCAAGATGTTGTCGTCATCATCTTCAGCAGCATCCTCACCCTCATCGATGTGTACCTCATCATCACAGACTATTAATTCATCTCCGCTGGAATCCGCCATTAAAGAAGTGTTAGTTCTTGGATGTATTTGCCGGTACAGGCCTTCCTCGTGTAAGATGTAGTTCATTTTTCCCACATTTTTAGGAAGTAACCTCCTACGTCGATCACTGACAAGTTTTCCGGCTGTGCTTACAACTTTTTCTGAGTACACACTGGAGGGTGGGCAGCTTAGGTAATGCCAAGCAAGTTGTACATGGGTTTCCAAATGGCTTGTTTTTCCTCCCAGTATGGATAGGGACTGTCTGACATTTTGATTCCAATTAACTCTTGAAAATAATCCTCCACCATCCTTTGCAGAAAATACAGCTTTTTTTATAAGGGGGTATATGAGACCCCAAACACTTTGTAGTGCAAATTCAGAAAAATACAGTGCTATATTAGAATTTTAGCACTCAGACAATTCAGCTTTTTAGAAGGAGGTATATGAGACCCCAAACACTTTGTAGTGCAAATTCAGAAAAATACAGTGCTATATTAGAATTTCAGCACTCACAAAATACAGCTTTTTTAGAAGGGGGTATATGAGACCCCAAACACTTTGTAGTGCAAATACAGAAAAATGCCTGCTCTATAATGCTCTATTTGTGCTCTATACTGTGACCTAACCCTTCTCTGTCCCTCTCTCAAATGGCGCTAGATCGCAGTGGAGGCGAGTATTTATTGATTCTAAAACTCGCGAGATCTGAGATCCGACAACGTCACAATGACGTTTTGCCTCGTTTTGGAATCCAATTAGGCGCAAGAGTACCGAGCCAACTCAGCTCGGTACTCGGAACCCTGAAGTTCGGGTGGGTTCAGTTTCCAGGAAATCGAGCCCGCCTATCTCTAATTTAGTGTCAGTTTTAAATTAATGCAGTTATTTAGCTTTGTGGTTTAAAATGTAATTTGTGTTCACTGTCTTCTTATTCAGCATACTTTAGGGAAAAAGTCTGATTGCAGGAACAGGGTTCTCTTAATAACTTTACATATTCATAAAATAAAGTTCACAGTACACTCAGTTTTGTTTCTATAGTTCTTGTGTTAGTTATCACTTTTTTGTATTCTCTAGAACTGGACATTTGCTGGAGTAAATATAGCAGGAGTGCTCTGTTTTGCTGGTAGCTGCAAAAGAGACCCTGTGCTCTTAAATGAGCATTAACGTTTGCAAGGGTATGTTAATGTTGGTGTCTGTTTGTTGTTGGGTTGTGTCAAAGTCGTATAATTGGATGAACGAAAGTATATTGGTTTAATATTGGTTTGCCGTGCGTATTGCGAAGCGTACGCCACGTGTTACGTGACGTGGTGCGTTTGCACGGTAAAATATGCACGCACACACTCGCATTACAACAGTTAGTTATTTATATCATTTCATATTGGTTCTGTTACACTGTAATTCAGGAGCAGATAGTATTCGGTTTATTATTAGTATATATATATATATATATATATATATATATATATATATAGTGATTATATGTACATTGTAGTGTTATTAAAGGTTTAGGTAATAGGAAAGGTGTCATGATATCATATTGAAGCCCTAATCATCAGCAGCTGTCCGGTGCAGTCGGCGAAGAGATCGCACATTGCATACTTTAGTTATTGATATTAGAGAGTAAACCTTTGTATGATACTGGCTATGAAAAGGAGCAGACCCCCTGGGGAGAAGACCCCCACCTTTGGATTCCTTAGATTGAATCAACCTATTACCTGTCTGGCCTGGACCCACCCAACGTCTGGACCTATAGAAACAATCTACGTCATCTCTATTGTTCACAATGAAACACTGATTGTATATATATTAGCTGCATCTCACTGGGGCCTCAGTCAACTCTGACACAATATTCTATACAGAATATTGTCCACCGGGTCCCGTGGGTGCGCAAGCGAGCGCAAGCGATTGCATTGGTATGTACTTATCTTTTGGTATTGGCTGTGCTGTACTGTACTTTATCATGATATAATAATGTATTGAATTGTTGACTATTTACACCTGTTAAAAATAAATCACTTTGTGCTTTGGACACACATTCAATTGATTGGGCAATGCTTATTTTAAAACGACAAAATTACTTTAATAATTTGGGGGCTTGTGAATTAGGAGTTACGTTACCGGCAGGTATGCAACGCTTACGATATTCGGTTCCTCAACAAAGGGTGGATTGACGGACGCGTCGCATAAAGCAGGAAAGAACGTAATGCGTCTAATACCTGTGGTTCACTGTGTGTTGCGAAACCGAATGTCCGTTGTTGCATAGACTGAAGGAACGCTAATTAGAATCTAGGGACAAGAAAGAAAAAAATGTTTCTTTTTATTGTCGTTTTAATGGTTTAAAGTGTATTGCATTGCTGTGCGTATGTGTACTTCCTGCTGTGCGTACGCAAACTTCCGGTAGATTTGCCACGTGGTTGAACAATTGTTTTGATAGTTATTATATGCATAGTATAATTACTTGTGAAAGCCTCTGAGACATTATTACGGTTGTTGGGAACTTTCAATTTTCTGCGCAGAAAAGGTGTATAGTGTGCGATTTTGTAACGTAGATACACTGTTTATTGTTGAGGTGCTCAGTTGCTGTCTGACGAGGCAGATTGCCCAACTGAAGGACAGTATACAGGGCAGGTATACCGAATGCGAAAACCGGGTTTTCGCAAAGCGCTACCAATAGATCGCAAGGTTTGCTAATAATTAGTATTGGTAGGCAGTGCGATCCGATCGCACCGTTAGTGCGAATTGGTGAAGCAGCTAGGAGGAATTATACTGGAAAGGCAGGTTGATTGTATTAACTTGCGCTCCCAGCGATAATAAACTCAGCAGATTTTTGTGGTTGAGCCAGGGTATCGAGGAGCTGATAGCCCTTGGGGCCCACAGTGATATTTCTGTATTAGGGATCCTCGCCAGGGGCGAGAAAAGCGAGTGAACGCGGCTAAAGGAAATACGTTCACCGAGCATTATAGATCTCTAGCGGTGAGTATAGCAACAGAGTTGAAATTATTTAGTGGAAAGAACAGAGCATTGCGGTGTGTCTGTATTTCACATTTGGCCGGAAGGAACAGAGCATTGCGGTGTGTCTGTGTTCCGGGTAGAAAGTATATTGTGCAACATGGGTGCTAGGCATACGCTAGAGATGGTCATTGTACTGCCTAAGGAAGGTCTTATTGAGTCAGCGAGATTTCTCATGTGTGCAAAATATGGTGCATACGCAACTGTGTATTGTGACATGTCGAAATGACCAAAGAGTGTGATAGGCCTTTCCCAACAACAGGGAGTTTTAATGCAGAGGTACTAAATACCGTAAAAGATAAAGTACGGTTGATTAAGTCAACGAAAGTGAGAAATGCACATAATCATTGTTTAAAATCGTGGCAAATGGAAGGTAACACGTGGCAGAGCAGCGAACGCACAGCGGAAGTGAGTGTAAGGAAAAACACGTGTTCAGCGGAAGTAAGCGTACCGGAAACAAGCATTCCGGAAGTGTGCATTGCAAAGCGTGGCGAACTGAGCGCAAACACGCCCCCGATAAATTCGGTCGGGGCGGGAAGTACAGCCAATACCAAAAATGTAAAAACTGTAACTAGTAAGTTGTATGTTGTTTTAAGTAACGTTAAAAGTAATGTTTCAGGACAAAGAAGAGGAACGGTCCCACCAGCAGGGGCAGCTGCTGAAAGTGGTGAGAATAATGAAAAGGTTAACACAGGGGGAGACATCCATTGTACTGCAGCAGCAATTTCAGCAACTAGTTTCAGTGATTTGGTAGACTTTACATCCTGTCTGCACAGCAGCAGTTCCCAATGGGAAAGCAGACAGGAATAGTGATGTTCCCTTAAAACATGTAGCAAAGCATGATCCATGCACTAGGTCTGAAACATTTTCAATTTTGTCTGATTTCCCTGATCCTAGGAAAGATTTGACCAAATGTCAGCAGTTTATTAGATATTATGGTAATGTGTATGAGCCAACTAATAACGATTGGCGAGTATTATTGAAGACCTGTCTTCCTCTCAATACTGACATACAAAAGTTCATTAAGGATTGTATGTTGGAGGAGGATGAATCCTTAACCGAGGATGATAATCAGGACAATATTAGACATATAATCACACAGTTGGCCACATATTTCCCAGTGATAGTGGACTGGAGTAAAATTTTTAGTATCCAGCAAAAAGATAGTGAAAATGCAGCAGACTATTTTTGCAGAGCTTTGATAGCAATGGGCAAATATACTGGGGTACCAGACATAAAAGATAATCTACATTACAGAGAGGTTGCTGTTAAAGTTCTAATGGATGGCCTCAGGGAAAACTTGAAAAGAAGGGTGCAAACTTCATTACCATACTGGAAAGGAACCACTGTAAGTGCTCTCAGGAAGTCAGCTATAGAACATGATAAAAGTATAAACAAACAGAAAGAGACACTAAGTGATAGGGTAATGATGATAAGTATCCCAGCACTAGAGGGACTGCACACACGACCACCAGAATACAACCCACATAACAGGAAACCCAGAATAGTGAGATGTTACAATTGCAGAGAAGAAGGACACATTAGGAAAGATTGTAAAAAGGAAGAGAAACAACATGAGTTGAGGAAGTGTTTTCAAGGCAATAAAATAGGACACCTAGCAAAACATTGTGCAGACATGACAGGGACGTGCTTCTACTGCCATAAGAAGGGACACATGAGTAGGAACTGTGTAGAGAGAAGAATGAATACCTGGGTTGGAAATCACATAGACATCCACAAAGGAGGCGTACACTTCTCTCAGAGGTTCCCCTTTAATTGATTGCACACTCTGTAACAACTAATATTCTGGGGGAGAAATATAGCCGACTCTAGAGTTAATCTGTGGTGAGCATTAAGGTGCAAAATGTAGAAAGAAACTTATTTTTTTAAAAGTAATCTTTGTTGATTTTGTTTGTTCGTTTTATGTTGTCACATGTTTGTTTTCCTAAATCGCTAGCCGACGGCAAAGAATAGAAATGTTTGTTTTGTTTGCTGTTTTAAGATAACTATCTTGTTTTTCTTTTCACAGATAAAGGGGACACAAAAGAAGTATAGACAAGTGTTTAAAAGGGGCGAGATAGAGAAATAGAAGAATTACTCTTGAAAGACTAATTAACAATAGACAATTGGAACACTCTTTTGTTTTAGGCTGCAGTGTCTCATGATAATTTGTTTGGCTGAGAATCATTATCCAACAATGAAGTGTGTACATACTTTGCTCCAAAATATCGTTTTATGTATTTCAGAGAAAATATGAGTCACTAAGAGTACATTTTTACATTTCTCTATCATAAGTTAGAAAAGTCAGTTGAAAAGGTATGTAGTCAATGAGATACCGAGTTCTTAATGAACAAATGACGGACGACACTGGATTGCACTGTTAAGACCCCCTAGTCAAGTATGGGGAGGGGTCATAGTTAGCAAATAGCTAAGGGGAACAGTGGAATGAATACAGCCATTTCCCCATAGAGTCAGAGTCCAACCCAGCTGTCTTTTTGTTGTAAAAATCTCCCTTTCTACATGTATGTTTGTATTCAAACCTTTGTATTCCCATCATTCATTGCTTTCCTATTTCTCATTCTTTACACAAACGCTAGTCTCTCTCTCTCTCCCTCTCTCTCTCTCTCTCTCTCTACCTCTCTCTCTCTCCCTCTCTCTCTCTGCTCTGGTAGAGATAAAATCAGACACAGTCTCAACAATGGGGCTAAAACATATTTTTATGTTTTTACATAAGACAAATTCAGAGATACACACACTAGATTGACATAAGTTACAGAAACAGTCAGGGATTTTGTTTTCATGTGTATAGAAACTGCTGATTTTTTTTTAAGCAGAAGGTTCTGTTGTGGAAATACGATTCATGTTTTATAGATTGCATATCTGTTTTGTTTTGGTTTTTTTTGTTTTGGTTCGTGCCTCCTGTACAAAAATGTGCCTTTTTATGGATGCACAAAGGGTGGAGACAGGAGATTGCTAGAGGATAGGCATACAGATATGCATCTCTGTGTAGAACATTGGAGTAGGATTTTTACCACAAGATACGACATAATGTGAAACCCTAGAAAATGTAGAATTTTCATGTTTTATAATTTTCACTGTTAGACAGGCATACTGTTATATTTGAAGAAAGTGTTATAAAAAGAGACCCCTTTGCCTTTCCCACTTAGTCAAGTAGCTGAATATGAGGTACTGAGAATGACATGTGAGTTGGCAGAGGGAAAATCGATTGATATACATTGGTCTTTAGCATTTTTCTAGTCTAGAGGGCGATGTTGAGGTGACTAAGAAATCGTTTTATAGCAATACCAGCACATGATTAGGACACTACATAGAGGACTTTATACAGTGACACAGTTACCAACTGAAGTAGCTGCTAGTAAGGTCCACACTTACACGCACAACCATACAGGGCTGTCACACCAGGGAGAACATAGCTGTCAAATAGACAACAGGGTTTTATGTGACAGCTAACAAATCTATGTTTTGTTTGTTTTTCGTTGTATTGTTTTAGTTTTAAAAAGGTGAACACACACACACCTGCACGCATACATATATTGGTTAATATAGGAAGATTTCTGTTGCCTGAGGGATAAACTGTCTGGAAGGTGAAGAGATGTGGTGAGGAGTCTGGTGGACTCTGGAGAGATGGACAAGGTAGACTAATAGAGCCATCCCATATCCCTCCTGCTGATGGGTTTTCCTCCATGTAAAACAAATACACGTCATCCAATTACCACCATGCAGGATCCTCAAGTATACACTGGTGTACCAATGAAAAATGTCTGGGTAGAGGTGTATTGAAATGTGTCTAATGTATTACTGTATCATACTCAAAGCTTTTGTTATTCAATGTGATAGTCCTAGAGTTATAATAGATGATAGGGGTATTCATGTTATTGATAATAGATGTATAATGTATGAGTAGTGGTAACAAATCACATACTTTCAGTTAGCCATAAACCAGTGTGAACATAAAGTAGTGGTACTCGGTAGAATGAATTGAATAGAATAAGAGTTGGAACTTGATTGAAGTGCCACTAGTCCTTTCCCGCTACCAAGAGATCACCCCTGGGCAGACTCCTAACCTGTCAGTTTTTGAAATGTTCTTGACCCCTCGTGAGATGAGATTGTAACTGGGAGGCTAGGTTAGACCTTGAGAGAAGGTAAATAGTGAGACAGCTGTTTCCTGAAAAGTCACACTAAATGTCAGGATGTTGGATCAGGAGAGTAAGTTGTGGAGCAGAAATTTCTTAGGCTCAGGTTATTTGACAGACAGGTACCAGGTGTAGGCTACCAGCATCACGGCTTCAAGGGTAGCAGAGACACACTGGTGCCCATTCCACCCACTGCAGAGGGGCCAACACTCAGAGAAGGGTCCAAGGGCACTCATGAGTCTGTTCTGGAAGGCCTCGAATGCAGTTAGCAGCACCTGAGCCAAAGGCTAAGACAGTTGTCCAGCATGAAGTTGTAGTTTTTCCGGTTTTGTGTTCTCTTATTTCATTCTCTTCTCAGGACGGTTAATTCTTTTGATTATTAGCAGGTGACAGAGACTAGTTCCGGTAATGATAAGGAGGTATTGGGGATGGAGGAGAAGTTAGTAGCATAATCGGTCCAACCAATTGCTCTATTCAATTCAGGGGTAAAGGAAAATTTGGAAACCTCGGAGCTTAGAGAAAGTGCGAGGGGCTATTGTCTGAGTAGCATTACGTCCGTAAGTACGGCGACCCCATGGTTAAAAAAAAAAGGGGGTACACACAGCGATGCCAGTCCAGTAATATTCGGACTTGAGCAGGCATCCTTGAGAATGATTATCATTCTTGGGAGGGTAAGGTTTTAGACCAAACAAAGTGTGGGTGTGCTCACACGTGCCTCAGTGATTATATCAAGTGGGATTAGTTATCTTTCCACTAAATATTCTTGAGGTACCCGAACTATAGGTGCGAGGTCACTAGGGAAAAAAAGTACAACACCTAGGTCCCTTAGTCTGAAGTCTCCTAATGCTTTGCAAGCCGATCACTGTTAAATCTGAGTTTTGGGAGACTGGGAAGAACGAACAGACAATAGCCCGCCCACAAGTGTTGATGAAAAGAACTGATGACATTATTAGAAGTGTGTATATTAACGCAAGCTGAAGGAGATTGTATATGACATTATCGATAGACATAGGATGATGCTATTGATGAACATGAAGTGTTTAAATGTATTCTGAGCTTAAAGACATGCGTTGGACAGAAGAACCTGTTAAACTTGAAGAACTGTAGTAGAGAATTCTGTATAGCTGATACATGTTCTATTGTACCTTGTACCTTTCCAAATAATGTATTAAGTGTTTTATTGCACCCTTGAAGGGCATACAAAAGGTTATCTCCAAGCTCCAGAAATGTACGGTCTATAGTAAAAGAAGAAATCGTTTTGAGGATTAAGACTCTCTTATGATAACTAGTTTAGATCTACAAACAGCGTGGTCATACCCCAAGGGGGATTTTCATTACATAGCAATGAAATGTGGTACTGAGATCCTGCATATAACATCTTTAAGGTGATAGTTTATTGTACTATCAAAGGGTGGACTGTAAAAGTTGTATAATTGGATGAATGAAAGTATATTGGTTTAATATTGTTTTGCCGTGCAATCGCGATCCGTACGCCACATAACACGTGGCGTGGTGCGATCGCACAGTAAAATACGCACGCACACACTCGCATTACAACATTTAGTTATTTATATAATTCATATTCATATTGGTTTCGTTACACTGTAATTTATGAGCAGATAATATTTGGTTTATTAGTAGTATATATACATATATATATATATGTATATATATATATATATATATATATATAATGATTATACGTACACTTCAGTGATATTCAAGGTTCAGGTTATAGGAAAGGTATCATGTCTAGTGTCATATTGAAGCCCTATTCATCAGCAGCTGTCCCGTGCAGTCGGCGAAGAGATCGCACATTGCATACTTTAGTTATTGATATTATGGAATAAACCTTTTGTATGATGCTGGCTATGAAAGGAGCAGACCCCCTGGAGAGACGACCCCCACCTTTGGATTCCTTAGATTGAATCAGCCTATGACCTGTTTACCCTGGACCCACCCAACGTCTGGACCTATAGAAACAATCTATGTCATCTCTATTGTTCACTGTGTAACACTGTACTGTATATAATCATAGCTGCATTCCCCTGGCCCTCAGTCAACTCTGACACAGTATTCTAACAGATATACTGTCCACCGGGTCCCATGGGTGCGCAGCGAGCGCATGCGATAGCATCGGTATGTATTTATCTTTTGCCATTGGCTGTACTGTACTGTATCATAATATAATAATGTATTGAATTGTTGACTATTTACATCTGCTAAAAATAAATCACTGTGCGTTAGAAACACAATACAATCGCTTGGGCAATGCTTATTTGAAAACGATAGAATTACTTTAATACATTCTAGAGACCCTGCGATATCATGCATCACATGCTGTTCACAATGTTCAGAATGGTTTGAACACGCCGACAAAAGGCCACACAATAACTACCCCCTGCTGGGCCTTTGGCCAGAACAGGCATTTTCTGCTATCATACTCCCTCTCCATAGGCCTAATTGGAGGTTTCCACTAGCAACCTTACAAACCCCAAACAATGACACTTCCATACAAAACACATCCCAATACACAAAATACCTCCATCCACAAGGCGCATTGTATCAGATATATACATCAGAAATAAGGCATTTTCTTTAGAAAGGTTAAAACAGAAATACAAATTTTCTACCCTGGTCTCAGAAACAACGATTTCCTATCTCAAAATATAGACAATATCAAAAATAAGTGCATGTGCAATGATATAAATAAGCGCCCTGTGCTATTTCCTTTAAATAAATTTATAGTTATTTATCAGTGATCCAGTCACAGGTACAAAATGATCTTCAACATAAAATCACAGTTGCCATTCCCCCCAGCCATGTTTAGAGGAGATTACACCTTAACCGGTTGGGAATTATCTCCAATAGGTAAACAAAAAAAGTGTACCTTTAGGCGCTCTCTCTTCCCAATTACAGTCAAAAAATATTCCTCATAATGGGTACATAATGATCTTCAACATAAATGCACTAAAAAATGACTACAAACATAAAAACATAGGGTAATAAAGTCTAACCAAGACAATCACAACATGAATGAAGATGTGAGTTCCAAATAGGGATAGACCCTTATTCCAGGTGCATGTTATCATAAGAGACCTCCTCTTAAGTGAATAAAATGCACAGACGAATCCTTTAGGAAAACTGCTTATGGAATCACTCCGAATCTAGGCAAATCGAATATGGGGCTGATGATGTCTTAAGATGCTGCAAACACCAACTCCTCCAGCGCTCTCAGCAAATGAGCCAAAGGTAAGTGAGGCGGAAGGGGGGGGATGATGGGGGCAACGGGAACATTTTGGTCCGAAATTGGAGCTGTAAAATGGCCGGCTGCATTCGGTGAAGGGGGGTCCTGCAGCCAAAGCGGACGGGAAACTGTTAGGGCTCACGTCCCAGGTATCAACTCCTAGAACCGCTTCAGAGGTCTTCGCTTATAGCAGCCGCCTTTCCCGTAGAGCTAGATGCGCTCACAGGTACTGAGATGCCCCCAGGTCTTGTTCTCTAGTAGTAGGGGCTGATATCCTGAGATCATAGCGCAGGTGTTTACACAGAGGTGGAGTGCAGATCCCGTCAAAGGTTAGAGGGTCACAGCCAATACAGTAGCGTCTAGATCCAGGCCAGGGGTCAAAAGGTCACAGGCAATACAGCAGCGTCTAAATCCAAGCAGGAGGTCAAGGTCACAGGCAATCAATCAGTGTCAGTATCCAGGCAAAGGTCGGCAACAGAAGAGAGGGAATATCAGGAACAGCAACACAGCAGGAAAAGTATGTTAGGAAGCAGGGACTATAACCGGCAGGGAGGCATTGCCCCTTCCTGCCTTAAATACCAGAGTGGGCCAATGAAAATGTTTGGGCACAGGATGGAATAATCAGCCACCTGAGGCTATTAGTATTTCTTCATTGGCGCACGCGCCCGGCTGCCCTGGTTGCCGGGATGCGGTGCTACAGACTGAAAGCGCAACGGTCGGGACGCTTTTTGAAGAGGTAGTTTGCAAAGTGTGTATATAAGGGACTATAAAAGCCTTTAACGTTTTCATTGAAAAAGGTTGGATGTATGAATTTATTTCACAATCTTTTAGTATCTAAAGTTTTAAATAACCCACACTGTTTCTGTTTCTGTTCCTCTGGTTATGTCATCTGAGTTTTGTTTCTTCCTTTACACCTCCCCCTTTGTTTTTGTTTCTCTGGTCATGTTCCCTGAGTTTCGTTTCTCCCTTTAATTTCCACTCTAATACTGCCAACTAAAAGCCTATGAAAGCAGCGCAGTAGGAAGCAGTTCATTTTCACAGCACTGAGCTGCACGTTATCATACTACAGAGCTGAGACTGGGGTGACACAGAACGTGACAGTATGAGTTATACTAAATATACACAATATCTTTCTCAATTTTCCCACGTTATGAGAAGTTGTCTTATTTAACATTTTATAGATTTTTTTTAATTAGATGCACATATGTCAGTGATCTGGAAGCAATGTAGAAATGTTTTATTATACAGTACTTTCAAAAAGCCCTTGTCTTGATTTAGTGTCAGTTTTAATGCAGTTATTTAGCTGTGTGCTTTAAAATGTAATTTGTGTTCACTGTCTTCTTTTTCAGCATACTGTAGGGAAAAAGTCTGATTGCAGGAACGGGGTTCCCTTAATAACTTTACATATTCATAAAATAAAGTTCACAGTATACTTAGTTTTGCTTCTATAGCATACTTGCCAACTCTCCCGGAATGTCCGGGAGACTCCCGCATTTCGCGAGAGTCTCCCGGACTCCCGGGAGAGTGTGGCAATCTCCCTGATTTGCCCACTTCTAAGTGAAGTGGGCAGAACTCGGTTCAAACGCCGCGATTCACCTGGAATCGCGGCATCTGGCCCAAAATGACGCGATTTACGGCGCCCCGCCCCCCTCACGCCCACCTCCACCGTCAGGCTCCCGGAGAACATTTTGATAAAGTTGGTAAGTATGTTCTATAGTTCTTGTGGTAGTTATCGCTCTTTTTGTATTCTCTAGAACTGGACATCTGCTGGAGTAAATATAGCAGGAGTGCTCTTTTTTGCTGGTAGCTGTAAAAGAGACCCTGTGCTCTTAAAAGAGCATTAACGTTTGCAAGGGCATGTTAATGTTTGTGTCTGTTGGTTGGCGGGTTGGTAGGGATCTCAGTCCCTATCTTAGTTGAGACAAGAGCGATAAGGAAAGGGGAGATAAAGCAGATGTGAAAAAGATGTAAGGTGGTAATGGGGAATGTTTGGATATGGGGAAGGGTTGTGGGTACCATTTACATAAAATTAAATGAGAGGGGCAGAATGTCATACTTTTGGAGATTAAATACATGCATGCCAACTCTCCTGGAATGTCTGGGAGACTCCAGAATTCCGGGTAGGTCTCCCGGAATCCCGGGAACGCTGGCAGTTCTCCTGCATCTGCCGACTTCACTAGTGAAGTCGGCAGATTAGAGCTGGAATGACGCGATTCTCTGGGAATTGCATCATTTTGGCACCGCCCTCAGTGATGTAATGTCAGTTTTGGGTCTTTTTACAGATGTAAAAAGACCCAAAACAGGCATTCCCTGCCCCTTCTACTCATACACTCCTCCTGCACCCCAGGAGCTCCCGGACGTGACCAACATAAAGTTAGTAACAATGATTAAATGTTATGTGTGTATAGGTTATAATGGGGGGATGTTCTAAGTCTGTCGTAGGTGTAATTAAGAGCCAGCTGAGTTGTGCAAGTGATGGTGCTCAGTGGCGGATCCAGGGGGGGGAGGGCCCTAGCAGGGGCTTGCTGCCGACAGCTGCAAAACTGTGCAGGTCCATTCAGCAGTGACAGTGTGCTGCCCGGCTGCTCTGATTGTGTTTTAAACACAATCAGAGCAGCGGGGCAGCACACTGCCACTGCCGAGCGGACCTGCACATAGTGTGCAGCCGCCGGCAGCCTTAGAAATCAGAAAGGGGACGGGGCTTAAATCGCCTCCCCTAAAATCGCCCCGGGTAGAACAATTGTCTAGATCCGCCCCTGATGGTGCTGAATGCTTAAAGCAAGAGCACTTCATGAAGGGTGTGGTCATAACCCATTGTAGTGTGGCCACACCCACATCATGACCACTCCACGACCCGATGCTGCCTACCTAAAATATTGGGAGGCATGCACTGGCACCTGAAAAGAGCTGAAATAAATAATGTAGAATATACTCTAGAACAATGTCAAATATTCTATATGTCATTTGCAATAAGTGCACATTATGGGCAGCACGGTGGCTTAGTGGCTAGCACTTCTGCCTCACAGCACTGGGGTCATGAGTTCGAATCCCGATCATGGCCTTATCTGTGTTCAGTTTGTATGTTCTCCCCGTGTTTGCGTGGGTTTCCTCCCACATTCCAAAACCATATAAGTAGGTTATTTGACTACTATCAAATTGACCCTAGTCTGTTTGTGTGTATGTTAGGGAATTTAGACTGTAAGCTCCAATGGGGCAGGGACTGATGTGAGTAAGTTCTCTGTACAGCGCTGCGGAATCAGTGGCGCTATATAAATAAATGGTGATGATGATGATAATGCGTTACTCCAGAGCTTCGTAAAACAACAGCAATTTTGCCCAATAAACAGTTTCCAGTATAAAGGTATCAGTGCCCACTTAGCAATCTATCTAATGAAATAAACAGTTCTCTCCAAACAACTGTAGCATTAAACAACTTGCAATTCTCTCATCAGCAACCATTTTAGGCATTTTCACAACCGAATCAACTCCTGATGCAATATAGACAAACTCTTGTGGTAAATGATTGCTCTCTATGTCCCAGTAAGCTTGCAGATAACTTTAAATACAGCATATTTGGCTGGAACAAACTCTTCTTTTAGACAGTGCTATAATACCTCTCAATAGCAATATTACAGTTTCAGTCAGAGGTTTTAATAACACAGTTTTATTTCTCACTTAAATAACTTGAACATAGCAAAGCAAAATAAACTTATCTGTCGTCATATGAGAACCGCCGACATCTCATGGGCAGTGGCTAGTTAGGTCTTTTTCTGTACTGCAAAGATGCTTCTATTTGGGCTGGCTGAAAACATCACTCAGGACATCATTTCAGCCATAGCACTCAGTCGGAAGATCCTACATTAGCTCAGCCAGCAGTCACACACATCACTTCTCTCACTAGTAGAAACCAGGTTCTCCTGGTCACAGTAGTTCCACAACTACTCACAGTTCAGCTTCTGTCTGTTTTCAGTATACACAGGCAGGAATCACAGTGTAGCTTTCAGTTTTGCAAGCAGGGGGAAAATACCTTGGGCTGTAACACTCTTCTCTGTTGTTCCTTCTGCCCCTTTCTGGGTTTCCCACAACTCCACAACTGCCTCTCTTTGCTTCAACCCTCTCTCCAGGAATCTCTGCTCTTACCTCCCTTAGTGTATGCATGCTGCCACTTGCAGCAATCCCCCCTTCTCTCCAGGGGTCTCTGCTCTGGGGACTCTGTCCCTATTCAGGGCACACATTCTTTGCCCTGGCGCAGTAACTGCGCTCGCGCTCCCAGGAAATGCCAGGGGAGCCTGGGAGGTCCCCAGCTTCTCACATCACTTCTCATCTCTCTGTCTGTCTCTCTCCTTATCCCCCTCCCCTTTTTCCAGCCCCTTCTCCTTCTCACTCTGTCTCTAGCATACTTATATAGCGCCATTAATTCCGCAGCACTGTGCAGAGCACTCATTCACATCAGTCCCTGCCCCATTGGAGCTTACAGTCTAAATTCCCTAACACACACACAGACTAGGGTCAATTTATTAGCAGCCAATTAATCTATCAGTATGTTTTTGGAGTGTGGGAGGAAACTGGAGCACCCAGAGGAAACCCACTCAAACACGGGGAGAACATATAAACTACTCACAGATAAGGCCACGGTCGGGAATTGAACTCATGACCACAGTGCTGTGAGGCAGAAGTGCTTACCACTTCTATAGGGACTATAAAAGCCTTTTATAGTCCCTATAAAATGCTTTCACATTTCCTTTAAATAGGTTGGATGTATGAATTTGTTTCACAGTTTTAAATAACCCACTGTTACTGTTTTTGTTCTTCTGGTTATGTCATCTGAGGTTTGTTTCTTCCTTTACTCCTCCCCTTTGGTTTTGTTTCTCTGACCCCTATAGCAACCAGTCTGATTCACTGCTCTTTCCACAAACACCTAACTCGCCACTAGGGAATTACATGTAGTTTTCTGAATGAGTGCATACAGTAATATACCTGTGATTTGCAGGGTATTACATATAATATATATATGTATGTAAAACATTACAATATAGCAAGCAGGTTTGGCTGTGACATTTTATATGTGACTAGTTGTGTAATATGGGGGTATCCCTGCTTTATTTAAGGTTATTTTTACATTTTTAACAGGTCCTATCATCTAATAATAAAATGTGTGTTTTTGAAAAGGTGATTTGCAAGGTGTGTATACTAGGGACTATAAAAGGCTTTGACATTTCCTTTGAAATAGGTTGGATGTATGAATTTGATTCACAGTTTTAAACAGCCCACACTGTTTCTATTTCTATTCCTTTGGTTATGTCATCTGAGTTTCATTTCTTCCTTTACTCCTCCCCCTTTGTTCTTGTTTCTCGGTCATGTTCCCTGAGTTTCGATTCTCCCTTCAATCTCCACTCCAATACTGTCAATTAAAACGTATAAAAGCAGTGCAGTAGGAAGCGGTTCATTTTCACAGCACTGAGAAGCTGCACGTTATCATACTACAGAGCTGAGACAGGGGTGATACAGAACGTGACAGAATGAGGTATGCTAAATATACACAATGTATTTCTTAATTTTCCCACATTGTGAGCAGTTGTCTTATTTAATGTTTTATACATTTTTTTATTTAGATGTACGACTGATCTGTAAGCAATGTAGGGCTGTTTCATTCTACTCTAAAAAAACACTTGTCTTGATTTAGTGTCAGGTTTAATGCAGTTATTCTGCTGTGTGCTATAAAATGTAATGTGTGTTCACTGTCTTCAGCATACTGTAGGGAAATATGCTGCAACAGAGTTACTGTAAAAAGCCTGATTGTTGTAAGAGGGTTCCCTTAACAACTTTACAAATTCATAAAAATAAAAATTAAAAGTTCACTTTATATTCAGTTTTGAGGCTGTTCCTGTTTTTTTATTTTTTGTTTTACATCTTTTGCCTGTATTAATATGTAGCTGGAACAGAGCAACATTTAGCAGAACTTTAGAAATGTTATTGTCAGAGTTACACCCCAATAGTGTAACTTATCAGCTCTGGTACCTGTGCAAAAAATGGGTTATCGATCGATAGGAAAGAGACACACTCAGGGCTAGATTTACTAAGCTGCGGGTTTGAAAAAGTGGGGATGTTGCCTATAGCAACTAATCAGATTCTAGCTTTCATTTATTTAGTACCTTCTACAAAATGACAGCTAGACTCTGATTGGTTGCTATAGGCAACATCCCCACTTTTTCAAACCCGCAGCTTAGTAAATCTAGCCCTCAGTCTTTTGCAGGGCTGAATGAGAATCAATTCTGACTGCCCTATAGTCAGAATGCTTTATTTATACATGAAAAGTGTGCTCGCAGGCACATTCGTTATCTAGAAATTATTGCATGTTCTCAGTGAAATTGGACATAGTATCAGCAGAAAAGAGTCTATACATCTTTTTGTTTAGTCACTGCTTAAGATGTCAAGGCCTGTATCTGCTTATCTTCAAGGATAGTCCATTGCCTTGTCTTCACCATGGGCTCTGGGCGTATTGTAAAACAGATATTCCTTTCTGATATCTGGATTGTTTGACATATAGCTCAGCATATTCACATGAGAAAGAAACAGAGAAAATCTTGTATCAGTATTATATTCAGAAAAGCAAAGAAAAGCAACTTTCATTTTATAAGTTTGATCAATATATACTTTTTACCATATTAACTTTCACAGATCCTCCTTTTTATCATACTTTTAAAATGCTATCTGTCTTTTTATGTCTGTGGATTACACCTGCACTTTGCCTACTTCAATGAATGGAATCCCTTCTGGACCCTAGACGCTGGTAAAGATACATTCAGTCAAAGTCTTATAATCCACATACATTCATCTTATTAAGGTATGACGAAAGGAGGCATCCGGGGGGGCTTGTAATATAAATATGGGGTAGATTAGGTATAAAAATATGCAGTGCGCCCGGCAAGTGTCTTAGTCACTTATTTCACAAAAGGGGGATCACCTTTTGTGCTACATAGTTTGAATAGGAAGGTAAGGATAAGGTATCAATATAGCTGAAAAGGTCTGGGGGCGCAAAACATTTTGTAGGCAATAAAGCAGTTCCATAAACTGAGTAGTAAAATGATTATGCATAGTATCAATACTAGATGTATCAGTACATTTAACATTGCAGATACTGTGGGGGATGCACCTGTGAATACATCCCACCAATGCTTTTCCAAATCCTCCTTCAATTTGGTAGCCATACCTTTTAGCTCATTTCTTTTAATAATAGTTACCATTTTAGCATGATTATTGGTATAATTTACCTGTTTAAGATGATCATTTAGTAACTTGGTTTCATTAATTACCCTCACTATCATCCCTATATCTAAGGTCAGTTGAGGTAATGTTAAATCACTATACATGAACATTTTGTCCACCTGTGTCATTTTATCTTTATAGAACATTAGCAACTTTCCTTGCCATTGTAAGTGTGTTACATTTATTAAGCACCCTGAGAACGGGTAAGCTAGTCCATAAGTTTGTGTTATTGCTTCATCATATGTGATGAGGCAAACCATCTGAGGAGCCACCTCTATTAATGTCTCATATTCTTTTTCTTTTGGATGCAATGTCCATATACAAATGCTGGTATTATGCTGTAGTAAACATGGTTCAAAGATAACATTCTGTTGTGGGCATACTGGTCCCATGTCCGTGTCATCACAGAGGTCTAAATTATGTGACCTGTTTTTCTTATCAATATAATGTCCCTTGAATGCAGGTGTCCATAGGTTACCATCCTTAGGCTGTAATTGCAAAATATAAAATTTAAGCCTTAACCCTAATGTGGAATCTTGCATCTGTGTATTATTGGCACAAACTATCACTTTATTTGCATATAGTCATATTGTTTTCTGGTAGTTCTTGGTGTATGTAACCTCTACCTGTGCAAACTGTCACATTTTCTTGCAATAGCCCTGGAGCAGCAGACAGTATTATAGTCATGTGATGGAAAAACAAAACACATGTGTAGGCTTTGTGTTGCATTTTGCACATATCAGGTGTCATTCCTGTATATTACCCCAATTAGTGGTCAGGATTGGGATCCGGTGTGGTAGCCTTCTTACAATGACTAGCATGTATCCAAGATCCTTTTCCTTCCAGTTTCACTGAAGTAGGTGTAGTTAGAAGCACTTGATATGGACCCTCAAATCTGGGTTCCAAGGCCCTTCTGACGTGCCTTTTTATGAAGACGTAATCTCCTGGCTTCAAACAATGGGTACCAGACAAGTTATCTGGATCTGGAATAGAAGAGAACACTAGACCATGCACTTTAGTTAATTGTCTTTGTAACTCTCCCATATAAGTCACCATATTGCCATAGTTATGTTCCATCTGTTGTGGAAAATAGCACCCTGTTTTGGGTGGCCCACCAAACAATATTTCATAAGGACTCAACTTAGTTTTTTTATTTGGGGTTATTCTTACAGAATAGAGAGCTAAGGGCAGACATTCTACCCAGGATTTACCAGTTTCTCTCATAGCTTTCTGTATTTTTAATTTTAGTGTCCCATTCATTCTGTGCTGTTGCTCCCCTTTTTTTTCCACTCTCCCTTTTCCGTGGGAATTGCTTGTTTCTGTAATTGTTTCAACATATATGGCTACTGCTTTTAAAGCTGCATCCTTGGCTGCTTTATCTGCTAATTTATTACCTTTTACTTCAAACGTTTGCTCCTTAGTGTGTGCTTTTACCTTTAAAATAGCCACTTCTGTAGGGGCTGCTAAGGACTCAAATAATGCTTTTATGAGGCTTGCATACTTTATTGGCTTACCATTTGCCCCCAGGAAGTTCCGGCTACGCCATATGGGGCTAAAATCATGTGCTACCCCAAAAGCATACCTGGAGTCTGTGTATATATTAGCTCTCTGCCCTTCAGCCATAATACAGGCATCTATCAAGGCATGAAGTTCTGCTTCTTGTGCTGATTGCCCTGGGCTTAGAGCCTCTTGGACGAGTATTTGCTGTTCAGTAGTTACAGCATACCCTGTTTTGGGCTGCCCCTCGTGGTAGTATCTGGAACCATCTACAAATAAGATCATATCAGGATTTGTTAGTGGCTTTTCAAACACATTGGGGAGCCCTTGATGCTCAGAATCCATCAAAGCTAAACAGTCATGAGAAAAATTTGTAGTGTGATTTGAGCCTTGCGCATTAAACTCCTCACTGAAGTCATCATGCTCATCATTATGGCTACTTTCCAGACTACTACTCCCCTCTTTTAAATCCTCTTCCTCATCCTGTGGTAACAGGGTGGCTGGATTTAAAACTGTACACCTTTTAATGGTTAGGTTACTCGGACTTAATAATGCAACCTCATATTTAGTAAGTCTGGCAGTTGACAGATGTTTGGTTTTAGCTTGATTTAAAATTTCTGTTACTGCATGCGGTACTTGTAATGTGAGGGAATGGTCTAACACTATATCCCCCACTTTGTCTTTTTACAGAGCAGCCGCAGCTACTGCTCTTATGCATGAAGCTGATCCTCTGATCACAGGATCTAATTTTCTGAGTAATACCCCAAAGGTCGTTGTTTACCACCATGCTCTTGAGTTAATACACAGTGTGCAAAGCCCTTCTGCTCATGACAGAATATACAAATGGTTTATCATAATTTGGTAACCCCAGGGCTGGTGCTTGCAAAATGATTGCCTTTATTTGGAGAAAAATATCAACCTGTTTATATGTAAGTTGCAATGGGCCCTTGTTATTACCCTTGGTGGTTTCATACAGAGGGTCTAATAATGCAGAGATGTTGGGTATCCATTCTCTGCAATAGCCCACCAGGCCTAAAAAGGCTCTTAATTTTCGCACTGTAGTGGGCACAGGAACATCTTTTATAGCATTTATTTTGTCTGCTGTAAGGTGTTTTGTTCCTTTTCCTATACAGTGTCCCAAAAAGATTACTTGGGATTGTGCCACATGCAATTTATCCTTGCTTACTTTGCATCCTACCTTATGTAAAAACATAAGTAGTTTTATTGTTTCTGTTTTACTTTGTTGTTCATTTGTTGCACACAATAACAAATCATCCACATATTGTAACAACCTTGTCTCTGGGTACTGTGGCTGCCATTGCTGCATTACTGTCTTTCAAACCATCTGATATAAGATTTGGTTAAAAAAAAACAAAAATAAACTTAAACACTATTTCATATTCAACTTCAATGTTAGTCCATTTCTCCTTTTCCCTTAAAAAACATCTTCTCACCTTCTTCGACATACAGAAAAAACCACCTAGTTCATGCATTTGCTATGCGAATAGCCCATAAACTCTAATATCTCTTTCCAAAACAAAGTACTCATTACTCATTACTCAGCAGAATCTACGTTCTTTAAATCCTTCATTAGTTTATACTTATGTTTGTTGTGGCTGTTGACCAAAATATATTGCAAACTTCTATTCATTGGAAGTTGGATCAATGCAATCTGCATTGCCTAAATGGTCTTTTTTGCTGGAGATCTGTGAAGAAAAAACTTTTGCATAGAGATTAACATTTATTCACTAGGAATAACAGTAACTATTATTAATTCACATTGAACAGCTGCTAATACAACACTTGTTTAAAAGTTTCTCTTTGTAGCTTAACTGTGACGCTATGCGTTCCATGCAGTGAAAAACTGATTTCCTCAAAGGGGCAGTCCCTAATCTCACAAACAGGGAATGTCAAAGTGACGAGACCTGGGCATTCAAAGCCACTCCTTTCTCATCATCTCTTTGTAAACCAAATATTCACACATATTTCCAGATTCTGTTATTTCCACGTTTAAAGTACAAATATATCATTTTATCTCGTAACATTTCTTTATGGGCATAACAAACCCTCCTGATTTCTGAGAACATTTATCAGTGCCATTTTACACAGATAAAAACAGCTTGTAATATCTCTCCATGTAAAGCTCACTCCCACAATTCTCAACTTCATTAAAGAGAAAGCTATTTTTCTCAAAAAAACAAAACAAAATTACTTTGTTCAAATACAGAAACGGCTTGTTGGACCCCAGCCAACTTTGTTCTGAAACCAGTAATAATAGTGATAATGTACATTATTTACAGTCTTGTGACGGACCAAAGATTTTAAAACTTCTTTGCATCTCTTCAAAAGCATTACATTTGCAACTGTACAGCTTTTTCAACCTTGAAACATGTCTCTTAAAACGGTCAAGACAGACAAACACGGATCTCCCTCACACACAGTAAGACGGAGATAAAACTCACATACAGAGAAAGAAAACTTAACTGCTATCTTCCAGCCTACTGCTGTGGAACTACAAGTCCCAGCATTAGACTAAATACACATTAGCTTCAACATGTTACTATCAATCAGCACTCCAGACATTTTTTTCACTCTTGAAATATTGAAGCAATGTTACATACATTTTCAGATAACAAAAAACAGCGTGCTTCTTATCTCAACACTGAAATATTTTACACAGAATAAGAGAGGGGCACATCTCATTCTTTAAGCTGCGCAACATCAAACATACATTTTTAGTACACAACCTACTTGATTCATTGTTTTAGTCATTTTATCATTTAGCCTGTGATGTCCTTTAATTAATTTTTATCCATTTGTCTGCTTTTAATGTCCCTTGCTTAGGAAATCCTGCCGCCTTAAAAACTTTTTCCATGCCTGTAGTGAGGGAGCTACCCCCATGCTTATAAGCATATTCCCAGGGTGTATACCCCCAATAATTTTCTGAATCCTTATCAGTCCTAGACTCTTTATTACCCACGTCTGGGTACACTTAATGTCTTTACTCTTAGCGGACCGTCAGATAATTATATCTTTATCTTTATTGTTTATATAAAGGCAGGATTACCAGGGGGACAACAAATCTGTAGGGTTTAATCCACTTCTTATGTTGCAGACTATCTTTATGCAAAGTACAAAGAATAATATTGCTATTATCCAAGCCCTCTGGAAATATCCACTTTACACATTGTTCTAAATAACCTTTTGCCTTTAGTTGTTTGTGGTGTTTTAACAACTTTTGCCACCTGTCTAACTTTAGCGTGCCTGTTTCTGGAAAACCTGCTGCTTTAAAAACTTTATGCCCCTTATGAGGGGTGAACCCCCTCTCCTTTTGGCATATTCCAGGGGAGTGTAACCCCAGTAAGACTCTTCCTTATGCCCGGTTCTAGACCCTTTATGCCCACAATGAGCGACTGGATGGTCTCTTTACAGATCCGTCTGCTTTTGAGTCTTACAACTGTATGTTTTTAAACTGCTTTATCTACCAAGGAGATAACAGGTCAGTGGCACTACGTCCTCTCTTAATATTTAGAACTATTTTAATCAACAGGGCAATGAATAATATTGCAAGTATACAACAGAGTACTATTATCCCTTCTGTACATTCAATTTGCATCCATCTAATGTGGTCTTTGCACATCTCTATTCCGCTCTCTCATAGCCTTTGCCCCACACTTGTCCTGTATCGGATATATCTGGTTTATTTCGGCTATTAATTATTTTATATAACCGCCCATACAATCCGGTAAATGTTAACCTAGCACTTCTGTCTGTGTGTGTGTAGAGCACAAGGTATTATGTCACACAATATCCACGTGTTTTTCTCTCTTGCTAGGACTACACTGCAACTTATCTCTGCACCTTCTTCATTTGACATGACTTTTACATTTCTTATCAAGTACTTTAAACATGCAATTTCAACACAATTTCTACTTTATATAACCTCTAAAGGGGTTATTCTGGTCCAGAGCTTGGGATCTTTGTCAATCCAGACGAGTTACCCCCGGACTTGTTACCTACCCCACTTCCACAAGGACAGAACTCTAAGAGTAAAAATAAAGCTTTTTACTCACCATATGGATTTTGTCCTCTGTCCTTGGGGATGAGGTGGTCCCGTGTGCCGGAGGGTCTGGATATATTGAAGATCGCGGACGAGCCCCCACTGAAACTGTCAGAGTTACACCCCAATAGTGTAACTTATCAGCTCTGGTACCTGTGCAAAAAATGGGTTATCGATCGATAGGAAAGAGACACACTCAGTCTTTTGCAGGGCTGAATGAGAATCAATTCTGACTGCCCTATAGTCAGAATGCTTTATTTATACATGAAAAGTGTGCTCGCAGGCACATTCGTTATCTAGAAATTATTGCATGTTCTCAGTGAAATTGGACATAGTATCAGCAGAAAAGAGTCTATGCATCTTTTTGTTTAGTCACTGCTCAAGATGTCAAGGCCTGTAACTGCTTATCTTCAAGGATAGTCCATTGCCTTGTCTTCACCATGGGCTCTGGGCGTATTGTAAAACAGATATTCCTTTCTGATATCTGGATTGTTTGACATATAGCTCAGCATATTCACATGAGAAAGAAACAGAGAAAAGCTTGTGTCAGTATTATATAAAGAAAAGCAACTTTCATTTTATAAGTTTGATCAATATATACTTTTTACCATATTAACTTTACATTATTAAACTACCAAATAGCAAATGATCAAAAACACTTAAAGAATAAAATAGATAAGCTGTATATTTTTGTTCAAAGACAGCTTATGAATAAAATATTTTAAAGTATATTATACTGTATATCTCTCTTTGGCATGGATGAGAAATATCCTAACATGGCCAGGGTAGTGCAAGATATTATGTTTGATGATTAGTGATGCCATAGGTGATGACAAAGTTAAGGATATCTTCACAGTTGAGAGAGGTACCGGGGTCTTGTTTTAGATCCCGGGATAGATGATGTTATAGTTCTTTTTTTGTTTCTGGCTGATTCTAGCTCTTTGCTTATATAGTAATTTTGCGTTTACAGCTTTTAAATGTATTTTGCTTTTAACGGCTCTTTTGCTTCTATAGTTCTTGTGTTAGTTATCGCTCTTTTTGTATTCTCTAGAACTGAATGTTTGCTGAAGTAAAAATAGCAGGAGTGCTCTCTTTTGCTGGTAGCTGTAAAAGAGACCCTGTGCTTTTAGAAGAGCATTTAGGTTTGCAAGGTTATGTTTATATTGGTGCCAGTGGGTTGGTGGGTTGGTAGGGATCTCAGTCCCTAATTCACTTGAGATAAGAGAGATAAGGAAAGGGGCGATAAGGCTGACGTGTCAAAGATGTGAGGTTGGAATGAGAGAATGTTTGGATATGGGGAAGGGTTATGGGTAGATATACATAGAATTAAATGAAAGAGGCAGAGTATCACTCTTTTGGAGATTTAATGCTATGTCTGTATAGGGTTTAATGGGGAGATGTTCTAAGTCTGTTGTAGGTTTAAGTAGGAGTCAGCTGATTGGTGCAGGGGATGGAACTGAATGTAGAGAGAAAGAGATGATTTGCTGAGCTCTGCTCTATCAGTACAACATTAGGGGGGGAGCCATATGTACCACTGCTCTGTCAATCTCTGGGTCTCTTCTTGTTGATGTGATGACTTCAAAGCATATAGTCCAAAAGCATACTGGTAGGTTAATTGGCTGCTAACAAAATTGACCTTAGTCTGTGTGTCTGTGTGTGTCTCTGTCCGTCTCTGTCTGTGTCTGTGTGTCTGTATGTTAGGGAATTTAGACTGTAAGCCCCAATGGGGCAGGGACTGATGAGAGTGAGTTCTCTGTACAGCGCTGCGGAATTAGTGGCGCTATATAAATAAATAAATGGTAATAATAATAATAATAATATAGTCCTTCCTGGACTTCACCAGAGAAAGGGCATTTTTTCCTTTCTTAATAAACCTCTTAGTCTCATTAATGATATAAACTTTTCTAAATGGCTTTTAAAAGTTGCCTGGTCTACTTCTGTCCACATTCTCTTTTTCATTGGCTTTTACACATGAACTTTGAAGAAAGAAAACAACAGCATTATTCCTTAGGCAAGCCTCACCATAACCTGAAAAAGGCATATTAGTATTATTGCTTAAGAGCCACACAATTTTGAGCCACATAACTTGTCTATCCCTCCCTTATTAGGGCTCACATAAAACATGTTTGCAAAAAAAAAAAAAGGACAAATTTAAAATGTGCGGACAGAGTTGGGAGGTGATATGTTCTAGCTCAGCTATAAATTGCTGTGCAAAAATAAAGCTGTCCAGTATTTGTGTGGTACATGCAAAAGCAGACAATTTTTTCCCAGCATGAAAAAACAAATGTATTTGCACCCCTTGAATTGCAACATGGTGTGTCCAGATCAAATTTGCTCCTCTTTTCGCTTTGTTCCTAACTCTAAATGATGTCCTTAATGTACTTGTTTAATGGCATTACCAGGTAATTTTATGAGAAGTCTGGAGCTCACTAGACCGTAGTAAAGATAATTACCTAATGTAGCAAGGAACAGCTCTTCAAGGTTTCCCTTTGCATGCATTGATTCCATTTTCCATGGCAAGTAGCAGTTTATTGATTTTGGAACAATGGTAAAATTTGTTTCAATAGTCTGTCGTACTCTCTGTGTAATGTGATCTCATGTTCCATAAACTTGGCATCTTAGTCTAACTCTTTGGTTCGCTCCACTTACAACTGCACAGTTGTTTAGACAGTCAGTCCATCTCATAGCGGTTGTTGTTTCCAGCCTTGCAACAACATAAGGGATGTCTTTTGGTGCACCAGCTTTTCTGTGTGTTTTTTTACAGATCTCCAAAGTACACATCTTTGTGGTAAACACAGACACCTCCGTAGCCCTTTTAACTTAATTAAAAGATTTCTAACCTGGTCAAGTTATCACTCAGTACCTACTATGCTATTAAAAGCAAAGACTTGTGAGAACCAGGTCTGCTCACGGATTTCTGCATATAGCCACAGGAGCTGAACAATGAAGAGAGGACAGTGCAAGTGTATATCATGCAGCTGTAAATTATCCTCTACATATATGTTTACAGTCTGAAAATATTTTGATTTAATTATTGTATTAATGGCAGAAATTATAGAGAACTAATATTGATGCTTGTTGCCATGGGTAGGTTTTGCAATCTACTAATAAAAAGCACTTCTGTTTTTTTATTATAGCGGGCCCTCAGAAATTTCCTTGAAACCACGGCTGCTACAGCTAAAATGTCATTTCACTTGGAGGCTTCTGGAAAAGGACACTGACATTGAAGAAATAGAAGAAAGATTAAACAACCAGCTGACATTTCTGGTCACCAAGAACAAATACATGGTGTACAATCTACTGGCCTATGTAATGCACCTTAAAAGGGACTATACAAAAGCCATTGCCAACTTAGAGGAAGCAGAGGAAATGGTTAAAGAGAACAGTCCAGATGGTTTAGATAGAAAGTATCTAGTGACATATGGCAACTACGCCTGGGTCTACTACTACTTAAAGCGGTATGAAGATTCTCAGAGCTACATAGACAAGATAGACAACATTAATAAACAATCAACACTTTCCACAAATAACAGTCAAGACATAGCTGAGATTTATGGGGAACAAGGGTGGTCATTGTTAAAGTTTTGTGGGCAATATTATGAAAAAGCTAAAGTATGTTTTGAGAAGGTTCTTGAGCTAGACCCAGAAGATCCTGAGTGGAACTCTGGCTACGCAACAGCAGTTTATCGACTGGAAGGATTCAATGGAAGAAGATACCCTGCTTCACAATGCAGATCATTAGCGCTGTTGAAACGTGCTGTAAAGCTAAATCCAAAAGATGCCGTCGTGAAGGCTCTTCTTGCATTGAAACTACAAGACTTAAAAAGAGCTGATGAGGGAAGAAAATATGTTGAAGAAGCTCTAGAACAAGCTCCAAACCTTCCATATCTACTTCGCTATGTTGCAAAGTTTTACAGAAGAGCTGGGCTGGTGGATGAAGCTCTGCGTGTCCTGAAAACTGCAGTAGATCTTATGCCAACTTCTGGATTTCTTCATCATCAAATAGGACTATGTTACAAACAAAAGATGATTATTAGCAAGAAGGAATGCAAAAAGGTGACCTTTCAGAATAGACAAATGCACGCAGAAAAAATTGATGAACTCACCAAAAAAGCCATTTTTCACTTTGAAAAAGTGCTGGAATACAAGAAAACATTTGTATATGCATATACAGACTTAGCAAATATGTACAGTGAAGCAAAGCAATACCAAAAAGCAGAAGATACATTTAAAAAGGTTTTGACATTGACCAATCTTATAGATGAAGAAAAACAGCAGATCCACTTGAATTATGGACGCTTTGAAGAATATACCAACAAATCTGAAAGTGAAGCTATAAAACATTATAAAAAAGGTTTCCAGATAACTGAACCAAACCAAGACAGAGAAGGCTGTGAGAAAGGTTTAAAAAGACTAGCGGAAAGGATGATTCAGAGAGATCACAGGGATGCTCTGGGGTTTGGTTTGCTTGGATTTGTCTATAAGAATAATGGTAACACCTCACAGGCAATCGAGTGTTATGAAAAAGCCTTAAAATATGACCCTTATAATGAGGACTATCTGAGCGATCTCTGTGACCTGAAGTTGATGATATGAAACACTATTAATCTATAAGAAAGATATTATGGGTCTTAGTTAGAAGCAAATCCAGTTAAAGGGTACAAATTTGCACCTGGAGAAACCATGTTGTCATGCAAGGGATGCAAATACAAGTTTCTTTTGCATGCAGGGAAACTACGGCCTTTTTTTGCATGTAGCCAGTGGTGGAACTCCAGTTGGTGCAGAGGATGCAGCCGCTACCAGACCTGGAGATGAGGTGCACCGGGCAATGCTGGTGCTGCCCCTCTGAGAACCTTACGGTAGACCCCCTGCTCTCCCGGTGCTACTACTCTGCTCTGAAAAAAGCAGAGATGAGTCCACTTTTTTTGCTCGGCAGTGGGATCAGAAGGGGTCCCCTCTTTGTTCTTTTCCAAGCAGAGACAGAGGCCCAGGAGGATACTGCTGCAATGCTGGGGAGAGTTCCTAAATCTGTCCACACATGGCTTTGCCAAGGTGAAAAATTGCACCTTCTAAATAGATTTACTACTAACTCTAAATTATGCCCTATGTGTGTCAATGACATTATGGGCCTGATTTAGAGTTAGTTGCAAATTTACCAGGGTGCATAATTTGCAGATAAATAAACCAGGTTGCACTGCAAAAATTTGCCAACAGGCCAAATATGTCAATTTGTATGGTATACACACATAATTGCTAGCTCAATTTTTATACTGCATTTTAGAGTATTTCTATGTCGATCCCCCTCACAACTTTAAATCAAGTTGTGAAGTTTACATTTTCTTCCCTGCAGGACAAAATTATGCACATTTGCACACATTAGCTGGATTAGCTCCTAACTATCGGCTATTGTATATATGTAACTGTGGTCTAACAATGTAGCTATATGTAGATATTAAGGACATTCTTGGGGAAAATAAATAACCCTTACCGAGAGACATAGAACACTGAAAGCCTATATACTCTAATGGCATATTGGTCGGACCTGTGAATAACAAATGTACTAACATTTTGAAGTTCACACTTATTGCTGTTTATTGACAATTCTGCATTTCAAGCTTGAATATTAGTTTGACATTGGCCATACATCCCAACCATCCCGATTTAGGTGGGACAGCTTCGTACCGCGGGTGGGAAAGTTGAGAAGTATTCTGTTCACTGCTGCTCTGCATGGCAGAAGAGTGTGCACAGCAATTAAGGTGTTTGGAGGGGAGGGAAGAACAGGGCAGCCTAGCACTTCAAAAGCACTAGTCATGCCCCCTGGGTGTGGTCATGCCCCATCATGACATGACCATGCCCCATCCCGATGCTGCTTACCCGAATGTTGGAAGGTATGCTTTGGCACCTGAAAAGAACTGAAATAAATAATGTAGAATACACTCTAGAAAAATGCCCAGACATTCTATATGTGATTTACTGTATTGTTAAGTTTTACAATATTTCATAGTATAAATGTATACTGACACTATTATTTGCATATATTTTGATAATAATTGCATTATTTGTACAATTATTGCATTCATGTATTATACATCAATAAAGTATTCAATATGATTAGCATTAGTCTCTGGAAATAATATTCTAGATCCCCAAGATACCATGCCTATGGTGCTCTGAATTTATAATCTAGCATGTTATAGATATTCAGAATTTCATGTTACAGAGATGGGAAGCCCACAACATTTATCGAGAAGCTGGTCAGCAGTGGCAGTACAGGCTGTCCCAGGATAGGATGTGAGCTGATCATGTGATGCTCACATGCAATCCTTGAAAACTCTTTTTGGCCAAGTAAATCAGGCTGCTGTCCAGCCCATCGGTACCACCAAGATAACTGTTGGGATGTGACTGGTCATGTCCTAACACTTTAAAGTAATTTAGTATTTAAAATGGTACCATTCAAAAACATTTGTTACACCTGTTGTGAGAAAAGTTTTTTGTGACATATGTTCAAATTATTTTTGTATAAACAGCAGCATTGTTTCTTCTAGTTATCTGAGATTTTGCAAGCAGCCCTCAGAACTTCTCTCATAACTGTCCTACATGCAACCTCATGTCACAGAAGCCAGGGTCTGCCCTATAGTCAGAATTAAACTATACCTGTGATGACAAGCTGTCACATGAAGAACAAGTTTAATAGCAATGCTTACATTTGTTTTTTTTTTTTAAAACGGTTTTATTCGTAATTTCTCAAATATAAGTACGGTGAACAAAAGTCATCCAGAAGGAAAGATTAATATGACAAAATTGAGTTACAAATAGATGTTCAATACATTTCATTCCATGAAACAGTAGAGAATGGTTGTATGATATAAATCAGGTGAATGCATTGCTATGACATTAAAATATAGTACTATATATTGCTGAATATAAAATGTACTAGAATTAACAGTGAGTTTTAAACACTTTAAAGTAATTAACAATTAAAGAAATAAACAAGCAAATAAATGAGCAAATAAATGAGCAAATGACCGTTAGGGGGTTTTGAAGTTACAATAGATTATTCAAGATTAATCATATATTTCCCAATTTTATGTAATGTGTTGTTCTTAGCCTCTGCAAATTCCATTCCATATGTTATAACATAAAGCGATGAGGGAAAGAGGTATTCAATTTCCCTCTAGTGAGCGGTAGAGAAACCAAATTGTGTTTTCAAACATTTTTACAATTTCTTCTTGTACATTGGATTGAAGAGATTCAATATATGGATCCCATTTCATATAGAAACTTTCAACCCCTTTTTCAATATCCGGCAAAGTGGCTCTTCTTTTAAGATATGGGGGTAAATGTATCAAGGTCCGATTTTCTTAGCGTTTTAAAATCGTTATCGGTCATAACCCACTATTTTAGTCCCAAAGTTGCAAGATGTATTAAACTGCGATTTTTACTCTGATTTTAAAAATCACTGGTTATCTCTGGCGATTTGCTGCGATGTCAAACACCCATCTTTAGCTAACTCTCCTGTGTTTCCTACGTGATTAGTAAACACATCACTGTTACACTGCCCCTGCCTGTACAGTCGTCTTTATTACAACATTATTATGTTATAATAAAGACAAAAATGTCTTTATTACAACATAAAATAAAATTATAGATGTCAGGAACCAAATGGTTCATAGTGCAAAAGGAAATAACGTGATTATGTATGAGGGCATATTTTTTATCATTAATAGTGATTGGGTGAAAGTGAGTGAAAAAAATTAGTGAAAAAATAATAAAAATAATGGGCTCTTAATTATTTTTTTCACTCACTTTCATCAGTAAGCAGCAAGGTGGCTTGGTAGTCATACTACCTTTTAACAGCATTATTCCAATTCAATACCCATTTCCTTACTCATTTTAGATATTTTGCTAGTTCGCTTGTGATAGGAGGTGATCTACCTCTCTATTTTAATATATATCAATAAAGCATTATGCATGTTTTAATCATTGTAGTAAATACATTAGTCTATGAGTGCTGTGTGGAGTTTGTATGTTCTCCCTGTGTTTGCGTGGGTTTCCTCCGGGTGCTCCGGTTTCCTTCCACTCTAAAAAAACATACTAGTAGGTTAATTGGCAGCTCTCAAACTTGACTCTAGTCTCTCCCTGTCTGTCTGTGTCTGTGTGTGAGTGTGTGTCTATATTAGGGAATTTATACTGTAAGCTCCAATGGGGTAGGGACTGATGTGAATGAGTTCTCTGTACAGCGCTGCGGAATTAGTGGCGCTATATAAATAAATGATGATGATGATGAGCGCTCCATGTATACACATTTTCTTTTCTTCCACTTATTTTAAATAGTATTTATAAATACCTATTCATTCTATATACAAATCAATTAAGATCAATTTTACACTTTTTTTTTTTTTTTAAATATATATATTAATTGATTAATCTATCTAAAATTAAATTCCATAGTTTCATTCAACCCTTCTGGTATTAATGTACGTAGCTTGAATACCCAAAACATCTCCCTTTCACAGAGGATCCTAAAGTTGTCCCCACCTCTTGCTGTGGGGTTAACGGATTCTATAATTACCACACGCAAACCCAATGAGTTAGCTTTATGTATATGTTTTAAATGTCTAGACACGCTGTGAGTTTCCAAAACATTAATAATATTTCGTCCACGCTCCATAAATCTAGTGAAGACACATCTGGTTGTCCTCCCTACATACTGCAGTTCACACAGGCACTGCAGTACGTATTGTTGAAGTCGTATAATTGGATGAACGAAAGTATATTGGTTAATATTGTTTTGCCATGCGATTGCGATCAGTACCCCACGTAACACGTGACACGGCGCGATCGCACGATAAAATACGCACACATACACTCGAACTCCCACATTCATTTATTTATATATTTCATATTTATAATGGTTCCATTCCGCAGTTGTTTATGAGCAGATGATATTTGGTTTATAGTTATATATATATTATAAGGTTATATGTACAATTTAGTGATATTTAAGGTTCAGGTTGCAGGATCTATGTCATGTCTAGTATCATTTTAATCCTCTATTCATCAGCAGTTGTCCGGTCCATTTGCCGAAGAGATCGCACATTGCATACTCTAGATAGCGATGTTAGGGAATAAATAAATGATATTTGGGTTATAGTTATATATATTATAAGGTTATATGTACAATTTAGTGATATTTAAGGTTCAGGTTGCATGATCTATGGCATGTCTAGTATCATTTTAATCCTCTATTCATCAGCAGTTGTCCGGTCCATTTGCCGAAGAGATCGCACATTGCATACTCTAGATAGCGATGTTAGGGAATAAAAGTTTAAAGTGATACTGACTGTATAATGCAAATAGACTAGTTGAAACTGGATTCTTGGCGGGAAAATCGGAGTGCCTCCCCTGGAGAGCTGACCCCTACCTTTGGATATTTTGGTTTGAACTGGCCTATGACCTGCATTACACTGGACCCTCCTGAAGCCTGGACCCATAGAAGCAAGCCACATCATCTGTATTGTTTTCTCTGTAACACTGAGTGTATATAATACAGCTTTGCTGGGACCAGCTTCAGTCATCTCTGACCACAGTCTTCTGGGCTGAAGTACTGCAGCTGGTACCAGCGGAGCGCAGCGGGCGCAGCGGTATGTATGTATTTGGTATCGGCTGTACAGTATTATATTTATGTATTGAACTGCTAAACTTTTGCTTTTGCTAAATAAATCGATTGTGCTTTGGACCCACAAGAAATCGCTTAGACAATGCTTATTAGAAAACAATTAAATAACTTTAATAGTATATAGCAAAACTCGGAGCTACCATATTTTTTTAATTTGTATTCTTATTAAATACACTAGTCGGTTGTTCGGGAATAAAGGTATTTAAGATATAGTCTTGTTTTAATAAATGATACATTTTCCAAATGATACCTTTAACACTCAATGATTTAGCATTATATTTTGAAACAAAGCTTAGATCTTTATATCTTCCTTTCTATTTTGAAACTGCCTTTCTTTTTTCTCTAAAAGGGGGTCTCAATCTAATTTCTTTGTGTAATTAAAGGCTCCATTCAGGATCCTGTTGGGATTTCCTTTCTCTCCAAAGACTTTAAGCATCCCCTTTGCTTGTTCCTCAAAAGAGACTTGCAAAGAGCAATTCCTTTTTATTCTATTTAGTTGGCTGTTGGGTATGTTTCTTAACCAAGGTTTATGATGATTACTATTGAAATCTATATAATTATTTGAATCTACATTTTTCTGGTAATGCAGGAACCCTGCCCCGAGAGGGTCAAATCCAAGAAATTTACTGTTTGTGGACTCCAAGTGCATGTGAAAGATAAATTATAATCATTGCTATTGAGATAAGTGACAAAATTCTAAATTAAATCCACAGTGTCATCCCAAATAATAGACCGGTCATCAATGTAATGGCCATAGTACACCAAGTTCACCCCAGATGGGCCATCCCAGATATACTTCTGCTCAAAATGACCCATATAGATGTTAGCATAAGAAGTGGCAAACTTGGTGCCCATGGCCATCCTGTCGACCTGCAAATAATGTTTAGAGTTAAAAAGAAAATAATTGAGATTTAAGATATAAATAATCGAATCAATAATAATACCCTGCTGTCCCTCCATGAGGGAACTCTTGGAGTGCTTCTCAAACCACTTTCACTCCTTTATCATGTGGAATATTTGTATACAATGTTGACTCATCAATCATACCGAATTAGTAGGTGGGTCTCCATATTACATCTCTGCCAATCTGCAATATGTGTGTGGTACTGTAAATAATAATCAACATAATGTGACAAATTCGTGCTCAAAAATCCTATACCAGAAACAGTAGGGTGCCCAGGTGGAGATGTGAGGGATTTGTGAATTGTGGGCAAATAATAAAAAGTAGGTGTGACTGGATGTGTAATAAATAAATAGTGCCAGCAGTCCTTGGAGATGACCCCCTCAGCCAGGGCCCTATCTAATAGAAATTTTAATTCCTCTTGATATTTGCTTGTTAGATCACTGACCATTTGAGTATAAAAAAATAATATCTTCCAGTTATCTATATACTTCTTTTACATAATCTTGTGTGTCCAAAATACCAACACCCCTCCCTACTTATCTGCAGGTTTAATAATAATATTTGTGTCAGCTTGAAGTTTCTTAAGAGCAAATCACTCTTAGAAATCAAATAGAAATCAATCTTTTGACAGATTTCTATTTTTCTTATTTCCATATCTATTTTTATTTTTAGATTCTTATTTATGACATAATTTGTAGAAATCAGCCATGGTTGCCTTATAGAAGCACTGAATGGCTGTATTTTTATGTTGTACAGGGTAAAAATTGGATTTTAACTTAAACTCATCTCTTTTATGGCCTTATCATTTACTCCACTATATTCCTTTGTATACGTATTAATAACAAATAGGGGAATAGAGGGATTTACTTCATCTCCCAATTTGTTGTTCTCTACCCACAGTTGTTCTAGAGTGGTCAGTATCTCTAGGACTTTGACATCAAGCAGCACTGGTGTATGGTCCTCCATACCTATCTTTTTGAGTTTTTTAGATGCAAAAATCTTTGTCTACATAGATCTCTAATGTAGTGGTTTAACTCTATATAGTGGTCAAAAAGGTTTGGTTCCATATTAGGTGCCAATTTTAAACCCTTTCTGCTTCCTGCTTGATATTTTTATTTCTGTTGACAACATGACCATAAATCCTACCCCGCATTCTCGCTGCCTAGGTTTAATCCTTGACTCATAAATATCCTTTGTTCACCACATCAACTCTATATTTACATCATGCTGCATACATCTAAAAAACATTTCCAGGATATGTATATATCTCACACAAGACACTGCAAAAACTTCAATTCATGCACTCCTCATCTCCCACATCAACTATTGTAATTCCCTCCTTACTAGTCTTCCCTACAATCTATTTGGAATGCAGCGGCTAGATTGATGCTCCTTGCAAATCATATTTCCTCTGCTGAGCCACTTTGTCAGTCTCTACATTGGTTGCCTGTTTTTCAACAAATCCAATATAATATTCTCCTACTAATACACAAGGCCATCCACAAAATTCCACCAATATACATCTCCTCACTTGTCTCAAAATATCTCTCAACTCAAAATCTCAGTTCTGAAAAAGATCTACATCTCTCTTCCACTCTCATCACATCCTCTTATTTTCGGTTACAGGACTTTTTTTGGGCTGCACCCACTTTATGGATATCACTCCCTCGCACAATAAAACTTTCCTCTAGTCTTCAAAACTTCAAGCGTTCTCTGAAAACCCACCATTAATAATACTACATTACATGGCCAAACAGTCTGTTTTTTTATACAGATTTACACTATACCCTGGCAGGAGGTAATCCAGCCTCCTGCCCCTCTAACCAATCAAGGTACTTTATGCAGCCTTTACATAAATCAGCCTGGTGGGTTTAACACCTTTTTACATTGCTGCTAGCGGCACTACAACGTCTGAGGTTTTATATTGAATGTCTACCATCAAGATATAACATTTCTCTATTCTTGCTTTGAAAGCAATTTAACTTGCAAAATTCACATAAATCTGTGATCACTGGCATCCTGAGTCTTACACACATTGGAAGTCTACCAGCAATTCTAATTACCCCTCCTGTGTTTTCAGGCTCAGCAGACATGTTGGTCACTCAGCGATGAAAAGGTCTAATTAACATGAGATTGCCTGTCTCCAGAGTTGCAAAACACATGCCCCCCACACATATACTTATACCCCATTCATACTGCACCAAAATCCCAGGTTTTTAGCTCGACCCAGGTCTTGGTGCAGTATGAATGGTACGAGTGAAAAATCCTGGGTCTAAAAACCTGGGTCTTCAACCCGGGATTTATCGAGGGGTAATTCCCAACATTCAGAAATCAGTACATTTCTAATAAAAAGTATCAAAAATCAGTACATTTGCAATGATATAAATTGGCACCCTGTGCTAATAATTTAAATATATTTATACAATAAGTTTTTATAAGTGATCCAGCCACATTTACATTTTATCATGAGATAACTTTGAGATCCAGTCACGGAATGCTGCTCATAGCCACAGAAGCTGGACAGTGAAGAGTGTTAGTGTATTTTATGCAGATGTAAATTATCCTTTGCAGTTCAAGGTCTCAAAATATTTTGCTTTTTTTATTGTAGTGGTACCACTGCTATGCAAGTTTTATTATGTACTAAGTAAAGAAATGCCTTTATTCAGCAAAATAATTAGGTAATTGCTTTTCCATTATTTTAGCTAGTTACAAAAACTTGTCTTAACCAGGCAACAGAAGTTATTCTCTTAAAATTACTTATAACAAAAACATTAAAAATGATCATCAAAGGATTAAATAAATAGCAAATTTTGTATGATTAATTGATATTTGCTGGCATGGATAACTTTAGCAATTTACTAATACGAACCACTTCTTTCATTTTAATATTATAGCGGGCTCCCAGAGATTGCCTTGAAATCACACCTGCTTCAACTTAAATGTTATTTGACTTGGGAGCTTCTGAAAAAGAATGCTGATATTGATGCAGTAGAAGAAAGATTATACAACCAGATGACATTTCTGGTCACCAAGAGCAAATACATGGTGTACAATCTACTGGTCTATGTAATGTACGTTAAAGGGGACTAGAGAAAAGCTATTGCCAAGCAGAGCAGAAGCAGAGGAAAAGATTCAAGAAAACAATCCAGATGGAAACGATAGAATATAACTGGTGACATATGGGGACTACGCCTGGGTGTACTACCAATTAAACCGGACTGAATATTCTCAGAACTACATAGGCAAATTAGACGAAATTTATATATAATTAAATCTTTCACTAAATGACAGTCAAGACATAGCTGAAATTTATGGGGAACAAGGGTGGCCATTGATAATGCTTTGTGGGCAATATCATGAAAAAGCTAAAGAATATTTTGAGAGGGCTCTTGAGCTAAACCCAGAAGATCCTGACTGGAACACTAGTTACGCAATACCAGTTTATCGATTGGAAGGATTCAATGACAGAAAAGGCCCTGCTTCACAATGCAATTCATTACAGCTGTTGAAACGTAAAGTTAAGTCCAAAGGATGTAGTGGTGAAGGCACTTCTTGCATTGAAGCTACAAGACCTAAAAAAGAGTTGAAGAGGGAAAAAATATATTGAAGAAGCTCCAAACCTTCCATAGCTACTTTGCTATGTTGTAAATTATTACAGAAGAGCTGGGTTGGTGGATGAAGCTCTCGGTGTCTTGACACCTGCAGTAGACCTTATGCCAACTTCTGCATTTTTATTTCATCAAATAGGACTATGTTACAAATACCAGATGACTAATAACAAGAATCAAATTAAAGAAAGATGAACTTTCAAAATAAACAAATGCACACAGACAAAATTGATGAAGTCACCAAAAAAGTCATTTTTCACTTTGAAAAAGTGCTGGAACATGATAAAACATTTGTATTGCACATATAGACTAAGCAAATGTGTACAGTGAAGCAGAGCAGATTATACACTTAAAACAATTTTGACACTTACTGATTATATAGATGAAGAGAAACAGCAGATCCACTATATTGATTGCATTTCTACATTGTCACTGTGCAGCTACTATCAGAGCCTGATTATCCAATAGGCTGACTAGGCTGCAGCCACTGAGCTTTAGGGGGGTCCCAAAAAATTTTAGGGTGGAAAATTGTAACAGGGAGAGGTATAAACTGAAAATCATTTTAAAAACCTAATACAAGATTTTGCATCCAGTAAAGTGAGTAGATGGTCAACTAATCTGTAAAAGAATCTTAAACCTTTTTCTCTTTTATCCTATGAGGGACATTGGGTTTGCTATAGTGTGAGTTGACAGGAGTTTGGGCACTTTTACATGTGCCTTCAAAAATATAAGCTAACCACCAGGACGGTAGGCGGTGGGGGGCGGTCGGTGAAGGGGGCAGCAGTGGGGATGGGGGGACCTGTCTGTTTCATTTGTACTGGGCCCCACAATTTCTGATGGCAGCCCTGCTCACATCTAATCCTGGAGTACCCTCTTTGACCAGGTAAGTCCAACTGCTGTTGTGATTTGGCCGGGGATGTCCTAACACTTTAAAGTCATTTTGAGTTTAAAAGGGACCATTCAAGAGAATATGCTAGACCTATTTGTTACATGTTTTTTCTAGTTACCTGAGATTTTGCAAGCAATCCTCAAAACCTTTTTTTCATAACTGTTCTACATGCAGCCTAATGTTATGCTACATTGGTTGATTTTTCAGAAATAGAAGGCTTGCTAATTTGTGGGTATATATGAATGTGGTAATTGCAGCAATTGTAAAAATATGCTACAATGTATTTTTGAAGTAAAGAAATGTGAAGTGCAGCATTTTGCTTATGGAGACAACAGATGTGGTCTATATGATCACATGTTTTTGGGATGTAAAATATTTAGGCAAAACAAAGAGAACAAAAATGCATCTATAAACATATTCTGGACATTGACAGATGTCATTTGGTCACCACACTGGGGAGACTATATAATCTTATACATCAGGTTTAAATCATATGTGCAAGTGTCAGTGATATATATAATATGAGAGCATGTGACTAAAACTATATTTTTTTTTATAAATAATTTTATAGCTAATTGTTTAAAACATATAATCCTCATTTGGGTTTAATGAACATCTAATTTGAAATGTTTTCTGCATGTATCTCTGAATTTATTTTGACAGATTCATTTGTCATTATTTCTAATAATTTGTTGGTTCTTTAGATGCAATTAGTCAGTGCAATGATGTTCGGTTTTATTATATATTACATGACATATTTGTTAAAGCTGCGCTACCACCTAAAATGAACATTTTCATTTACCAAATAGTTGCAGAAAGGGGATGTGAGCAAACGGACCGATTAGAAGTAGTGGTGGATTAAAGCAGCTGGAGGCCCTGGGCTAGGAGAGCTTGGGAGGACCAAACTTAATAGCATCTGGTAATGGGAACAAATCTCATTCTCCTCTTTATCTACTCAATGACAGTAGAACATTGCTGACATTTTAGCATTGATAAAAGCATTGTATTCACATTTGTAACCTTTAATACGTTTACAAAGTATGGAATTAATGAAGATGTTCACACCGAACATTTATATGGGAATCAATGCTATGTTACAACATTACACTATATACAGCCAGAATACTCTATTTAAATCTTTTTTGCATGCCAACTTATTAATTATATCATTAAAAGAAGTAAGTCGCAGTTTATCATTTTCTATGAAGAGAATGCTTAGATTAGACAACAGATCTCTGGACATTGTTGACCGTAGATCATTCTTTATCCTTTTTAGTATAGAAAATGATCTTTCACCAGTATAGTTAGTAACCATTAAACACAGGAACAATCTGAAAATTGTTTCCACATTTGGAAAAGCTGACTGAATTTTCTCCTGGATTATTTTGGATACATACTGTATATTGGTGCCTGAAATTGTCTTTTTCAGGGGGAGGTTGTTTGACGTAGAGGTGGAGGTGCAAGAGTTCCTCGACTACACTAAGCTCAACAGCCTTTGGATACACTTGCATCAACATCTCAACGCCATTGTGAATCTGTTCCTTGGTTGCTTACAGGATCACCAGAAATGAAAATTTGCCTGCTACACTACTACTGTCAGGATTTAAACCCAGGGCCTCTGCTTTTGTGGTTTGCTGCACTGCTGACTGAGCTATTCTATCTATAAAAGCCTTGGTTCTTCCTGTTTCCCTTGCCAGATTGTTGTGCTCCTGCCAGTGATCTAGTGTTCCTGTTGCTCCATCCTGTTGTGAACTATTACCACTCGTGAACCAACCTCAGCTTGCCTTCGACTACTCTTCTTCTTGAATCCTTTACTTATAGACTTACTGTGTACCGAACTTGGCTACGTTGGACAATTCTTTATTATTCAATCTTTCTGTGACTGCCTTCCTTACCGCCACTGGGCTCTTATTCATCTCTGGACCGATACAACAACACACTGTTGCTCTTCTGTCTAGGTTGGCTTCAAGAGCATCCATGACAGGGATAAAGGGGGCAGGGTGGGGCAATGCACATCATTTTGGCCCCACCTCCACAAGAAAATCATCATTTTTGTCCGCAAGGGTGGGTCCAACATGACGCAATTCCCCGAGAATCACCTGATTTTGGTAGTCGATGGGCAGCAGGTGGGAGGCTTGTCTTCTCTCCCGGGAGCCAGTCATCTAGTATCTCTTTTTTCCGTTTCATCACAGTAAATATACAAGTATGTACTAGATACTATAAAAGGCTTTGTCTTTCCATTTAAATAAGTTGCTTTGCTTCATATAGGTATGTTTAAGACCACATTCTTTCAGTACAAGTTTTACAGAACTCTGACATTTCTGTTTTCTGGTCATGTTACCTGAGTTTCGTTTCTTCCCCTACTCCTCCCCTATTGCGTCTGTTTCTCTTGTCATGTTACCTGAGTTTCGTTTCTTCCTTAATCCTCCCTCTAACACCATCCATCTAAAGACTATAAAAGCAGTGCAGTAGGGAGCAGTTCATTTCACAGAACTGGGACACAGAACGTGACAGAATGAGGTACATAAATATAAACAATTGTTTTCACAATTTTCCAGCATTCTGAGTAGTTGTCTTATATAATAATATTTTATGAATTTTGCTACTTTGAAATGCACATGTGATAGTGGTCTAGAAGCAATAAAGAAACGTTTAATTATAATTAAAAGACAGTTGTATTGATTCAATGTAATTGTAATGCAATTCAGTGTAATGTAATTTCTGTTCAACATCATCTTATTCAGTAGAAAAGGTTTGTGCTAATGTCACCGAGGCAAATATAATAGTGAGGCAAATATATTAATGACAATGAAATAATTAATCTCATTAACTAACCACGAGCAAATGTAGTTACCAATTTACCCAAGAAATACTATTTGTCATCTTTTCTGGATTAACTCTTTGGGGTATATTTACTAAGCTGCGGGTTTGAAAAAGTGGGGATGTTGCCTATAGCAACCAATCAGATTCTAGCTTTCATCTATTTAGTACTTTCTACAAAATGACAGCTAGAATCTGATTGGTTGCTATAGGTAACATCCCCACTTTTTCAAACCCGCAGCTTAGTAAATCTAGCCCTTTGTGTTAAATTATAGACCTAGGAGGTGCTACCCCTCACACTTTTTTATTTCATAGGGAGAAAAAAGAGTTATTTATGGGGTGCACTCTGACCTTTAATAATACATGAAAATATAACATTTTATTGATGTCTATATTCATTTTTATCCTGCATAGATCAGTTATTAAAAAGCAGCTAAATAAAATAAAGAATTGTGAAGAAAGAAAATCTAACAGAGTGATATATTAAAAATATTTGTATTCAATTAATTCATAATTTTGCCTTTTTAAAAACTTAAGAAAACCTCAAATATTTATTAAAGAGGTATATAATCCCCCACTCTTACATAAATCTTTGATCTCTCTTTTTAAATTTTAATTGGTAAATACAAATGTTAATTTAATCTAAGAATATATTTACTAAATATAAGTTTTCATAAACAAAGAAAAACAGAATTATTATTCCCCTTTTATTTCTACTTCAATTCCTGGCATCAATATTGATGCAATCAAATAAGTATGTATACCGTAATAAGTGCTAGTACACATTCATAAACAATACTATCTAAAATTAATTAAATGCTTTAAATAAAAAGATGACTTCTGTATTTATTACTGGATGCATCAAAACCAAAAAGTTTTATTGCATCCTTGAAACCAAAGATAATCTATCTTGGTGAAAAGGATATTTCAGATACTCAATGCTGGGTTTAACTCATTGACAGCAAAAATAATTGAGCTAGTTTGTAACTATGTAAGAATGCTGTTTTCTTATGTTTGTGTTTCAAATACATTTCAAATTTAAGACACAAAGGAGTCATTTCTAAAATGCAAGGATATTCTAACTTTCTGTACAATTGCATATAAATAAATTCTTAGTCATAAAATGTGCACCTGCATCTGCATGATTGTATGTGTGTGTACATAATATATATATATATATTTATATATACATATATATATATATATTTATATATATATACACATATATATATATATATATATATATATATTCCATAGACAAAAAAAACCTTACGGTTTAACATGCCCGATTAAGGTTCCTTACACTTACACACCATCTAAAATGTAAGAAAGCTTTTGAAACTGTTCCACTTAAACTCTAAAAAGCAATGAAATTATGACGATTAAGGCAGAAGCCTTAATGGACGTGTTCCTTGCGCAATACAGACATGGTATGCTATCACATCCTGTGGTTAGCTGCAGATTCAGCACTATCATGGAGTGAGATTTCTGTCACTCACAAAATGGTGGAACTGCTAATTCACAGATTTGTGTGTTCACTGGAATTCTTACATTTTAGATGGTGTGTAAGTGTAAAGAACCTTAATTGGACATGTTAATTCGTAAGGTCTTTTGTGTATGGAATTTCATAGCTTTTGTAAAGCTAAAATATGTATGATATCAAATTTAGAAACATGAACCCATAAATTTGACGGCAGATACAAATCACTTGACCCATCTAGTGTCCACTATTTTTTTTAACCCCTAATAAACAAGAGTGTTTAAATTACTATATTAATCTCTGCCACCTCTATTGGATGTCTATCCCACCTATCAACTACCGTTTTGTAATACTTCCTCTGATTTTCTCTAAGCCTAGCACCCTCCATTTCCAGTGCATGTCTTTCTCTCACACATACCCGACTGTACACCAGCTTTGTGATCACATACACACACTCCACCGCCAACTGCACCAGCTTTTTCTCACCTCACCTGCTGTGTACCAGTGTCTCACACATGGCACCCCATTCTTACCAGCTTTTCTTTACATGTCAGGCAGTGGTGGGGTGCAGCATGTATTTTTGTATGTTCAGGCAGGTAGTGGTGAGATGTAGCATGTATGTCTGTATGTATGTTCAGGAAGGCAGTGGTGGGGTACAGCGTGTATGTATCTATGTTCTGGTATGCAGTGGTGGGGTGTAGCATGTTTGCTCTGGCAGGCAGAGGTGGCGGGCAGTTTGCATGTTCTGGGAGACATTGTTGGGGTACAGTTTGTAAGTATTTACATTCTGGCAGGCAGTAGTTGGGTGCAACATGTATGTATGTATGTTCTGGCAGGCAGTGGTGGGGTGCAGCATGTATAGATGTATGTTTTGACAGACAGTGGTGGCGCACAGTATATATGTTCTGGCAGGCAGTGGTGGGGTGCAGCATGTATGCATGTGTGTTCTGGCAGGCAGTGGTGGGGTGCAGCATGTATGTATGTATGTTCTGGCAGGCAGTGGTGGGGTGCAGCATGTATGGATGTATGTTTTGACAGACAGTGGTGGCGCACAGTATATATGTTCTGGCAGGCAGTGGTGGGGTGCAGCATGTATGCATGTGTGTTCTGGCAGGCAGTAGTTGGGTGCAACATGTATGTATGTATGTTCTGGCAGGCAGTGGTGGGGTGCAGCATGTATAGATGTATGTTTTGACAGACAGTGGTGGCGCACAGTATATATGTTCTGGCAGGCAGTGGTGGGGTGCAGCATGTATGCATGTGTGTTCTGGCAGGCAGTGGTGGGGTGCAGCATGTATGTATGTATGTTCTGGCAGGCAGTGGTGGGGTGCAGCATGTATGGATGTATGTTTTGACAGACAGTGGTGGCGCACAGTATATATGTTCTGGCAGGCAGTGGTGGGGTGCAGCATGTATGCATGTGTGTTCTGGCAGGCAGTGGTGGGGTGCAGCATGTATGTTTGTATGTTCTGGCAGGCAGTGGTGGGGTGCAGCATGTATGCATGTGTGTTCTGGCAGGCAGTGGTGGGGTGCAGCATGTATGTATGTTTTGGCAGGCAGTGGTGGGGTGCAGCATGTATGTATGTTCTGGAAGGCAGTGGTGGGGTGCAGCATGGTTATATGTATGTATGTTCTGGCAGGAAATGATGGGGTACATTATGTATGTACTTATGATGTGACAGGCAGTGACGGTGTGCAACATGTATGTATGTATGTATGTATGTATGTATGTATGTTCTGGCAGGCAGCGGAGACATGCAGTATGTATATCCCACTCCGAATGGCACTTACCTATAGTGGTAATAACTGTGATGGCAAAGTAATAGGAGCCGGAAAATTTCCACAGGACCCCAGCCCGATGAGGCTCAGACTGCATTATGACTAGCTCAATCTGCCTGTAGTCCTCGTTGGAGATGTTCTACTTTGAGGCAGATCTTCTCTGCTTTAAGCTTCTCTTTCTCTTACATCATGGAGTCCAACTGCAGGGCATCAAAGACAGTGGTCCTGACCAGCAGACAGGTGAATGTGCAGATGATGAGGGTCAAAGGCTTCATGTTCTGCCACTTGATGGCTACAATCATCTGGCTAGTGAGGGGATCATGTCCTCCCCTTCCTGTATATAACTCAGTTGCTGCGGGTCTGAATCCTGGAATGTTGGATGCCCCTTTTATAAAAAAAATGGGTGCATGAAAGTTAGAAAACTCCAACCTCCCCGGGGTTAAATCTATAGCACCTACGTTTAATAATCAGGCCTCCCTCCAACCCCAACCTTAAAATAATTGTACTCACATTTGTTAAATAGACCTATTTCCCTCCAGCCAGCCCTGACATTAAATTAAAAGAATTCCCATTTAATAAATAAACCTATTCCCTCTCTCCAAACAGCCCCAGCAATAAATCATAGCATTTACATTTCATAAATATAACCATTTCCCACAACTATCCCCGGCATTAAAAATTCATATTTACATACAGTAATTGGCCCTCCTCCACAAACTCTGTCCCACGTTCAATTAATAGCCCCAACCCACCCCAGCATTAAATTAAATACCAACCCCCCCTCCCTCACAGGTTACAATATCATACCCTCCTCCCTCACAGGTTACACTATCATATGCCCCCCTAACTCACAGGTTACACATCATACCCCCCCTCCCTCACAGGTTACAATACCATACCCCTCCCCTCACAGGTTACACTATCATACCCCCCTCCCCTCACAGGTTACACATCATACCCCCCTCCCTCACAGGTTACACTATCATACCCCTCCCCTCACAGGTTACACTATCATACCCCCCTCCCTCACAGGTTACACTATCATACCCCCCTCCCCTCACAGGTTACACATCATACCCCCCCTCCCTCACAGGTTACACTATCATACCCCCCTCCCTCACAGGTTACAATATCATACCCCCATCCCCTCACAGGTTACACATCATACCCCCCTCCCCTCACAGGTTACACATCATACATCCCTCCCTCACAGGTTACCCTATCATACCCCTCCCCTCACAGGTTACACTATCATACCCCCCTCCCTCACAGGTTACACTATCATACCCCCCTCCCTCACAGGTTACACATCATACCCCCCTCCCTCACAGGTTACACTATCATACCCCCCTCCCCTCACAGGTTACACTATCATACCCCCCTCCCTCACAGGTTACACTATCATACCCCCCTCCCCTCACAGGTTACACATCATACCCCCCTCCCTCACAGGTTACGCTATCATACCCCCCTCCCTCACAGGTTACACAATCATACCCCCCTCCCTCACAGGTTACACTATCATACCCCCCTCCCTCACAGGTTACACTATCATACCCCCTCCCTCACAGGTTACACTATCATAACCCCCTCTCCTCACAAGTTACACATCATACCCCCCTCCCTCACAGGTTACACTATCATACCCCCCTCCCTCACAGGTTACACTATCATACACCCCTCCCTCACAGGTTACACTATCATACCCCCCTCCCTCACAGGTTACACTATCATACCCCCCTCCCTCACAGGTTACACTATCATACCCCCTCCCTCACAGGTTACACTATCATACCCCCCTCCCCTCACAGGTTACACATCATACCCCCCCTCCCTCACAGGTTACACTATCATACCCCCCTCCCTCACAGGTTACACTATCATACCCCCCTCCCTCACAGGTTACACTATCATACCCCCCTCCCTCACAGGTTACACAATCATACCCCCCCTCCCTCACAGGTTACACTATCATACCCCCCTCCCTCACAGGTTACACAATCATACCCCCCTCCCTCACAGGTTACACTATCATACCCCCCTCCCTCACAGGTTACACTATCATACCCCCCTCCCCTCACAAGTTACACATCATACCCCCCTCCCTCACAGGTTACACTATCATACCCCCCTCACTCACAGGTTACACTATCATACACCCCTCCCTCACAGGTTACACTATCATACCCCCCTCCCTCACAGGTTACGCTATCATACCCCCCTCCCTCACAGGTTACACTATCATACCCCCCTCCCTCACAGGTTACACTATCATACCCCCTCCCTCACAGGTTACACTATCATACCCCCCTCCCCTCACAAATTACACATCATACCCCCCTCCCTCACAGGTTACACTATCATACACCCCTCCCTCACAGGTTACACTATCATACCCCCCTCCCTCACAGGTTACACATCATACCCCCCTCCCTCACAGGTTACACTATCATACCCCCCTCCCTCACAGGTTACACTATCATACCCCCCTCCCTCACAGGTTACACATCATACCCCCCTCCCTCACAGGTTACACTATCATACCCCCCTCCCTCACAGGTTACACTATCATACCCCCCTCCCTCACAGGTTACACTATCATACCCCCTCCCTCACAGGTTACACTATCATACCCCCCTCCCCTCACAAGTTACACATCATACCCCCCTCCCTCACAGGTTACACTATCATACCCCCCTCCCTCACAAGTTACACATCATACCCCCCTCCCTCACAGGTTACACTATCATACCCCCCTCCCTCACAGGTTACACTATCATACCCCCCTCCCTCACACGTTACACTATCATACCTCCCTCCCTCACAGGTTACACTATCATACCCCCCTCCCTCACAGGTTACACTATCATAGCCCCCTCCCTCACACATTACACTATCATACCCCCCTCCCTCACAGGTTACACTATCATACCCCTCCCCTTACAGGTTACACTATCATACCCCCCTCCCTCACAGGTGTCACGACTAGTGTAGCGTACCTGCTATCGTTGGCACTACTCGGAGGAAGGTGCGGAGTCTAACGTGCCCCTGGTGTTCACCAGGGACCCCCGCAAGGAGGTATGGGCTTAGCTGCAGGAAACACGCAGGTCGCGGTCCTTCCACGAGTCAGATAGCGAAGTACGAGAGGAATGTCAGACAGGCCGATTCGGCAACGGGGTGGGCAATGCAGGTACACAAGGAGAATCTGAAGGGGTAGTGAGTCAAGCCGGGTCGATAACGTTCTGACAGCGAGCTACAAAAGGGAGATCCAAAAGGGTAGTTAAGGCAATCCGGGTCACAATGGTCACAGGCAAACGGCAATAAACTGGAGGAAGGAAAAGGTCAGGAAACAGATAATCACAGGAACACTGGAACGCTGGAGGACAGGAAAGGACCTGAAACTCTGGCACAGGAGGTGGGGTCAGAGAGGCTTAAATAGTGCTGCTAGCCAATGCCCTCAGCACTAGTAGTGCTGTCATACTCCAGCGCCGTAGCGCTGTCATTCTTTAGCGCCGTAGCGCTATCTTCATGCAGCGTCCCGTTGCCTGTCCCTGTTCTAATCAGCCTGTGACTACACCCTGCTCTCTCCCTCTGTCAAATGGCGATGGATTGCTGTGGAGGCAGGTATTTATAATTTTCAAATATAGCGCGAGAACCAAGCCCTGAGATCCGACGACGTCACAATGACGTTCGGCCTCGATTTGGAATCCGAGTGGGCGGGAGAGTACTGAGCCTGCTCGGCTCGGTACTCGGATAGGCAAAGTTTGGGCGGGTTTATATTATGTGTGTGGACAGGCTATGTATTTGTAGTGTGTGTGGGCAAGCTATGTATTTGTAGTGTGTGGTTAAGCATTGTAAAGTACAAAAAAGAGCTTGTACTTTTGGGTGGAATGGTTTATGGTTCTCTCCTGTTCACTTAAGAAGTGTCTACTGTGTGCTGTTTCACAGATCCTGAAAAAAGTCACAATGCCCCATTGTAAGCTGCTGCTAGCAGCAAAAGGGGCACCATGGTCCTGCTATCCCTCTAATGGCTTCAGTTTCTCCATCTATGCTAGCCATCCTGCTAGATTTAAATCCTGGGCGTGAAAAGCTGCATTTGATTTTGAGTGCCGACTGTGCTGGAAGGATGCTTTATATTTTGCTGCTATGTTCTGTAGTGGGATTGAAAAGTGAGGGAGTGTCTGCCTCTGGGTGTTGCTTTGGCTGCTGATCACTGCATTAAGGTGTGTTCTGTTTTTGGGTGCAATATTTATATTTGGGAAGGGTTCTGCTTCAGGGTGCAAAGCTGTATAATTCGGGGTGATTTATAAAATGTATCTAATAATTTGTAATTATTTGAGTATTAAGTGCATAAAATATTACAATACCTATCGCTATATATTTTTTGCATACATATCAGAATTCTTTCAGTACATTTCTAGCCACACCCACACATTAGGTTGGCCACACCCACTTGTCATATGCCACTCCCACTTAGATGGGGGGCGCCGGTGCCCTGTCTCGCCTAGGGCACTAAAATGTCTAGTTACGGCACTGGGTCTCAGCATCCCCGCCAGCGGGTCTTTTAGGAAAACTGAGCTTTTTTCACAGGTGTTGAAGATTGGGCATCGCCCTTGGCAGACGACGTTGATGGCATTTCATCGTCTATGTCATGACTAGTGGCAGCAGCTTCAGCATTAGGAGGAAGTGGGTCTTGATCTTTCCCTACTTTATCCTCCAAATTTTTGTACTCCATTATATGCAGCACAAGAGAGCGTACCCCTAAACCACACACACTTTGGGACTGCTGAAACAGTGAACGTAGTAATAGAGATTGCAGTTCCTATTTTTTTGGACTGCAGAAACAGTGAACGTAGTAATATTGATTGCAGTTCCTATTTTTTGGACTGCAGAAACAGTGAACGTATAAATATAGATTGCAGTTCCTATTTTTTGGACTGCAGAAACAGTGAACGTAGAAATATAGATTGCAGTTCCTATTTTTTGGACTGCTGAAAGAGTAAACGTAGTAATATAGATTGCAGTTCCTATTTTTTGGACTGCAGAAACAGTGAACATATAAATATAGATTGCAGTTCCTATTTTTTTGGACTGCAGAAACAGTGAACGTAGTAATATAGATTGCAGTTCCTATTTTTTGGACTGCAGAAACAGTGAACGTATAAATATAGATTGCAGTTCCTATTTTTTGGACTGCAGAAACAGTGAACATAGAAATATAGATTGCAGTTCCTATTTTTTGGACTGCTGAAAGAGCAAACGTAGTAATATAGATTGCAGTTCCTATTTTTTGGACTGCAGAAACAGTGAACATATAAATATAGATTGCAGTTCCTATTTTTTGGACTGCAGAAACAGTGAACGTAGTAATATAGATTGCAGTTCCTATTTTTTGGACTGCAGAAACAGTGAACGTATAAAGATAGATTGCAGTTCCTATTTTTTGGACTGCAGAAACAGTGAACGTAGAAATATAGATTGCAGTTCCTATTTTTTGGACTGCAGAAACAGTGAACGTAGAAATATAGATTGCAGTTCCTATTTTTTGGACTGCTGAAAGAGTAAACGTAGTAATATAGATTGCAGTTCCTATTTTTTGGGACTGCTGGAATATATTGCTCTAGAATATTTTTTAGACTTTTTAAATTATTTTTTAATATTTTTTTTTAATTATTTTTTTATTATTTGTTTTTTATTTTTTTTTTCATTTTTAGAAGATTTTATTATAATTATAAAATTACTATGGACTTAGCCCAAAATAACTCAGGAGAAAAGCACCACTGGACTCAGCAGGACAGACACTGGCCAAAGCACCACTGGAATTAACAGGACAGAGCACAGGACAAAGTACTACTGGACTCAGCAGGACAGGACAAAGGTATAATAACAGAGCACAGGATATCAACCTCCCTCGACAGTGATTGCAGGGAGAATGAAGATGGCGGCCGCGAGCGGGGCATTTATGACATCCGAGTCTCGCGAGATCCGATGCGAGACTCGGATGTCATAACCTCGTTTTGGATTCGTTTGGCGGCCTGGAAGTACCCGAACAGTGCTCGGATCCGCACTGTTCGGCTGGACTCGGATTTCGGTAATCCGAGCCTGCTCATCCTTATTTACAAGGCAGCGCCGCTTTAAATTTATGCACTGAAGACGCCGAACTCGCGGGAGTTCACGAATCCGGAGATTAATACATTTACCCCCATGTCTTTAAACCTCCTGTACACTGAGTTACGCTTTCCCAAAAAAACCTGAAAAACGGTGACTTTTGTAAAACAGGAAGTGGAAAAAAAGTCAAGATTTTGAACTTTAGATTATTACTAATTTGACATTTTTTTATTTTTTTTATTAAATTTGGCATACGACACCAGTGGACATTCACATGCCAAATTTCAGCTTAATAGCTTTAATATTTTTTAAAATGTAGACACTCAAACACCATGCCCCCCTGTCACAGATTTCTAATAGCAGAATGTTGTTTATTAGATGCAACCTTAATATAAGAGCACGACAGTGCCCTTATAATATATATATATATACAGTGGTGGAATACTCACCTGTCTGCGTCGGCATTCCTCCTCTCTGCTCCATTTGCACTGAATGTTGGGCATGACATCGTCACACCCGACGTTCAGTTAGAAGTCTGCAATCAAGAAGCAAAGAGAAGAAAGAAGCCGATAGAAAAGGTAAGTGAAGGAACGGAAGCAAGGGTGAGCAAAGGCAGCATGGCAGAGTGAAGGGGGAGCAAAGGCAGCTTGGCAGAGTGAAGGGGGAGCAAAGGCAGCTTGGCAGAGTGTGAAGGGGAGCAAAGGCAGCTTAGCAGAGTGTGAAGGGGGAGCACAGGCAGCATGGCAGAGTGTGAAAGGGGGAGCACAGGCAGCATGGCAGAGTGAGAAGGGGGAGCAAAGGCAGCTTAGCAGAGTGTGAAGGGGGAGCACAGGCAGCATGGCAGAGAGTGAAGGGGGAGCACAGGCAGCATGGCAGAGTGTGAATGGGGAGCACAGGCAGCATGGCAGAGTGTTTTGAGCGGCAAAAGCAGAATAGCAGAGTGTTTTGAGGGGCAAAAGCAGCATGGCAGAGTGTGATGAAGAGGGGCATTACTGTGGCATAATTTGAAATGGGGGCACTACTGTGTGGCATAACATGACTGATTACTATTATTATCTTGATGTTTGCAACATAAAATATTATTTATGTATTAACTTTATTTATTATTTGAATATTAATATGCATTAATGCATATTAATTTGCGTATTAATTGCATAAAATATTAAACTACTTTATATCTTTTGGTGTACTTAAAACGGTCATTAGGGCAGAGATCCGCTCGTTAATTTATTTGAATCCCACCACTGTATGTATATATATATATATATATATATATATATATATATATATATATATATATGTATATATTTTTTAAAAAAAATTATTGTGTTTTATTTAGTTAAACCACATTTACAAGAGTTTCCCATCATGGCTACACTCTACACTCTATACCCTAACTAAAGTCCTAAACTTAACAAGATCATTAAGCACTTGCATTTACAGTTATAGTTTTGAGTAGTTGTATCAACTTCAAGTGTGTCAGTGATATAAGTGAACTGCTGATCAGTAATCTTGTATACCTAACTGATATTTGCTGGCATGGGCTGGTTTAGTAATACACTAATATGAATATGACTCACTTCTCTCCTTTTCTTATTATAGTGAGTTGTCCAAGAATACCTTGAAATCACGCCTGCTACAGCTAAAATGCCATTTCACTTGGGGTCTTCTGGAAGAAGATACTGATATTGATGTAATAGAAGAAAGATTATACAACCAGATGACATTTCTGGTAACCAAAAACAAATACATGGTGTACAATCTACTGGCCTATGTAATGCACCTGAAAGGCATCTACACAAAAGCCATTGCCAACTTAGAGGAAGCAGAGGAAAAGATTAAAGAGAATAATCCAGATGTGACATACAGAAGGTATCTGGTGACATACGGAAACTATGCCTGGGTCTACTACCACTTAAAACGGTTTGACGATTCTCAGAACTACATAGACAAGATAGACAACATTAATAAAGAATTAACACTTTCACCAAATGACAGTCAAGACATAGCTGAGATTTATGGAGAACAAGGGTGGTCATTGTTAAAGTTTTGTGGACAATATTACGAGAAAGCTAAAGAATGTTTTGAGAAGTCTCTTGAGCTAGACCCAGAAGATCCTGAGTGGAACTCTGGCTATGCAACAGCAGTTTATCGACTGGAAGGGTTCAATGGAAGAAGATGTCCTGCTTCAGAATGCAAATCATTACCACTGTTGAAACGTGCAGTACAGCTAAATCCAAAAGATGCCGTGGTGAAGGCACTTCTTGCATTGAAACTACAAGACCTAAAAAGAGCTGATGAGGGAAGAAAATATGTTGAAGAAGCTCTAGAACAAGCTCCAAACCTTCCATATCTACTTCGCTATGTTGCAAAGTATTACAGAAGAGCTGGGCTGGTGGGTGAAGCTCTGCGTGTCCTGAAAACTGCAGTAGACCTTATGCCAACTTCTTCATTTCTACACCACCAAATAGGACTATGTTTCAGACAAGAGATGATTAATAACAAGAAGGAATTCAAAAAGGTGAACTTTCAAAATAGACAAATGCACACCAAAAAAGTTGATGAACTCACCAAAAAAGCCATTTTTCACTTTGAAAAAGCACTGGAATATGAGGAAACATTTGTATATGCACACATAGACTTAGCAAATATGTACAGCGAAGCAAAGGAATACCAAAAAGCAGAAGATACATTTAAAAAGGTTTTGACATTCACCAATCTTATAGATGAAGAGAAACAGCAGATCTTATTGAATTATGGACGTTTTGAAGAATATAACAAGAAATCTGAAAGTGAAGCTATAAAACATTATAAAAAAGGTTTCCAGATAACTGAACCAAATCTACACAGAAAAGACTGTGAGAAAGCTTTAAAAAGACTAGCGGAGAATAAGATTAGGAGTGACCACAGGGATGCTCTGGGGTTCGGTTTGCTTGGATTTATCTTTAAAAATAATGGTAACACCTCAGAGGCAATTGAGTATTATGAACAAGCCTTAAAATATGATCCTTATAATGAGGAATATCTGAGTGATCTCTGTGATCTGAAGTTGATGATATGAAACACTTATAAGAAGGATAATATGGCCCTTGTGTAAAGTTAGAAGCACATCCAGCTTAATGGTGCAAATTTGCACCTGGACAAATCATGTTGCAACGCAAGGGGTGAAATGCAAGTTTTGCACATGCAGGGAAAATACTGCCAGCTTTTCCTCGAGTACACACTACAATTTAGAGCTGAGCGAGGATGTAGCCCACTTCCAATTCTTATTCTGAATTTACTCTTGACTCTAAATGAGGCCCTGTATGTGTAAATTACAGCATGTGCTGATACAGAGTTAGGTCCACACAGGGCCGATGCAAGGTTGCTCGGCGCCCTAGGCAAAGCTTAAGCTTGAAGCCCCCCCCCCCCCCAAAAAAAAAATCTAATTCCCCCCCCTCCCTAACACACATGACATTTCTAAAATAAAAATATTAACTCTTACCTCCTCTTGGCTGGCTAGGATGCAGTCCAGATGTCTGACGCAGCACTGATGTCTGATGCAGAATGCTGTCCAGGCTTCACTGCTGCCCAGGAGCAAACACAGGATATCTAGAGGGGAGGCTCTAAATGTTAGACTTCAGAACAAAACAAACAAAAAAAGAAAACTTCACGTCATGCACCTGTTAAAGACTGACATGTACCCCGCTGCCCACCAACTTCTCTCACACATGCCCATCTGCCCACTAGCTATTTTCACATATGTCACCCCTTGCCCATCAGCTTGTGCCACATATGTTAGCCGCATAACACCAGCTTTACTCACATGACCCCCTGCCCACCAACTTATCTCCAAAACACACACAGCTGCCCTAAGCACCCTAGCCAGTTTTTTGCCCATCATTTCTTTAAAATGCCCCCCTGCCAAACTGCTTTCCTCTCACATACCCCCTTGCCAACCTAAGGCTGATTAATGGTGGCGCCGGCCCTGGGTCCAAACTTTTACCTAGGTTCATAATTTGCAGTTGAGCAAACCATGTTTCTCTGCAAAGGGTACAAATATAAATATTTAAAAACGGTAACTACTGTGTGCTTTTGCATACAACTCCCAGCATACCCTGCCAGCTATTGGCTGGCAAAGCACTCTGGGTTTTGTAGTTTTACAACATCTAGAAAGTCAAAGGTTGTTTTACATACGCACACAGAAGCTGGATTAGTTTCTAATGTTAATATGTAAATGTAGTCTTATAATACTGCAGTATATAACTTATATTATTTACATTATTTATGAAAGACATTCTTGGGGAAATAAATAGCCTTCACCCAGCGACACAGGACACTGAAAGCTCATATACTACAATGGTAATATAGGTAGGACCTGTAAATAAATGAAAGGGCAACTAACATTTTTCAAACTCACACAACATTGTTTATTGTAAATTCTGGCCCTCATGTTTGAATATTAGTTTGACATTTGCACAAACTTGAAACAACAAGGCTCAGACATTCAATATATGCTTTACTATGTTGTTAAGTTTTATAAAATTTTATCACATAGATGATACATTATTATTGTATATTGACATTATTAATTACATATGTTTTGATCATAGTTGTGCCATTAATACAGTTATTGTACTGATATAATGTATTATTTTACTATACATCAATAAAGTATTCAATATGATTAAGATTGCTGGAAATAACATTTTCTAGATCCACAAATCACCATGCCTAAGGCCATCTATATTTAAAATCTATGATCTTGTATGTACTCTGAGTTTCATCTTAAAAGGGTTGGAAATCCATCACCATAGCAACATTTATCAGGATGCAATTAGGGAACTGGACATCAGTGGGACACACTAGTATTCCAATGTAATATATACTGACATATTTAATGCACATAATGTCCTACCACTTTAAAAAGATATGTTATGAGTTTAAACGTGTACTATTTAAGGAAATGTAGATATTCATCAAATTACACCATACTAATATCGGTCCTGATTCAACAAGGAATGTAAAGTGAACGGATGGAAAAGGTACGCTCGTACATCTGTGAGGTTGGGAAATCCATGATATTGGTTATTAAAAATAAAATACTGCTATACAAAGGTAAAGAAAGTTTTCCTTACATTAGTAAGCTCAGATTACAGCTATGTGAAAAACTTAATGTCAGCAGAAGTAACAGAAGAATTGCCCAGCGCCTCAAAGCCGAACAACAGGATGAGACATGAGACAATGCCTGGCTAAAATGTTTTACTTCAAACTCTGAGGTAACTGTATTTTTCCATCATGTATTCAATCCATGTAACATGCATGATTAAATTACGGCTCTTTTAGCAATTGTATGATCACGGACACAGTATGTTATGTATAAATAAAGCCGGTCTAGGGGCTGTCCCTTAGAGCTGAATTCATCACCAACTGTGTGTGTGTCTACTTTCCTCTCCAGCCAGCTGAAAACAGGAGCAGAGATTCTCAGGTCTTGTTACCAGGGCTAGGCCTCAAGTACCTGACACATCCGTATTCAAGTAAAAGCGGATCTGAATAAACTTTTTTTTGTATACGGATTTAAGTATATTCTGCCTATATGGCACTTGTAGTATGCAGATAAATACAACACACTGCAGGATACACACAATGCATATGTGTAATATCGGAATGCACAGAAACAAATGAGTACATTAACACCTGTTATTTTTTTGTATTTTTTTTATTGTTATTATTTATTATGTTATTAATGTCTACTGTACATAAAATGAATTTTTACAGTTGCTCTTAATTGCAAACACATGTTCTAGCATACATACATGACCATCACCACTATTAATCTGCGCTTATACTTGACCTTGGCTCTCCCCTACTGTACATTGCTTACGTGCACACGCCCCTTCCCTCCACCAATCCACCCTTCAAATCGCCGGCTGACATAAATGTCATTTGCGTTTGAAGATGAATTGAATGTACTTGCATGCACTGGCGTAAAGTCCGTTTCTGAGCATGCGCAGGGCAATTTCACGCAAAATACTACTTGCAAAATAATGCATGCAACAGGGCTTATATTCCTTAGTGAATCATTATATTCACTATTACTAAATGTAACTTTGCAGGAAGTGTATTTTGTGCCATATCCCCAAACTTTATTTTTTTATGAGCAGCAACATTGATTTTTCTAGTTACCTGAGACTTTGCAGTGCAAACAGTCCTCAGTACATTTCATAACTCTAATACTTGCAACCTAATACACCAAAAAATCAGAATTAAAGTTTACCTGACATAAGGTATATGATGAGATCTATTACCTGGAAACTCGTTCTTTAGAGTTCTGAAAAAAAAATATAACAGAAAATGATTGCTGATATTTGGTGAGGATATTAAACATGATCACCAACTGTGACTGCTACAAAGTGTCAGACAGTGGGGGCACAGCACAAAATCCTTGCTAGTGAAACTATGTCAGGGGCGGATCTAGGAATTTTCTATACCCCGGGCGATATAGGGGGGGGCGATTTAGGCCCCGCCCCCTTTCCGATATCTAAGGCTGCCGGCGGCTGCACAGTATGTGCAGGTCCGCTCGGCAGTGACAGTGTGCTGCCTGGCTGCTCTGATTGTGTTTAAAACACATGCATTCCCCATGCATTTTAGATAAAATATTTAAAATATTTCCATATCTGAACACATCATTATCTTCATCACTGATTATTTGCGCTGTGCCAGACAGTTGAAATAAATAAATACAAATCACACATAAAAACAGAACATGGTTGGGGAAGGAGGTTCAGATATGATGCAGAGTAGAGAAGACCTAACCCAAACCATTCTATGGGGAAATCAGGAGCAAAACCTTGCCGCCCTCTGTCTTGTGCCTTAGGCCACATTGCCTAACATATAATACAAACTAGCTATTGGTGTAGGAGAACCTTTGATGCTTTAAAATGTGCTTATGCTCGGTGTGTCAATGAGGGGAAAGCACAGGCAAAGGGGACAGTGTGATTGTAGCTAGGGATGTGCACCGGCGACTTTTGAGGTCTCGTGTTTTGTGTTTTGGATCCGGATTTTCGTTATTTTTGAGGTTCGGATTTGTCTCGCAAAACACTTGACGAAAGCTCTCGGTTCGGATTTAAGGTATTGGATTCGGATTTGTTTTGAAAAAAACATAAAAAGTTTAAAAATCAAGTTTTTGGGCTTATTTTCACTCCTAGGCTATTATTAACCTCAATAACATTCAATAACAAGCATTTCCACTAATTTACAGTGTATTCTGAACACCTCACAATATAGTTATTAGTCCAAAACGTTGCAACAAGGTATCTTTCTGGACTGCGTAGAGGAGTGGGTCACCACAATATCTATTAAAAACCCTGAACTTTTATGATTCGCACCAATAATTGTACCTGGACTGCGTAGAGGAGTGGGTCACCACAATATCTATTAAAAACCCTGAACTTTTATGATTCGCACCAATAAATGTACCTGGACTGCGTAGAGGAGTGGCTCACCACAATATCTTAAAAACCCTGAACTTTTATGATTCGCACCAATAATTGTACCTGGACTGCGTAGAGGAGTGGGTCACCACAATATATATTAAAAACCCTGAACTTTTATGATTCGCACCAATAAATGTACCTGGACTGCGTAGAGGAGTGGGTCACCACAATATCTATTAAAAACCCTGAACTTTTATGATTCGCACCAATAAATGTACCTGGACTGCGTAGAGGAGTGGGTCACCACAATATCTATTAAAAACCCTGAACTTTTATGATTCGCACCAATAATTGTACCTGGACTGCGTAGAGGAGTGGGTCACCACAATATATATTAAAAACCCTGAACTTTTATGATTCGCACCAATAAATGTACCTGGACTGCGTAGAGGAGTGGGTCACCACAATATCTATTAAAAACCCTGAACTTTTATGATTCGCACCAATAAATGTACCTGGACTGCGTAGAGGAGTGGCTCACCACAATATCTTAAAAACCCTGAACTTTTATGATTCGCACCAATAATTGTACCTGGACTGCGTAGAGGAGTGGGTCACCACAATATATATTAAAAACCCTGAACTTTTATGATTCGCACCAATAAATGTACCTGGACTGCGTAGAGGAGTGGGTCACCACAATATCTATTAAAAACCCTGAACTTTTATGATTCGCACCAATAATTGTACCTGGACTGCGTAGAGGAGTGGGTCACCACAATATATATTAAAAACCCTGAACTTTTATGATTCGCACCAATAAATGTACCTGGACTGCGTAGAGGAGTGGGTCACCACAATATCTATTAAAAACCCTGAACTTTTATGATTCGCACCAATAAATGTACCTGGACTGCGTAGAGGAGTGGGTCACCACAATATATATTAAAAACCCTGAACTTTTATGATTCGCACCAATAAATGTACCTGGACTGCGTAGAGGAGTGGGTCACCACAATATATATTAAAAACCCTGAACTTTTATGATTCGCACCAATAAATGTACCTGGACTGCGTAGAGGAGTGGGTCACCACAATATATATTAAAAACCCTGAACTTTTATGATTCGCACCAATAAATGTACCTGGACTGCGTAGAGGAGTGGGTCACCACAATATCTATTAAAAACCCTGAACTTTTATGATTCGCACCAATAAATGTACCTGGACTGCGTAGAGGAGTGGGTCACCACAATATCTATTAAAAACCCTGAACTTTTATGATTCGCACCAATAATTGTACCTGGACTGCGTAGAGGAGTGGGTCACCACAATATATATTAAAAACCCTGAACTTTTATGATTCGCACCAATAAATGTACCTGGACTGCGTAGAGGAGTGGGTCACCACAATATCTATTAAAAACCCTGAACTTTTATGATTCGCACCAATAAATGTACCTGGACTGCGTAGAGGAGTGGCTCACCACAATATCTTAAAAACCCTGAACTTTTATGATTCGCACCAATAATTGTACCTGGACTGCGTAGAGGAGTGGGTCACCACAATATATATTAAAAACCCTGAACTTTTATGATTCGCACCAATAAATGTACCTGGACTGCGTAGAGGAGTGGGTCACCACAATATCTATTAAAAACCCTGAACTTTTATGATTCGCACCAATAATTGTACCTGGACTGCATAGAGGAGTGGGTCACCACAATATATATTAAAAACCCTGAACTTTTATGATTCGCACCAATAAATGTACCTGGACTGCGTAGAGGAGTGGGTCACCACAATATCTATTAAAAACCCTGAACTTTTATGATTCGCACCAATAAATGTACCTGGACTGCGTAGAGGAGTGGGTCACCACAATATATATTAAAAACCCTGAACTTTTATGATTCGCACCAATAAATGTACCTGGACTGCGTAGAGGAGTGGGTCACCACAATATATATTAAAAACCCTGAACTTTTATGATTCGCACCAATAAATGTATCTGGACTGCGTAGAGGAGTGGGCACTGGGCACCACAATAAAATATATAAAAAACCTTCAACAGATCTGCATTACACTACACATACGGCTGCTCCTCCATCCTCTCCATCATATACATGTTGGAGTTTTAGCGTGTGACAACCTCTTGTTTTTGATAATGTCAGTGCATTTGGAATATTTTTCAATTTGCCCCACACCACTGAATGTACTTTATCTATGATACGCAATACGCATCTATCTATCTTGACTGCGTAGTGTGGTGGCCCCGGTACACAATTTGGTACCGAGGCCACAATATAATTTAAAAACCCTCCACGTGTCGGAATTCCACCAAACAAGTATCTGGACTGCATAGTGGGGTGGCCCCGGTACCCAATTTGATACCGGGGCCACAATACCTCCTCCAAACATGCTCCAGACAATTCGTCATTGACAGACCCCAGACAGACAGGGTCGTAGTGTTATTGTTTGACTTTGTAAACCCAAAAAAATGTCCCTGTTGCACTTGCACATAGTCGTGCAATGAAGACTGACTTTTTCATTTAAAGGCACGATCTTTAAAGTGTCAGAAAGAGAGAGAAGACACAGGAGAGGAGAGTTGTAGCTGGGGACCTGGGGTGGAAGCTCCCAGGCTCCCCCAGCATTGCCTGGAAGTCTGAGCGTGGTGACTGAGCCAGGGCAAGGAATGTGTGCCCTGGATGAGGGGGAGAACTCCATGCCACTATAGTGAACCCAAGAGAGAGGGGGACACTGCACATGGAAGAGGCCCTGGAGTGAGGGCTGCTACAAGAGGCATGGTAGCTGTAGTGTCAGATCCTGAGGCTGAGAGTACACAGAGTGACGTGTCAGAGCACAGGAGACATTATCCCCGCAGAGGAGGGATGAGCTGCAGTTGAGAGGTCTGCTGTTGAAATAGGACATGCACACTTTAACACACAAATCATTTCAGCGACAGGGCCTACCAAACAACTTTGACTGAAATGATTGGTTTGTTTGGGCCCCCACACCAAAAAAGCTATTCATCTCTCCCTGTACAGACTAAACAGGCTCTACTGAGGCAAGATGTCGTCCTCATCCTCAACCTCTGATTCCTCTCCCCCTACAGTGTGTACTTCCTCCTCATCACACATTATCAATTCGTCCCCGCTGGACTCCACAACCACAGGTCCCTCTGTAGTATCTGGAGGGCAGTGCTGTACTTCATTGAGGAATTGATTATTCATTTTTATAAACATCATTTTTTCAACGTTGTGAGGAAGCAACCTCCTTCGCCGCTCACTGACCAGGTTCCCCGCTGCACTAAAAACTCTTTCCGAGTACACACTGGAGGGGGGACAACTCAGGTAAAATAGAGCCAGTTTGTACAGGGGCTTCCAAACTGCCTTTTTTTCCTGCCAGTAACAATATGGACTGTCTGACATGTCTACTTGGATGGTGTCAGCAAAGTAATCATCCACAATTTTTTCTATTGTCACAGCATCCAATGCAGCGAGAGTAGACATGTCTGCAATGGTTGGCAGGTCCTTCAGTCCGGACCAGATGTTATCAGCATCCCCGCCAGTGCCTCTTTTGGGAAAACTGAGCTTTTTCCTCGCAGCCATAGATGTGGAAGAAAATGAGGGTGGAGCTGTTGGCATGTCACGGTCCTCTTCAGAGGACAATCTCCTGACCAGCAGGTCTTTGCACCGCTGTAGACTTGTGTCCGCCGGAAACAGAGACACAACATACGCTTTAAACCGAGGATCGAGCACGGTGGCCAGAATGTATTCCTCTGACTTTAAAAGAGTGACCACCCTCGGATCCTGGCAAAGCGTACGAAGGGCTACATCCACAAGAGCTACATGCTTGCTGTAATCGCAATGGCTTACCAGCTCCTCCCTCACTTTCTCCAGCTGCTTCTGCAACAGCCTGATCAGGGGAATGACCTGACTCAAGCTGGCAGTGTCGGAACTGACTTCTCGTGTGGCAAGTTCAAATGGCTGCAGAACCTTGCACAACACGGAAATCAGTCTCCACTGCGCTTGACTCAGGCGCATCCCCACTCCTTTGCCTATGTCGTAGGTGGCTGTGTAGGCCTGAATGGCCTTTTGCTGCTCCTCCATCCTCTGCAGCATATAGAGGGTGGAGTTCCAGCGCGTCACAACCTCTTGTTTGAGGTGATGGCAGGGCAGGTTCAAGCTTTTTTGATGTGCCTCTAGTCTGCGGTAGGCACTGGCTGAATGCCGAAAGTGTCCAGCAATTTTGCGGGCCACCGCAAGCATCTCCTGCACACCCCTGTCACTCTTGAGGTAATGCTGCACCACCAAATTAATGGTGTGGGCAAAACATGGGACGTGCTGGAAATTGCCCATATTTAATGCCCGCACAATGTTACTGACATTGTCTGACACCACAAATCCCCATGAGAGTCTAAGTGGGGTAAGCCACTGGGAGATAATTTCCCTCATTTTCTCTAATATGTTGTCAGCGTTGTGCCTCTTATTAAAGCCTGTAATGCACAATGTTGCCTGCCTTTGCATGAGCAGCCATTTTGTAGATGCTGCTACTGATGCAGCTGTTGCTGTTGCTGCGGAAGGGGATGCATCAACCCAGTGGGCTGTCACAGTCATATAGTCCTTCGTTTGCCCAGAACCACTTGTCCACATGTCCGTGGTTAAGTGGACAGTGGGTACAACCGCATTTTTAAGAGCACTGAGGACACTTGATCGTACTTCTCTGTACATTTTTGGTATCGCCTGCCTAGTGAAGTGGAATCTCGAGGGGATTTGGTACCGGGGACACAATACCTCCATCAACCCTCTAAATCCCACTCCACTGATGGCGGACACCGGGCGCACGTCTAACACCAACATTGCAGTTACAGCCGCAGTTATACGCTTTGCAATAGGGTGACTACTATCGTATTTGGTGGTCATGGCAAACGACTGTTGGACGGTCAATTGTTTGGTGAAAGACTTAGCGGTCTTACGACTTCCCCTCTGGGAAGATGACCGACTAACAGCAGCAACAGCAGCAGTGGCAGTAGTAGGCGTACCGCTGCAGGATTCCTCGGATGAATCCCGTATTGAGGAGGACTCAGTCTGGCTGCTGACTTGGGCTGCAGGACTGAATCTGATGGAGATTGTGGAGGAAGTTGACGAGGAGGGTGTTGCTGGTGTGTATCCAACTGGACCACGGGATTTAGGTGTCCCTGTACCGATGAGGGTCCTAGCCCCAGTTCCTGAACTAACCACTGAACTATGAAGGTTATTCAGGTGACGTATAAGGGAGGATGTTCCTAGGTGGGCAAGATCCTTACCCCTGCTTATTTGAGCTTTACATAAGCTACATATTGCCATACATTGGTTGTCTGGATTTGGATAAAAATAACTCCAGACCGAAGAGGTGCATTTTTTGGTCTTCTGACCAGGCATGACGATGGGCTTTTTCATCCCATGGACATCAGCTGTTTCCCCCCCTGGTGCCTCATTTACAATAACCACATCACCATCCTCATCATCAAGTTCCTCCACAGCGCCAGCTACATCATCAATAGCCTCCTCCCGAGCCACCTCTTCCCGTACAGTGATGGGAAGGTCAGGCTTGACAACCACCAACACCCTTGGACTCGCCTTGGGGATTTGTGATAATTTCTCTTTAGAAGGCAGAGTTGTTTGCTGTTTTGTTGCTGACAGCATAACTCTCTTCAATTTTTTGTAGGGGGGGGGAGGAGGAGGAGGGCTAAGATCCGTGGGTGAAGCTGAACCACTAGTCATGAACACGGGCCAGGGCCTAAGCCGTTCCTTGCCACTCCGTGTCGTAAATGGCATATTGGCAACTTTACGTTTCTCCTCAGATGATTTTAAGTTTCTCTTTTTGCTACTTTTTCTTAACTTGGGCTTTTTGGATTTTACATGCCCGGTACTACGAGATTGGGCATCGGGCTTGGAAGACGACGTTGATGGCATTTCATCGTCTATGTCATGACTAGTGGCAGCAGCTTCAGCATTAGGAGGAAGTGGGTCTTGATCTTTCCCTACTTTATCCTCCAAATTTTTGGTCTCCATTATATGTAGCACAAGATACTGCAGAATGTGTGAACTTGGTAATATTGCAGTACCAATGGACTTATACTGCTGGATTGGTTTTGCAAATTTGGTTATAATTATTATATATTTTTTTTTTTTTTTATTTTTTTTTTTTTTTTACTTTTTTCTTATTTTTAAAAAACTTGGGAATAGTGGGGAAATAACTATGCCCTTAGAAGCACAGAGCACAGGACACAGCACCACTGGACTGAACAGGACACGGCACAGGACCCAGCAGCACTACGGAACTCAGCAGGACAGAGCACAGGACACAGCACCACTGGACTGATACTGCAGAATGTGTGAACTTGGTAATATTGCAGTACCAATGGACTTATAATGCTGGATTGGTTTTGCAAATTTGGTTATAATTATTATATTTATTTATTTTTTTTAATTTTTTATTTTTTTTTACTTTTTTTTTATTTTTAAAAAACTTGGGAATAGTGGGGAAATAACTATGCCCTTAGAAGCACAGAGCACAGGACACAGCACCACTGGACTGAACAGGACACGGCACAGGACCCAGCAGCACTACGGAACTCAGCAGGACAGAGCACAGGACACAGCACCACTGGACTGATACTGCAGAATGTGTGAACTTGGTAATATTGCAGTACCAATGGACTTATAATGCTGGATTGGTTTTGCAAATTTGGTTATAATTATTATATATTTTTTTTTTTAAAATTTTTTTATTATTTTTTACTTTTTTTTTATTTTTTAAAAACTTGGGAATAATGGGGAAAAAACTATGCCCTTAGAAGCACAGAGCACAGGACACAGCACCACTGGACTGAACAGGACACGGCACAGGATCCAGCAGCGCTACGGAACTCAGCAGGACAGAGCACAGGACACAGCACCACTGGACTGATACTGCAGAATGTGTAAACTTTGTAATATTGCAGTACCACTGGACTTTTACTGCTGAATGTGTGAACTTGGTAATATTGCAGTACCAATGGGCTTATACTGCAGGATTGGTTGTGAAAATTTTGTGGTAATTAAAAAATATTAAAGTAGTTTTTGGTATTTTTTAAAAAAACTTTTTTTTATTTTTTTAAACACAGGGGAATATTGGGGAAATAACTATGCCCTTAGAAGCACAGAGCACAGGACACAGCACCACTGGACTGAACAGGACACAGCACAGGACCCAGCAGCACCACTGACCTCAGAAGGACAGAGCACAGCACACAGCACCACTGGACTGATACTGCAGAACACAGCACAGCACAGCACAGCACAGCACAGCACAGCACAGCACAGCACTAAACAGCACAGCACTAAACAGCACAGAACTAAACAGCACAGAACTAAACAGCACAGAACTAAACAGCACAGAACTAAACAGCACAGAACTAAACAGCACAGAGGACCACCTAACACACCCTCCCTCTACCCTGATCAATGCCCGAGTGAAGATGGCGGCGACTAGCGGGGAATTTATAGGATCCGAGTATCGCGAGATCCGACAACGGGATTATGAGTCAGAGCCTCAGTTTCACTTTTGAATTTGGCGCCAATACCCGGATCTGTCTCAGATCCGACTCGGATCCGCAACGTTCGGGTGGGCTCGGATTTCAAAAATCCGAGTGCGCTCATCCCTAATTGTAGCTAGGGACAGCATTGTTTTTCATATTTTGCTGTTTGAATTTGCACATATTTTGTTTTTACTCATCACTTAATATCTTTATTCGTTAAAGCAACAATTCCATAACAAAAAAAAAATAGGTGTGTTTATTTTTTAACATAAATGACTGTGGCAGGCTAAAGAAAGAAACTTGGTAATACTTACCATATTCATTGGCTTATTTCTTCATTCTGCACACACCACAAACAAACCTGGATGTACCTACATCTATGCAGAGTTGCGCGAATTACCTTTTGCACCTGCTTGTGCATGAAGAGACTTGATGGTAGTAAATACACATTGATGACTATCACCACCACTAACTAACAGCTTGTAATTGGCTGATTATGAATTCCTCTCTGAAGCTGCTGGGTGCTTTGTTCAGTGCTTGTGCATATAGGATTTTGTGTGCATACTTAAAAAAAAAAAAAAAAAAATTTCATGGAAGGATGGTTATATCCACTGTAGGTTATAGCTACTGTATTATATGAAGCCTAAAAGCTAATGCGTGTTTCGCCATGAAAACAAATATATACAAAGTTTTATTGCATTTACTACCTGCTATTGTGTATGGGTATGTGGATATAAGTTATGCCTTCCATAAAACTATATGCAACAGAAGCAGAGCTGGACATGTCTTGAGATGCACGCGATTTAGCATATGGACTGAAAGTATTATATTTTTGTTGCAAATTTTTGAGCAATAATTTACAGAGAAGTTCCATACAACTCTGCATCCAGTTCTGTTCATTTGAATGGCAGCCACACTTGTCTGTCCTGCAGAGGGATTTTGAAAAGGAAGATAATGATTTGCATGCTTAAAAGGTACAATGCATATAGAAATTCATCATACTGTTTTGATATCATTACCTTTTGCCTCATTACACCATGGAAATTTATATAATTGAAATCAAACTTTTTACAGCTTTTTTTCACATTTCACCTTAAAACACTCAACTAATAAACAAAGGCAACAGTTTTGAAAATTAATAACAAATGACAAACTAGAATAAGAGAGTTGGAAATTTGATCAGTCCACTGATTTAATATGTTGTAGAGCCCTACAATTCTAAACCCAAATGGGCAGAAAAACCTGGCGCTGACTATAGCAGTCTATAACTTTTATAGTATAGATACAAAACTGATTCAAATAACAATTAATATACTTAGGAAAAAATTGCTGCTTATTTATACAAGTTGTTTTGCATCAACTTAAATTATAATGAAAGAAAATAAAAAAAACAAAAGCAAGCGCAAATAGATCCTATCTAGTAAATACCACCATAGATATAAAATATATAATAAAATTAATTTGTACAACCATTAATATATTTATAAAGCAAAAAATTAGAAAGAAAATACCAAACCATTAATCCAGACTAATAATTGATCTAAAATTTCGCTGAGGTCACCTATAGTGCACATATAGGGAAAAAAAGTATAAAGGTCTCACAGACAATAATTCATTGCATAATCCGGAATTTTTGATAATAAGAGATCACTGGATTAGCCCACAGTACAAGACACAATTGTATCCATTAAATTCCATAGTCTTTTTTCCCCTATATGTGCACTATAGGGAAACAAAATTAATGACCAAAATTAGTCCGGATTAATGGTTTGGTGGAGTATGTTTTGATATTTTCTTTTTTAAAAATGTTTTTTGCTTTATATATGTATTAATGGTTGTACAAATAAATTTTATTATATATTTTAAATCTATGGTGGTATTTATTAGATAGGATCTATTTGTGCTTGTTTTGATTTTTTGTTTACTTTGTAGAGCCACCTTTTGCTGTAATTACAGCCATCAGTCTGTTTGGATATGTCTCTACCAGCTTTGTGCACCTAGTTTGGGGAACATTTGCCCATTCTTCCTTTGCAGAATTGTTCAAATTCAGTCAATTTCATGGTGAACGTTGATGGACTGGTCTCTTCAAGTCCATCTACAGATTTTCGGATTAGATTTAGGTCAGGGATCTGACTTGGCCAGTCAAGGACAGTCACCTTCCTATCCTTAAGCCACTGCATTGTTTTTATGTTGGTATATATAAACCCAGATGAAGAAAAACACCCCTACAACATAATGTTGCCACCACCATGCTTCATAGTAGGTATGGTGTGTTTTAGGTAGTGTGCTGTGTTTGGTCTGCGCCAAACATAGTGATCAGAGTTCAGTCCAAAACTTTCTATCTTGGTCTCATCTGAACATACAATTGCATAATAGCATCAGAATCTTACAACTGTTTTTTTGCAATGCGTGAACAAGACTTTTTCAGAAGAGGCTTCTTTCTTGTCATCCTGTCATATAGGGCAGCTTTGTGTAAAACTTGTAAAATAGCTGTCACATGACATCAGCCAATCTCAGCCATAAAGACTTGTAAGTGTAAGACCTTCAAAGTTGCCATTGGCCTCTTGGTAGCTTCTCTGATCAATATCCTCCTGGTTCTGTCATCCGGATTGAAGGATCGGATCGAAGCAAGGTGTTGGTGGTGCATTATGCTTTTAACTTTCCAATAATGCTTTGAAAGAGATAAAGTAAAAGCCTTTGAAATCCTTTTGTATCCTTCTCCTAACTTGTGCCTTTACACAACTTTTAAAAGCATCTTTGCTGCCATGGTGATTTCTTTGCATTACCATGTACTACTAGCAGTGGAATCCTCAAGGAACAGTCACTTTTGTTCTGAAGAAATAAAAACCACCACAATGGATGTCAAGTGGTGGCCAATTAGCCTGTTGTGTAATCTGGAAGATCATTGGTTGTACCTGAGCAAGTTCATAATGGTTACTCTAAGGGTGTGATCACTTATCTAAACCAGGTATTTTAGTAATGAATTATATTAATTTTTAAGAATTTTTGTAAGTGTTTTTTTCACTCTGATATAGAGTGTTATAATGTGTAAATACAACTGAGTGTTATAATGTGTAAATACAGCTGGTAAAGGATGCATTTCATTTATTTCAATTTCCATGGTGTAATGTGAAAAAGGTAATGCTTTGGACAGCATATGGTGCTTTTCTAATGGCACTGTACTTCTATGTGTGATTTCTGCTTTAAGTACCTAGTACCCATTTTCAAGGCAATATCTATGAACTACATTACAAACATTTGAACCACACCTACTGTGATATACATTTCAAAGTCTTTCAAATTCTTGAAGCTGAAACTACAAACAAAATATACACTCAACATTGTGCAAGGGATTGTTGAGGTTGAAGAGTATATGAACATATTGGTTTTATTCCCTCACAAACATTATTGATATATAAATATACAGATTTGGAACTATGTCTGTGTTTTTTATAGATATACTGTAGATTTCCACATTTCAACAACTAAATGTATACATATATCCACATTTTTTTTAATCTTACATTTACAACTCTCACACAATACAAATTGTTTTTATCTACACAGCATTTTGTGAATAGATGCTACTTGCTGGGAACATAAAAAGAAGAATTTCCATTCTGTGGATATGGTAGCTATGCAAAAAAAATTAACTTTGTCCCAAGGCAGAATATATATATATATATATATATATATATATATATATATATATATATATATATATATATATATATATATATATATATATATATATACTATGTGTATAAATAGTAAACAATGTATGATTTACAAATGTAGCTCTATATGTGTGTCACTGTCCAGCACCTATGCCACCTATGCAGTCAGTACCAAAAACCCTGTGTAACTGCAAAGGAACATTTATGAATTTTCAAAACACATTTCTAGTCATGGATTCTTTATCATTGCCTAACTACTTACCAGAATGTCCTACAAAGATGATATTACCTCCATATCAGATCATAAGTTTAATTTCATTTACATATAAGACATGTAAGACATGAATGAAAGTATGATATTTGACAAAATATGATATTTTTCCCTTCACTCATACGTATCCAAGCTGCTCAGTCTCCTGTCTCACGGTTGAGATATCCTGTGATATCACAGAACCACAATGAATGCGAGAGGTCTGTTGTTGGATATTATTGATGGATATTGATAAAAGCTTAAAAAGAGATTCTAAGAAATTTCACATTTACAACCTGTGCCATAAATTGATAATGGGCACTCTCTTCTGCAGCTGAGAACATACAACTGAATCTATCTATACATAAAAATATCATAGGTAGAGCACAAGAATTTAGAAACAACCAAAACACAGCAGAGTAATTTAGTCTCTCCTTTTCAGAGTTTATCCCATTTTAGGACACATAGTTACTGTGAGCTACATCAAGCTAATTATATTTGGTCACCTTAGTGTGATCATTAAGCAAAATGATAATCAAGGTCAATGGTTTTACTTGTTAATTGTTGGTTAGCATACAATAACTCAGCTGCAACATTAATCAATTCAATCATCTTAATGCCCAATTTACGCTATTACAATTGGTAAATGCCAAAATATGTTATTAGCTCTGTAGTGTTAGTCTTAGCTTAGTTTTACTGTGTCCTGGATATCACTTCCAGTTGTTTTGTTACCACCTGTGTCTTGACCACCACTTGTTGTAGTGACTTACTTATTGTGTACATAAGTACCTATATTTTATTTCCTGAGGCTATTCCGTTTTAGAGCTACACTTGATCATCTTCTGAATTAACACTGTAGTCAGTGTATGTTCTCAGTCCCTGCAGACACAGGGCTATGTGTTTTTCTTTTGATGTATATATAAGTTATTTAAATTTTTGACAAAAGAAACATATTATGAGGTAAGGGTTGGGAGGGCTATGGTTTTTAGTGAATGCAAAATGTCTGTCATCTATGAACTTTATCCTGAGCATTTTTCCTGCAAAGGTGCTGTATTTCTTCAGGAATACTGGAAAAGCAGAACAGGAAAAGGAGGGGGCGGATCAGTCTAGATCAAATACAGTAATGGTGTGCTCACGTATTTGCGACTGAGGTAGACCTGCACACAGACGCATATACTCATAACACGAGGCACATCTTTGCGGGTGCTGATTCAAAGAGATGCAATGAATATGATAATGATTAGCAGCATTAGATAGCTGCTTTTGATTTATTAATAACTGTCTGGACACTATTCTCCGGTGTGTATATGGTGAGTAATGCAACTTTACTACTAACACGGTCAAGGTACATCTCTATGCTATCATTATTGTGATGCATAAATTTACTCCTGGCATAAATCTGATGAATACACTAGTGATGTACTGCTGGATGCATCTTGAGATGCACTCGCTCATGCATGTCATTTGCTGCGTATGTTTGGAGCAATATATGTGTCCCATAATATATGTATTATTGTGGATGCTTTATTTCATATTGCAACTGTTTTTATACAGTTAGCTTTTATTGTAATCATGTTGCTCCTGTATGTAGAAGTACAGGGGGTCCTAATAGCTAGACCTACAGGAATTAATATTGCAGTGGTTGGGATGTCCTCAGGCCAGAGCGGAATCTCAGGATTGGAGTGTGCTATAGAAACAGAACTGTCTTTTAACAGTGTGCCACGGACAAGGAAAAGCGTTCCCATATACATGGATCTTAGAAATGAGAAATCAGGGATGGTCGAAAGGCCCAGAAAAGTGAGGACCAGGGGCGAAAAGTCATAGTAGAGACAGAGAATGAAATTACCATAAACAATTGCAGTTGATGCAGGCGGGCAACTGAAAGTGATGCAGGCCACAGGTAAGGGTGCTTACTGGAAGCTGGAGAATGCGCATGTTGGACTTAATACAGAATAAGTCAGGAACGCAAGACAACTCTGCATGTGCCAGTGGAGATTGCAGTGTATGCCAGGAACAGAGCAGGGACTTAATGCACACTGGAAGCAAAATCACTTAAACCCAGGATCTGAAATCAGGAACACAATATACAGTAAAACCAGTGTCCAGTAACGGAGATTTCAAGATAAGAAGAGATAAGGATTTTAACAATTTACTAATGTATGGGCATTTGGATAACAGTGGTCATCTTTTGCAATGGTGACAAATGACAATATCATCACCCTCATCATCATTCTCATCATAGATGTCCTCATCAATTACATTTTAATTTTAAAAAAGAAGATACATCATGTAGGTGACTGTTAGGCAGCATGTGTGACACATTAGAGAGGGACAGCAGTGGCAATATCATTTTACGAACAGCAGCAGCGTCAGTAGACATTTAACAGATGATGATAGACGTTCGTACATATGTTCGACAGTTACATGATCAACATAATATGGTAGGCACCCTAAAGTCAGGGTTTGAAAACAATCAACATTAATGACATCAACAGTATGTATTAGTTAGACCAGTGGTTCCCAAACTTTTTCAGTTCGCAGCACCCTTAGAGTCTCCAAATTTTTTCAAGGCACCCCTCCAAAATAATTACTGAGCAGTTCTGTTTTAGAAGTAGTTGGGTCAAAAAATTGTAATAAGTATTTAGGTCACGACAGAAATACTTATTTAGTTGTATGCAAAAATGCCCCTCTGCATTCAGACACTCTGCCCCCTCTGCATCCAGGCACACTGCCCCCTCTGCATCCAGGCACACTGCCCCCTCTGCATCCAGGCACACTGCCCTCTCTCACGTTGCCCCCTCTGCCCTCTCTCACGCTGTCCCCTCCTCTGCCCTCTGTCACGCTGTCCCCTCCTCTGTCCCCCTCCTCTGCCCTCTGTCCCCCTCCTCTGCCCTCTGCCCCCCTCCTCTGCCCTCTGTCCCCCTCCTCTGCTCTCTGTCCCCCTCCTCTGCCCTCTGTCCCCCTCCTCTGCCATCTGTCCCCCTCACTCTGCCATATGTCCCCCTCACTCTGCCATCTGTCCCCCTCCTCTGCCATCTGTCCCCCTCACTCTGCCCTGTGCAAGGCGCCAGCCATAGAAAAAAGAAAGAAAACAGGAACTTACCAATCCGTCGGGCGCCGGGACCCAGCAGCCTCCTCTCTCCCGCAGCTTGTCACTGACGTCGATATTCAGTGACAGCTGCGGGAGAGGGGAGTCTGCTAGGTCCCGGCGCCCGGCGGATTGGTAAGTTCCTGTTTTCTTTCTTTTTTCTATGTCTGGCCGGCGGCACCCCAGTGACAGCGCCGCGGCATCCCTGGGAGCCGCGGCGCACAGTTTGGGAACCGCCGAGTTAGACAATTGAAATGTAGACAGTATTATTTATTAGGATGACAATAATATCCCTAACCCTAGCCCTGTCCTAGTCCTATCCTTGTCACTAGCTCTATTCTTTTAACATCAATAGTTTTTATTAGAATTTGAATATTTAGGAGTGGGAGGGTACAGAAATAAATAAGGGAAAACTAAGAGGAGTACAGAGTGGGAAGCAGACATAACAATGTATACCTATAACCACTTAGTATTCAACAAAATGTATATCTTCAAGGTCTAGTTATTCGAGGGGTTAGAGGTTATTACAAGCACCAGCATGCCTAAACTGTTAATGGCAGCCTGGACTTGCTGGGACCTGTAGTTCATCAAGCAAAAATGGTGTCTTTCACTAACAAATACATTTTTATTACGCCACATCCACCGCCCAGGGGTGTGGGAAAAGCCCTAGTGCTTTCAGCACGGTGCTGGATACCCCTAGGGGGCAGTCTGTTTTTTTCTGCTGATCCCATCTCCCTAGGAAATACAGCCCCATGCAGACCAGCCTGAGGATGGATGTCATCATAGCAGGGGGCCCCCACGCTGCAGGTTCCCCTGCTATAGTACCAGCAGCCCCAGCTAGTGAAGCTAGAGCTAGTATTTACAATATCGGGGGGATTCCACACTTTTTGTCCCACCGATTTTGCTTTTTTTGTTTTAATGTATTAACATTTTATTATTATGTGTAGTGTGCTGTGGTGTGCCAGCGAGCCGCTGGCTGTCTGTGCCATTGCCGTTCGAATGTCGACTTTAGCAACTGTTGACACTCACAATGTCACCATTTTAATGATGTCGACATACTGAACAATCGGACTGTCGACAGCATGTTTTCCTACATCGGCGCTGAAAGCTATAATTTTGTATTGCTAGTTAGCTTTTAAAGACAAGCGACTAAAAGTTAACTTTTCCATTGCTTGTTAAATTGAGTTGATTCGCAGACATCATAGATGTTTATGGAGACTTCGTTAAACAGCACAAAGTAGGTTAAGGCAGGAGAAATCTCAGATTTTTTATGTGTTAACCCAGTGGTTCCCAAATTTTCTCAATTCAATGCACCCTTAGAGTCTCCGTAATTTTTTCAAGGCACCCCTAAGCCAAAATAATTACCAAGTAGTCCTCCCGCCATGCTTATCATCAGCCCTGGTCGGGGCACCCCTGTGAGATTGACACAGCACTACAGGGAGCAGCTGCACAGTTTGGGAACCACCATGTAACCAATCGATACATTGTGTAGATTGATGCAATGGCCATACACCAGAGAAAACAGACCACTTAGTTTTAAAGAACTCTCACACTGTTCCTGTTTCTCTGGTCATATTCCCTGGATTTTGTTTCTGTCTTTACTCCTCCCCTATTGTGTCTGTTTTTGCTTGTCATGATCCCTGAGTTTTGTTTCATTCTTTACTCCTCCTTTATTGTTTCTGTTTCACTGGTCATGTTCCCTGAATTTCGTTTCTGTCTTTACTCCTCCCCTATTGTTTCTCTTTCATTCTTTACTCCACCTTTATAGTGTTTGTTTCACTGGTCATGTTCCCTGAGTTTCGATTCTTCCTGTAATCCTTACTTTAATGCTATCCATAAAAAAACTATAAAAGCAATGCAATAGAAAGCAGTTCAGTTTCATAACGAATAGAAGCTGCACGCTATCAAACTACAGAGCTGAGATTGGGGTGACAGAGAACTTGACAGAATGAGGTATGCTAAATATAAACAATCGTGTTCACAATTTCCCAGATTATGAGTATTAATAATATTTTAGAATTTTTTTTATTTAGCTACTTTTAAATGCACATATGTCATTTGTCTGGAAGCAATAAAGAATTACATTGAAAACAGGCACTTCTAGTGATTGACTGTCTAGCACTACAGATGCAAGTTATTCAGTGTAAAAGGACATGCTAATGTCACAGAGAGGCTAATAGCCAGGCAAATATATTAATGACCAGTTAATACCTTATCTCATTAACTAACCACTCGCAAAAATAATTTCCAGTGTACCCAAGAAATACTATTCATTGAATTAACTATTTGTGTTAGTTGTATGTATCACTATATACTTTTCACATACAAATTATAGCAAGTATCCTAGATGTGGGACTTACAATCTTACACACAATACATATAATCTACTTCCAGACACTTCTATGCATTCATACAGTATCAATATATAGCCATATACAATATACAGGGCCGTAATTAGGGCTGTGCGACAGGGGCGACCGCCCAGGGCGCAACGCTGAAGGGGGGCGCAATTTAGGAATATTTTAGGTTCATTTGGTTAAAATTGAGGGCTAGGGGGGCGGCATTTGTCTTTTTCGCCCCAGGCGCTAGAATTCTAAGTTACGGCTCTGACACTATATATCACAGGAATTATATAAAGATAGACTATATATAATATCAGGAAAGATTACACATGGGTGTATTTACGTTTGAGATGTTATATATATTCTTTTTAACATATTCTTAAATAACAATCTTATATAAAATATAAAAAAAAGTGTCACAGATGGTACAATAAATCATCATGTTTCCTTTATTTGTTTTGTATATGTGTATAAGTACTTTAACCATGTATGTGCATATATGTGTATGTATCCCATATTCAATTACAATTCCAAATACAACTCTCATTCTGCACAGCCACAAACTCTATATGCTATCTCACAAACTCCATAGTCTATATGCTCCAAACACAAACTCACAGTACCACTATAATTACTCTAATTACAATCAGTACATTATTATAATTCCATATGCTATCTAACAAACTCCATACCACAAACCACTATCATTACTCCATATGCTATTTCACAAAGCACAAACGCCTATATTACTCCACATATGTAACAATATTCTTCTATATTCCTCCACATATGCAACCCTTGCAAACTATATGCTCCATATATAACCTAATACATCACAGTCTAAATATATAACCTCCATATAGTCCTCATATATATGTACCCATATCAGCAATGTTCCTCAATATCAGCAAAGATAACCCCTTTATGCAGCAATGTTAAACCCTTTATGCAGCAATGCCAATGGGGAGGACAGGGAAGGGAAGTGAGGAGAGGGTTAAAAACACACTTGCCAACTTTGGAGATCTCCCCTCCGGGATACACTCTTACCTATGTGCAATATCAAGTCCCATCGGAGCGCATGCAACAACAAAAAAGTTTATGAAAGAATTTATCAACTCATAATACTATAATCATTAAAAATATGTGATTTAAAAAAATGTGTAAAGAGACTACACAGCGTGCGGGCGGATGGAGCTAGGTAAGTAGTATAGTATAAGTATACTAAATTAATGTGTGTGTCAGTATACTAAATGTGCGCGTGTGTCAGTATATGAATGTAGTGTGTGTGTGAGGGTCACTAAATGAATGTAGTGTGTGTGAGGGTCACTAAATGAATGTAGTGTGTGTGGGGGGGGGGCACTAAATGAATGTAGTGTGTGAGAGGGGGCCAGTATACTAAATTAATGTGTGTGTGAGGGAGCCAGTAAATGAATATAGTGTGTGTGTGTGAGGGAGGGGGTCTTAATTTAGCTGTGGAATGCAGGTGGGGGGTAATTATTGTGCTGTTTTATGTGTGGGGTGATGGTGGGGCAAATTAATTTAATTTAATACTGGGGCCTATGAATTTAAGATGGAGTGATTGGACCTTTACTTTAATGCTGGGGTGGTTTGGGAGCTATTAATTGATTGTGGGGCTGTTTGGGGAAAATTAGGTCTATTTTATTAAATGTGATTATGAATTATTTAATGCCTGGGATTGTTGTGGGAAATTTTTATATTTATTAAACGTAAATGCTATTTAATTTATTGATGGGTTGTTTAGAGGGAGGGAAATAGGTTTATTTATTAAATGTTTATGCTATTTAATGTCGGGGCTAGTTGGAGGGAAATAGATTTATTCATCAAAAGGGAATACTATTATTTTAATATTTTGGCTGGAGGGAGACCTAATTATAAAACATGGGTGCTATTTTGATTTAACACCGGGGCTGGTTGGAGTTTTCTAAATTTCATGTACCCATTTTTTTTTTTACCAAATTGGACCCTCAACATTCCAGGATCCAGACAAGCAGCAACTGATCTAAAAACACCAGCAGCCACAGGTGGTGAAAGTGACAAGAACAGGTAGGAGAGAGCAGGGGCTATATTTACTAAACTGCGGGTTTGAAAAAGTGGTGATGTTGCCTATAGCAACCAATTAGATTCTTGTTATCATTTGTTTAGTACATTCTACAAAATGAGAGCTAGAATCTGATTGGTTGCTATAGGCAACATATCCACTTTTTCAAACCCGCAGTTTAGTAAATAAACTACCCTTTAAGGATGGGCTGCTACTTATGGGCCAGTGTTATGTGCTTGCCCCCCGGGCTAAACTCTGCCAGCCAGCCCTGGTGGCACACATACGTGTCATCACTTTCTGTCGGCACTTACACCTGCCCTGTAGCTGATGCAAGTCATACAGCTAAAAAACACGTACGTACAAGATGCGCAAAGCTTGAACCAGCCGCATTTGCGGGGGCATGCCCTCGGTAAACCCTACGTTCATCCGCCCCTTCCCTCCCCCATTTCGACCTTCAAGTTATAGGCAGTATTATCTGTCATTTGCATTCAGACATGAATTGCATACAATTGTGTTCTTTGGTGTACAGTCAGTTTCTAAATATGCGCAGAGCAATTTCATACAAGATACAGGCAGAGATTTCTGAAGATAATCAGGCCATAATATCTATATTTAATTGCATTCCAATCTATCTGCAGGAGAAGTCTGGTTGAACACTAGGAAATTAAATTATGTTCTGTAGAAAGATCCAACTCTTCGAGAAGTTTTTCCTTGTATTCATCAGTTCCCCTTTCCATGGATTGTAGCAATTGGCTGATTTTGGCTAGCTGTAAAGTGTTTTCATACAGTATGTAGTGTTCTCTCTGTACTTTAATCTCATGTCTCATAAACTTGGCAAATTGATCTTGCCATGCTGTTAAGTTCATTGTTTTGCACAGTGTGGCTACATGCTTCTTCAGTTTAGTTAGGGTAAGATGACAGTCAGACTCTCTGATAGAGATTGTTGCTCCAGGTCTTGCAACAACATAGGGGTTGTATTTTGATACACCACGTTTGTCACATGATTTGACAAAGTCCTCCAATGAAGTACACATCTCTATGGTAAGCAACACAGAAACCTTCCTAGCCCTTGTACCTCTGATTTCTAACCTGGTCAAATTATCACTAAGTTCCTTTTTTGAAGCTTTGACAGGCTGGAATACACATCTGCATTAATAGGTGTTCTGTTACTATTTGTGTTTGTATCCAGATGTCATTTTGCTGCTTCTCCACCTGATCTTCTTTTGGACAGTATTTTTTAAGCTAAAAGCGCTTCACTTAGGAACTTCCAAACAGAAGGTTTTGGATATTCTTTCAACTCTTTTCAACTGCATCCTCGATATAAGTAGAGTGCTGAACACACAACATAATTTATTCTCCTAAAATGTTGCATAGCAAAAATTTTGAAAATTAAGGATTAATTATTATTATTATTATTATTATTATTATTATTATTATTATCGAGCAATATTAGATAAGTAATTTATATTTGCTGGCATGGTTGAGTTTAGCAATTTACTAATACAAACCACTTCTCTTGTTTTCTTATTATAGTGAGCAACCAGAGATTGCCTTGAAATCACGCCTGTTACAGCTAAAATGTCATTTCACCTGGGGGCTTCTGGAAAAAGACGCTGATATTGATGGACTAGAAGAAAGATTGTACAACCAGCTGACATTTCTGGCCACCAAAAACAAATACATGGTGTACAATCTACTGGCCTATGTAATGCACCTTAAAGGGGACTATGCAAAAGCTGTTTCCAACTTAGAGGATGCTGAAGAAAAGATTAAAGAGAATAATCCAAATGGGATACCTGTCTCGTTTCTTGTGACATTTGGTAACTACGCCTGGGTGCACTATCACTTAAAACGATATGAAGATTCTCAGAACTACATAGACAAAATAGAACAAATTAATAGTGGATTACAACTGTTGTTAGATGACAGACAAGACATAGCTGATATTTATGGGGAACAAGGGTGGTCATTGTTAACATTTTGTAGGCCATATTACAAAAAAGCTAAAGAATGTTTTGAGAAGGCTCTTGAGCTAGACCCAGAAGATCCTGAGTGGAACACTGGTTACGCAACAGCAGTTTATCGATTGGAAACATTCAAAGGCAAAAAGTGGCCTGCTGCACAATGTAGGTCATTACCGTTGTTGAAACGTGCTATAGAGCTAGATCCAAATGATGCCGTGCTGAAGGCACTTCTTGCATTGAAGCTACAGGACCTAAAAAGAGCTGATGAGGGCAGAAAATATGTTGAAGAAGCTCTAGAACAAGCTCCAAACCTTCCTTACGTTCTTCGCTATGTTGCCAAGTTTTATAGAAAGGCTAAGCTGGTGGATGAAGCTCTGCGTGTCCTGAAAACTGCAGTAGACCTTATGCCAACTTCTGCATTTCTACATCACCAAATAGGACTATGCTACAAACAAAAGATGAATAAGAAGAATATAAGAAAGGAAGTAATTGAAAAAGTCATATTTCACTTTGAAAAAGCGCTAGAATACGAGAAATGCTTTATGTATGGACAAAACTTAGCAAATATGTACAGTAAAGCAGCGGAATACCAAAAAGCAGAAGATACGTTTAAAATGATTTTGACATTCACCAATATTACAGATGTAGAGCTACAGCAGATTCACTTAGATTATGGGCATTTTCAAGAACATATCAAGAAATCCGAAAGTGAAGCTATAAAACAGTATAAAAAAGGTTTCCAGATAGCTAAACCTAGCCAATACAGAAAAAGCTGTGAGAATGCATTAAAAAGCCTAGCAGAAAGGAAGATTCAGAGTGACCCTAGTGATGCCCTGGGATATGGTTTGCTTGGATTTATCTATAAGAAAAATGGGAAAACCTCAGAAGCAATTGAATCTTATGAAAAAGCCTTAATATATGATCTTCACAATGAGGAATATCTGAATGATCTCTGTGATCTGAAATTTATGTTATAAAATATTAAAAGATTATAAAATAATATAATGGGACTCATTTAATGCTTGGAGCTAATCAAGCTAAATGATGCAATTTTGCATCTACACAAACAACACAAGGGTTGAAAATGCAATATTTTTATATCATCATCACCATTTATATATATAGCGCCACTAAATCAGCAGCGCTCTACAGAGAACTCATTCACAACAGTCCCTGCCCCATTGGATCTTACAGTCTAAATTCCCTAACGCACACAGACTAGGGTCAATTTGTTAGCAGTCAATTGACCTATCAGTATGTTTTTGGAGTGTGGGAGGAAACCGGAGCACCCAGAGGAAACCCACGTAAACACAGGGAGAACATACAAACTCCTCACAGATAAGGCTATGGTAGGGAATTGAACTCATGAACCCAGTGTTGTGAGGCAGAAGTGCTAACCACTAAGCCACCGTGCTGCCTGCTTTTGCAATGTAGCACACAAATACTGTGCAGCTTTATTTTTACACTGCAATTTAGAGCTGAGTTAGGCCGAAACTGCTTTCTATCTCTAAATCTGTGCTATTTAATTTTCCCCTACTGCAGTGCAACCACACCGCCCACTACAGTGCAATATGGTGTTGCCAAATTGCAAAATAGCACCTTCTATCTGGATTTACTACTAAATCTAAATGAGTCCCTGTATGTGGAAATCACGTTATGGGCTTGAATTGGAGGTAGGTGCACATTTTGTCTGGATTCATAATTTGCAGTTTAGAATCCATGTTGCACTGCAAGGGGTACACATGTAAATGTTTGGAAAACATGGTAAATACCACATGCTCTTGCATGTTGTACACATATTGGGCCTGATTCATAAACTGCGATTTTGTTCGTACAATCTGCAAAATCACTCTAAAATTGCCCAGAACCGGACCATACACCAAAGAAAATCATCTTCAAGCGCAAAGGACACTTACTACAGCCTATGATTTAAGGAAGGAAACAGGACTGGGAAAGGGTGTTTGCCCGTAGTCAGTGTACAGTAAGGGAATGGCAATCTCGAATGCACACAGTAGCATCAGATTCAAGCTTTTGCATCTGAAAAGTACTAATTATTAGTGATGTGGGGTGTATGCATGCTATTATGATGTGTTTTGCAATCAGGAGCAGCTGTAAAAATTTATTTTATGTACAATAGACATTTATGACATACTAATAAATATATTTTATGTGGAGGAAAAAACAAAATAAACCTTTTTTTATTTTTTAATGTTTTATCATTAATGCCTATATTATTAACATGTGACATTATTTAATTAGTTTATTTTTTACTTTGTGTTCTTTTGTGATTTTATATTCCACATATGTATTAGACATATCCTGCAGTGTCTTGTATAGTAGAGCAGAGCAGACCTACACATGTATCTTCACAGCCGCAGCCCATCACAACTCTACATTAGGTTGTGCATTTTACATTTTTCTCTCTGCAGCAGGAAAAAGTTTTCCAGGTGGGTATTACCACCCTTTAGCTGGATTAGCTCCTAAATCGATATATGTAAATATGGTTTTACATTGTAGCAATGATTATATAATATTTTTTATAATCTATAAAAAGAAAATTCTTGGGGAAATAAATTGCCCTCACCCAGAGACACTGAACACTGAGGACCTCATTTAGAGTCGGACGCAAAGTCTGTTTAAGAAGTGTAGGAGTAGGAGTGTGCCGCAGCTTGGTAGGGTATTACGAGTGGCAAGCAACCCCAGTTGCGTTCCACTCGTAATACCCTACCGAGCTGCGAGCAGTTCCTGCAGCTTGCTAACCACACCTAATTCCTGTAATATAGGTAGGACGTGTAAATAACAAATGAAAGTGCAACTTACATTTTGAAGCTCACACAACTTTCTGTTTTTAAAAATTCTGCATCTCATGATTGAATATCAGTTCGATATGTGTGCAAATAACACTTATCAGGATGCACCTAGGGAACTGTACACATTTAAATTAAATTAAATTAATCTGGTAGGACATTATATCAAATTGCACCATAACAGTAAATGTGTACATTACATTCAGTATTAGTAATTTTAACTTAGTGGGAAATAATGTCTCGCTTAATCATTTGTGGATTTACTTGCCCAGTTAATTTACATATTCGCCCCAAAACAGGAACAACTTAGAATGAATAAGAACAAGGAATAGTAGTGATAAAAGAGGCTTTACCCTTAAAAGGTTGACAGAGATGTGTTTAGAAAGGGTGTACATTGCAGCATCCATTGAAAACATTTACAATTTGTCGGCATCTCTAGAGCTGTACCATGTAAACAGACCAGATATATTGGGGAAAAAATATTTATATTAATTTAATATATGTTTATTAGTTCTGTTTATTTTGATCTTTAATTCATGTTTGAATGTTCAATTAAAGCAGAACCATCAATGTTAAAGATCGTCTTCTATCCCGACCTCTCTCCACATTTGAAGCCCTCTGTTTACGCCAATCCTCAACCAAAGGGCTAATTTCAACGCTCTACTACGAACTTGCTCCCTCCTCTTCAACTTCTAGGGCCTCTCATGAACTGGCTTGGGAGCGGGACCTTGGTGAGGAGCTCTCAGAGGAGGAATGGTCTGAGATATATGAAAATGCTCTAGTTCCATCTGCGTTAGAATCAAGGAGAACGTCTACAAAGTGTTATACCGATGGTACTATGTCCCTTCGCGTCTTAGCAAAATTTTCCATGATTCATCTGATCGATGTTGGCGAGGGTGCTCCCAAGAAGGCACATTCCTCCACATATGGTGGTCGTGTCCAAAATTATCCGGCTTCTGGGTTGAGATTAGAAGCCTGATTAATGCAATTCTTCAGGTGGACATTCCCCTAGAGCCCAAATTCTTTCTACTCCCTCTGGGGGCTCCCTCGGCATCCCGACATCAGAACCAACTGATTAGGCACATTGTGTCGGCAGCTACTTGCCAATTAGCGGCAGATTGGCGTATGCAATCCCCTCCCTCCATGCAGTCTATAATTGGTAGAGTCTGGCAGACTCAACGGATGGAGTATATGACCAGCATCATTCGGAACATCCATGGCTAGCCTTCTTTCAGGCGTGCCCACCCTTTACTTAACCCAGTTCTAATACCTCACTTCTTTTTTGGACTTCTCCATTTCCACAATGGATCTAGTCACCTCTTACTTTTCTTCCTTTTCTACCTTCTTTTTCGCTCCTTTCTTTCTCTATACCCTCTCTTTCTTTCCTTCCTCTTTCAACAAAAACTTCGGGTCATTCGTTAATACTACATTTTAAGGTTTGTTTTGACTTAGTGTTTTGTAAGTTCGATGTTGATCACTGATTTGTTTACTTCTTGCTTATTTGTTATAACTGTATTCACCTTGTCAATCGTCTCTTGTTGTTACTTTGACCTGACAAAATAAAACTTTAAAAAAAAAAAAGCAGAACCATCAAAATATTTAATAAAAAAAAAGAAAAGAAACGAAAGAAGATGTGTAGAACATTCTAATCTATTTGAAAAGAAAATGTACGCAATACATTTAAAGCCTCATTAAGAGTTTAATGCATTTTGTGCTCTCAACATTCACATTCACATTCATTATACCCATCCGCATAAACAGTCTAGATTTCAGCAGACAGCCCAGATTTTTGGACTTTGAAGAGGATGGGCCTTACAGAGAACTGGGTGCACTTCATGAGAAAGTAGACGTGCTTGGGCATTAAAGGTAGAGAAATGCGTTTTAAGAAGATTTGAGCTTTAAATACTTTAACATCTGGGAACAGTTTAGAACCAGGGGCGGATTGGCAATAGACCTTACAGGGAAGTTTCCCGGTAGGCCGATGGCCTAACAAGGCCACCTGGAGGCCACCTCAGATTTTCCCGGGGGGCGCGTTTAGATGCGGCGGGGGGAGGCACGTACAGGAAAGCAATCTAAAATATTGGTGTTCAGTGGGCAGCATCAGGCAGCCAATTGCTAGGCTCCCACGGTGCTGTTCAGCAGACAGGAAGTCTGACTTCACTTCCTGTCTGCCTGATGTGAGAAGAGACGCTGCTCAGAGCAACTGAAGGTAAGTGAGTGGGGCTTAGTATACTATACTAAGGGGGGGTCCTATACTATACTAAGGGGGACTACCTATACTATGCTATACTAAGGGGGGCAACCTATACTATACTATACTAAGGGGGGCTACCTATACTATACTAAGGGGAGCTACCTATACTATACTATACTAAGGGGGGCTACCTATACTATACTATACTAAGGGGGGCAACCTATACTATACTATACTAAGGGGGGCAACCTATACTATACTATACTAAGAGGGGCAACCTCTACTATACTATACTATACTAAGGGGGGCTACCTATACTATACTAAGGGGAGCTACCTATACTATACTATACTAAGGGGGGCTACCTATACTATACTATACTAAGGGGGGCAACCTATACTATACTATACTAAGGGGGGCAACCTATACTATACTATACTAAGGGGGGCTACCTATACTATACTATTGGGGGGCTACCTATACTATACTATACTAAGAGTGGGAAGAAACGTCTGTTATTACATACGGGTCTAGGTACGCTCTGCTTATATAACACCTGCTGTTTTGAGGAAGGTTACATACAATATATATGTGCAATATAGTCCCAGAAGAATGCACAGAAAAAAAAGTATTCAGTTATTGTCATCTGTTACTAATATAGTAATTATTGGGAAAAAATTAAAGGGCTTTTTTTTCATTTTTTCCCCCCCATAAAATACATTTACCATGATATTATTAATGTCTACTGTACATAAAATGCATTATTACAATTGCTCTTGTTTGCAAACACATGTTCTACCATGCATACACGACCGTCATCGCTATCAATCAGCACTTACACCTGACCTGCAGCTGGTGCAAGTGATACTACAGAGAAACACGCACCTTAGAGATGCCCAAAGCTTGAATCGGACGTTGCTGCGTGTCCTCGAGCTTGGTACACCCATACCAAACATTGTCTATGGCTGGGCCCATTCCCCTCCCCGTTCTGCCCATGAAATCGTACTCTGTCATAAATGTCCCAATATCTGTATTGTACTCTTTTATTATCTTGGAGCATTGTGACAGTTGCAGTCTCAATGATGAAAGTAGATTTATTGCACCCTCCAAAATCTCAGTTCCCCTTTTACAAAGTGTCCCCTAGAGGTTTTGTGCTAAGAATTTTATGAAAGTTCCCTAAGAGATCTGCGGAAAATCACCTTGCATCAGCTAACCTTGAAAACATAAGTAATCATATCTCTTGTAGAGCTTATTTTATTAAAACACATCTCAGTCATACTTGCCAACTTTTCCTCGTTGGCTTCAGGGAGATCCCGGGGGAGGTGGGCGTGTGGGGGTGGGGCTTGATAAGTCGCATCATTTGGCTAAGATAACGCGATATTTTCATCATTAAGCCCCGCCACTTACTAATTGTGGGGGCGAGAACTGGGAGGTTGCCCTGCTCTCCCGGCAGGTCGGGAGGTCTCCCAGAAATTCGGGAGTTTCCCGGAAATTCCGGGAGAGTAGGCAACTATGCGTTAAAGAAAAGCAGCTAATGAATCTCTAGAGACTGAAGTGTCTTGTACATTTCTGTCTCCATTACTGAACTCCTGTTGTCTTACCTGTCAGTCTTTGATTAAATCTTGGTCTCCATGAAAATGGCCACCTCCACAGGCATCAATACATGGACATAGGACACAATTCCTGAACTGTGTCATCATGCCACAGATGGCGAAGCCAACCACGTCTTGTACTGGCTCAGCATCAGGGAGAATGCCAGACTCTTCAGGGAGTGAGGGAGATCACCACTATTTCAGGGAGTCTCCCTGACATTCAGGGAGAGTTGGCAAGTATGATCTCAGTAATGAAAAAAATCTAAATAATGACATTAGCATTGCAATTTATCTAATTCTAATAATGCTTATTTATAATATCACCTTGGGTAACAACAGAATCACAATTCTAATATTGCATTCTGAACATTAAAGGAAACAATTGACCTTGAAAACTAATACTGATTCCCTTTCATTTCTGAAATGAATTTGCTCAGTTTTCTCAGTTTCGTTTCCCCATTCCCTCTTCTGACTTAACACAAACAATGTCACATGACCTCTCGATATTAATAATGGTTCCAACAATGCTGCCATAGCAGACTCTTAGAGGCATTCACAGAGAGTAGTCACAGAGCAGCAAACAGCATGAGGTAAATAAATGTGTCCTCCTGATCTATTTTGGCATATCTTGTGCTAGTTTTTATATCATATACTGTAAATGCTCCTAGCTCAGTTATTGCTTCACTTATAAAGACCTATATCCAATTTGTACAAGAAATAGCTTATAGACGAGAATCTAAAGATGAAATATACAAATGATTGCTAATTTTATTGACCATTACGCATTTGCAGAAACATATTTTTTATTAATTTATTGCAGAGCTCCTAAAATTAAGTGTTATTTTATTTTAAGCTGTCAAAATGTACATAAAGATTGCTAAATATAAAAGGGATGTATTCAATAAACGGTTTGCAAATAGAATTAAATAGTCTTTTCATCAGCGTTTTAAATACTACATAAAAATTAATACAGTATCTATATCCTGTCCTTCCTTCAATAATCCTCTTTCTCCTCTCTTTTATTCCTGTCTGCAGCAGAGAATTACAGATCAGATTTTTAAATTAATTATTTTTTTAACCAGTTGGAGTCATCATGTAATTTATAGTTCCAGGAGTATATAAATACTATATATACATGGATAATATGATCCATGGTAAGGGTAGGGTGGCACTGTATGTATTCTGAAACAATATGCGCTGTCAGACATTCTTGCACAAGGTAATGATGACGTGGTAATTGTATCTCAGTTACCACAGAATGTAGTTCATGAGAATTTTCACTTACGCTAAAATTGTGCAAAGAAGGCAAATTTAAATCTGCTTTTGAGATAAACATGGAACAGATATTTCCTTCTTTAAAAATCAATAGATTACTGTGTGATTATTTTCAAAGCGCCTAACAAACTAAATGTATATTTTATTATTTTTAAACAAGTTGCAGTAGTTGAAGTTTACATCGACCCTAACTACCAGCGCCATGTTTGTATTCTAATTTGGTAACTTGCGTATTCTGTTTAAATGCTGCACTATCAATTGCAAGCAATGGTAGAATATTTATTTTCGAAACCACACACAGGGCCTGATTCATCAAGGCACGCATTCTGAGCGCAACCTGCGTTCAATATTGTACGCACATATTTAGGCTTTGCGCACTTCTGAATTTATCAAGGCACAGATCTCAAGGTATGTTGCTAGGTGAATTTGGTAGTAAAGCCGTTTACGCAACGTAAAGGTTGGCGTGGCGCACCACTGCGTCTGACTGTGGAAGTCTGTGTTCCGCTACCGACTACAATGAACACGAACGTTTGAGTATGCTAGGCATTTGGATTGCCTGCTTGTTATAAATAGGCCCATTGATGCTTTGCAGTGGAGCTCTTAGGAGCTGATTTTGCATCATCTACCTGGATTTTGGTTTTAATTGATTCCTGCAATGTATCCCATATATTGATAATGGCTTAATGGCTTTGATCCCATAGTAGTGTGTGATAAGTAAATGATTATCCCCCACAAACTGTACCTCGCTCATTACAGAAATAGGGATGATGTCATAATTTTTTTTGCCCTGCTACCCTCAACTTCTTTATGTTTAAAAATGTCTGTGAGTTAAAATTCAGTGAAATGGGACAAATGTGCAGGGGGGATGGAAAGTAGGGATGGTGGTTTGCCAACTGGGTCAGGTGGGCTGGAAACCGGGTGAAGGGAGCTTGAAAGTGGGTCAGGGTGGCTGGAAACCGGATGAGGGGACTGCAAAGCAGGTTCATGGGGCTGGAAACTGGTGTAGGGGAGCCAAAATGTGGCTGTCTTCTTGAGCTGTTATTTTTTTTTTTTTTAAAGTAGATTTGCAAGCTTAGGTCAATATGACAACATATATTACTTGTATGGGTGTACTTTGTTTTGCTGGGCTCAGCAGAGTTCTGAAGCGATACATTGCTCAGCTTCATGTTATGCTAAACACAGTAATAGCCAGAGGAGTAATACTTTTTGGAGGCACATGCAGAAATATATTTGTTGTGGTGGTGGGGGGGAGTTGATTGACAACAAACACTTATTAGGACCATCATGTCAGACACCTGTGGAATGGCAATGTTGCCTTGGTCTAGGGTAAATCATGTGTGAAATCAAGGCTGTCTGATGAATACACTTTAATGCTGTCCCCCCAACCCCAAAAAATATCCAACATTATCACATCAAGATACTTGCATTCTTTAACAGACCCTCCTCCAAATCAATGGCCTCCTTGGCCTCCTGCTCCTCCAGACTTCCTGCTCCTCCTCGGCCTCTTAGACAGGCTCCGCCCTCACTCCACTACTTCGCCACCATAGATGTAACTTCCGTAGCACGGTGAAGCGTTCTGTTGGATTAAGTAGAACACATTAGCTGATTTCTAAAGGTTTTCTCTGTCTCACACTTACATAGAGACAACCAGATAATGTTAGGTTGCGTTGTTAAATATCCAATATCATGCATAGTCAATAGGTGGCCAAAGAAACACACCACTACACCACTTACAGATGGACTTGACCTGTTATTCACATAGTGAATCAGAAATATCACTATTATATAGCAGGCCTTGTACTTTTTCCAGAGAAGGTTATTATCAGCCACATTGCATTGTAATATTCCTAACAGTTATGCTAGTGTTTGTAAAATAAAAACAATTGCGATTAATAGAGAACTTATGTCTACGAATCTCTGCTCTCAAGTCTGCAAGGAATTCGGGATGTCTCCTCCGCAGGTCGCTCCACCTCCACCGCAGTTGTACAACAGTACGCCTGCAGTTAACCTGCAACCATAGGCGCCAACGAACGGCCATGTATGTCCTCAATTTATCCTCCTTTATAATGTACCGACCAAGTTGGTATAGTTTATCCATAGCTGTGGTTAGTACCTGCAGCTCAGCACGAGCAAACGTGGCAACCTTTATGTTTGCAAGTGAATAAAACTTTTCAACATGCTATGTACTGATAGGTTCTCAGTGCTCATATGAACGTAGGCACATCACTTGTGGATCCCTTCAATACTATATGCAAGATGTCTGACTCAGGTGACATTATTCTCTGTCATCAACCGTATCCAGGCAATTAGGGGTGTGACAAGGCCTAGCCATTCATACACAGGATATCACAGTAGAACACACCTGCATGCTCTATATAACAGCTGGAGAGGAAATTATTCATCCCTGCCATTTTGTGATTTAGGGTCTCAGCGGAGATCTGAGCTTCTGCATTGCTGTAATATCTTTGGAAGTTTTTGAGACATCTGGACATCTGTTGTTCTACAGTCTGCCCTTGATTCTGTTCTATTGGTGATTAGCAGGCCCTATGTGAGTCACTCTGTAGGGAATTAAAGTACTGTTACTAATGTCTGTTTATTTACTTTTCTTTAGAACCATGTCTGAACTCAGACAACCAGGGCTGAGTCAGGACTCAGACTCCTCTGTTTCAGGCTTGAAGCAGGGGCAGGCCAATTTTACATAACAGCAGGTGGAGGTATTGGTCCAGCTGGTGGTGGAAAGGCTGCACTTCACCACCCGACAGCTCCCCCCCCCCCCTCGTGAAATCTCATGCTTGGGATGACATAACACAAGTCAATGCCGTGGCTCCTTCTCCATTAGTACAATACCTCACTCCTGTCCATTGTCCACACAAGACCCTCTACTACATCATCAAGCTCCATTTCCCCCACTTTTGCAATGCTGCCCCACTACCCTCTCCAACTCAAATGCATTCTTTTGGCCCAAACCCATTTTTGCAACAACATAATTTATTACTACCAGCCTCTTATTTTCAAATCATGTCTGCCCACCCCTAGCCACCTCTTTCTCTCAAGCCCCTCCTGCACACCCTCCAGCCACATCTACAACACCCCCCATCCACTTGTGCCCCTATGTTGTCTGTCACAGCATCACTCTCTGGTGCCCCAATGACCTTGACTTCTTCCACACTGTTGCCTACCACATCATGGGTAACCAGAAGCCAAGTTCAACATCTAGCCCAATGTGAAACAAGGGGGCAAGAAACACCAGAATAGAAAAATAAGCTATGTTCCGTTTGCTTCACATGTGTTTTGTGTGAATTTATTTATACACTTTTTTCTGAAATTCAAAACTCAAGTCTCTAGTGCTTTTGTTCATTTACTTAAAACTTTACATTTATATAAAATTTAAAAATGACTCAGGACTTAGACTAGCTCTATAGATGGTGCAAGAGATATAGCATAAACGTAAGTAACTTTGATGTGCGTACAGCTTGATATAGACATGGCTGTAGTCACATGTATAGCGGCTAGAGCAAAATGCCCCTTCCCTGCCCTGTTTACTCTTCAGACTCATAGGCTGTAGTAAGTGTCCTTTGCGTATGAAGACACGCCAGACAGGGCTGTGTTCATAGACATTTTGTCCCAGTTCTGGGCATGCGCAGAGTGATTTTGTGTATGCAACACTCAAAATTGGCAGATACATGCCTTGATGAATCAAGCTCCCAGTGTGGGCAGTCATCATCATCATTTATATATATAGCGCCAGAAAATTCTGTAGCACTTTTCAATTGAGAACAAACACAGTAAAAAACAATACTGGGTAATACAGACAGACAGAGAGATACGAGGACCCTGCCAGCAAGCCCACAATCTATGGGCAATGTGGGTATTTCATGATTTTTTATTTTTTTATCATATTAGCAAATAGTCCATTTTTATTTTTAGACATAGATTATTACTTTACATAAAATCTAGCCTCTCACACTCTATTATTTATAAAAAGCAGGCAGACAGCATAGCAATGCGCGTACCTCCAAACTTTCCGCATTTACATTACTGTAGACCACACTCTAATTCAGGCCACTCAACCTGCTTCTGCCTCTTTAAACACACACCCCAATGTCACTAGAATTTTTCCATTGGAAAGACAATCTAGACTGCCCTAAAATTCTGTACTGCACAATTGCACTTGAAAAGGAGACACCTGACAACACTTATTTCACTCAAGTATCACCTCCCTTTCCTCTTTGAATTTCTCTTCTCAAGTTTTTCCCAGTCAGTTAGGCAAGGACAATGACCCGGACTGGAATCCCAGGTATCGCTCACCCGCTCTACAGGAACCAGTGAGACCCATAAAAGGGAACCTAGGTAGCACAAGACAATAACACATAAAATTGGGGAAACACTTTCAATTGGGGAAACACTTTCAGGGTGAGAAGGTCTGAATCTTGGAAATGTCCTATTGGCATATTTAGCTGTATTTATACACTGCTTTCAAAAAAAGAGAAAATCATTCAAGCTAGGTATATGGTAACATCTTGTTTTCTTATTTTTTTCCTTAGTGACATATTAAAGAATTCGTTAAAGAGTCGTTTGTTGAAGATACAGTGCCATTTTACATGGAATCTGCTTGAGGAGGAAGTGGACATTGGCATAATGGAAATTAAGCTGTATGACCAGATTCAATTTTTAAATCCTGAGCGTAAATACAGGTTGTACAATCTCCTGGCTTACACGAATCATCTGAGAGGTGACTATGAGGAAGCCATTGCCTATTTACAAAAAGCTGAAGAACAGATCCAAGAAATTCAGTCAGACACCACAGATGCTAGAAGGGCCATAATATATGGTAATTATGCCTGGATGTTCTACCACATGAACCATTTTATAAAAGGTTATACTTATGTTAAAAAGGCACAAGAAACCTGTAAAAATCTTGAGTCTTCCCAGAGACAGAATATTCTGCTGTTTGAGATATATAGTGAGCAGGGATTTTCGCTGTTAGCATTCAATGGAAGACACAGTGAAAGAGCTAAAGATTGTTTTCAAAGAGCTTTAGGACTAGATCCAGAAAACCCAGAGCTGAATTCAAGCTATGCCATTGCTGTGTTTCGACTCGAAGGCTACAACTGCTTAAAGAAACCACTTGACGAATCTTTTCTGCTTTTGAAACGTGCTGCAGAATTAAACCCACAAGATACAGTGATCAAGGTTCTCCTTGGTTTGAAATATCAAGATTTTAATAATTCCAAGGAAGGATTACTACTTATAGAGGAAGCTCTACGAGCAACACCAGAATTTCCATATTTACTTCGCTATGTTGCCAAATTTTACAGGAGAGCAGGAATGACTGATGAAGCAATTATTGTCCTCAATGAAGCAGTACGTTTAAACCCTACTTCTAGTCATCTTAATCACCAGCTTGCCCTATGTTACAAAAAAAAGATTCTGGCCCTAAAGGATAGTGCACGAAAAGCAAAGTTACAGTTTCAGTCCACGAGGACCTACACGCAGGAAATTATTGAAGCAGTTTCCTGTGCCACGGTTCATTTGGAAAAGGCTGTGGAGTATAAAAAAACATTTGTGATTGCATACATTGCACTAGCCAGCATGTACGGGAGAGCAAACCAATATGAAAAGGCAGAGGAAATATATCACAAAGTTCTCCACATGGACAATGTTACACAGGAACAGAAACAGGAGCTTCACTTGAATTGGGCAAACCATGAACTATATAGAAGGAATTGGGAACCTGAAGCAATAAGGCATTGCAAAGCAGTTATAAAAATAAAATGCCCAACAGTATTCAGAGGATATGCCATAAAACAATGTAAGATTCTTGCTGAAGAAATGATCTCCAAAAATCCATCAGATAATACTGGGAATGATTTGCTGGACTTTATTCATCAACATGATGAAAAGAACATAGCAGAAACTGACAACTATTACCAAGCTCTTCAACTTGAGCCGGATAATGAGGAATAATTAATACATTCTGCTCAGTGGTGGATCCAGGGGGGGGCGATCGCCCCGATCGCCCCCCCCCCCCCCCTACCAGGGGCTTGCTGCCGACAGCTGCACACTGTGCAGGTCCGTTCAGCAGTGACAGTATCAGAGCAGCGGGACAGCACACTTTCACTGCTGAACGGACCTGCACAGTGTGCAGCCGCCGGCAGCCTTAGAACACAGAAAGGGGGCGGGGCCTAAATCCCCCCCCCCCCTAAAATCGCCCCGGGTAGGGCAAATGTCTGGGTCCGCCCCTGATTCTGCTGAGCCTATAAGTTAAAACTTTATTTAATCTAGATCAAGATATCCTTCTTTTTCTATTGAGTGTTGATTCTTCACAAACTTTCCCCTATTATGGCTATGCAATGCATAATTCATAGTCAGTTATTACATCTACAATTGACTGTGCTACAGAAATGATTGTACCTCCATAAGCAAGGCAGAATAAATACATATTGGCAAAATGTTAAATATATCCAGAAACATTAGTATATTCAAAATTGTAGCAATATAAATATGTTACTATTTGTAAGCACTTTAAACATTTTGTTAACCAAATTAAGCTATTTGCAATGAAAACGTTTCTTCTACTTACATCAAACACGTTTTGCAGCATTCTCAAAGTTTAACCTTATATAAACGTTTACATAGTTGACATCATCTTGTTATTCCATTCTTTTTCACATCAGAGATTACCTTTTCCTGTGGAAGCAATAATACTCAGTTACAATGATATATCTATTATATGCGTGTGGACATTTATTATTTTTATTAATTTGGCACTAGCACTGTTATAAAATGTTATTCCTTTCTATATGTTCATTATATAATGAAGGTAATCAATCAGTTAATGATTTTAACTTATATTGTTCAACTATTTATTTTCATACACTGTCTTTACGGTTTTGGCATGATCGATAAAATAAAATATTTTGTTACTATGTTTGCTGTTTATATTGAGTACATTTGGGAGATTTGTTTAGGTATTTCATGCCTTTCTCTGAGTAGTCCCGATTTTAACACACAATTGCGCACAATAGGTGTCATTTAGGGGTATATTTCCTAAACAGCGGGTTTGAAAAAGTTGAGATTTTGCCTATAGTAACCAAGCAGATTCTAGTTATCATGAATTTAGTGCATTCTACAAAATGACTGCTAGATTCTTATTGGTTGCTGTAGGCAACATCTCCACTTTTTCAAACCCGCTGTTTAGTAAATATAAACCTTAGGGTTGGATGTAAGGCCAGTTGTGCAATGTAAAAAGGTGACTTGCCAAAATTTGTCACAGTGTGCGTGGGTACAGTTTGCACATGTTTTTTGAGTTGATGGCACATGTTTGCATTGCATACATCTATATGTTAGATTGTAAGCTGCGCATTAAGATATGTGCAACTCAGAATACAGCTGCAGAAACGTAAGTGTATGGTGAAAGACATAGCCGCTTACCTTGCAGTATGGACCAGTGTGGCTAGAAAGGGGAAACAGTCAGTGAAATAAAGGTATGTACTAATGGGGCACTAAGACACTCTCATTCCTTTTAGTTTAATCCTTGGGTAGAAGATAGTAGTTGATCGAAGAGTAGATTCTGGATGAGTTGCTGAATCAGGAGGGTTTAAGAGTATTGGGGTTGGAGGAGGCTTTCAGTGAGAGGTTGCAGCTTAGCCTAGATAGCAATGGTAATAGATGATGTGTAAGCCAAGTTGATGCATAGGCCTAGAAAACAAGGCCAAGATGGTGCAGAGGCCTAAATATTGTGTAACATTCTGTGATACATTACATAGTGCAAGTTGCCCTGGTAACAATGTTCTCATGTTGTTTATCAGTATAACACAGTTAAACTAGAAACTGTGGTCTGTATCTGCATTGCTATAAAAAGATTATACTGATTTATTTTAACCTCTTGAGTGGTTGAGCTGACATCACAACGTGTGCTAGCATGTACACATTCTATTAAAGCCTATGGTAAATGCGAGGGATAGAGGGAGGCTCTTTTAGGACCTCTATCACCCTATCAATGACATTTAGAAAGCAGTGGGTAGGAAGTCCCGTCTTTCAAATGGTGTTACCCATCTTCATTTATTGCCTACTAATCATTTTTGTGGAAGTTCATTAACATTCATATAAAAACAATGGCAAGCAAAGTCATCCAGGGTGTGTGTCTACAGGTCACGTGTAACCCTCTATGAGATGCCAGATGCAGAGGTGATACGTTACATTTGCCTACCACCTCATGTCATCATGGACACTCTGCACATTGTGCATGCTGACCTAGAGCCTATGATTGGCATCCGCATAGTAATACCAACACTGACTAAATTGTGCGTCTTTGCAGAAATGTCCCAGACTGATTTCAGTCAGGTACTCAAACGGGTACTGCAGGCATTCCTGTTGCACAGCACAGTTTATTAATTTCCCATTAGATGAGGAATCCCTTGTGCCCATAAAGCAGCAGTTTCAACAACTTGCTGATTTTTCACTAGAGATGCTCAGGCTCGGTTCCCTGAGAACAGAACACACCCGAACTTAGCAGATCCCAGCTCGGTACTATCGAGCACTTTCGGAATTGAAAACGAGTCAAACGTCATTGTTACATGGTCGGATCTCACTAGTTTTAGATTCTATAAGTACCGCCCTTCACGACGATCCAGCACCATTTCACAGAGGTACACAGAAGGGGTAGCACAGTCTGTAGAGCAGTTGGGCAGCGTCATTGGTAGAATAGAAAGAGGAGGGGGTAGCAGTGTTCTTCAAAGTCTACAGTGACATTCAGGAGAGCTCTATTGCTCCATTGCTAATTGTCATTGTTGAAATATAATTAATAATAGGTTTGGCAGGCTTGGTCTTCTAAATCTGCAGCCCCATAATGTACAGTGTTATATAGGTAACACACAAAGAGGAGAGCTCATTGCTAATTGTCATTGCTGAAATACAAATACTAGGGCTGGCAGGCTTGGTGTAAATCTGCAGTCACATTGTACTGTGTTATATAGGTAACACACAAGGAGGAGAGCTCCATTGCTAATTTGCTAATTGTCATTGCTGAAATAGAAATAATAGGGCTGGCAGTCTTGGTCTAAATCTGCAGTCACATTGTACTGTGTTATCAAAATGGATTCACAGCAGTACACAGAAGCCGAAGCTTTATTGAGACAGACACAAATATAGGAAATGGTGCATAAATTAAGGCAAGACATTCAACAAAACTTCAAACAGTGATGGGGGAATGGGTTGGATGGGGTAAGGGAGGGGAAGACACAATCCCAAAATTTTATTGAATAAACAGACACATAGGGGGAGAAGGAGAAGAGGGAGACAGAAAATGAATCATCTTCCTCTTTCTCAGGACTGTCAATGATGTTTTAGTCTCTTAGTAGGCTGTGGATCAGCCTGCGACAGTCCTGGATGTCATCTCCCTTTTCAAGATGAGGCGATTCCTGGCAAGCCAAATAGCGTCCTTAAAGCAGTTCATAAGGCGCCAGGCCACCTGGATTGCCCCAATGATGTGGATCCCAGGATATAATCCATAAAATACCGAATGGTATGAAAGGCAAGTTCTCAGCACATTGTCCTTAAGTTCATGTTCCAAGGCATCCAACAGTGCCTGTGCAGTGGGGCAGTCCCAAAAGATACGTTGTGCTGTTTCCCTTCTGGTGATGCAGAAGGGGCAGTGGGCATATCAGCACAGTTTCCGGGAGTGCATGATTGTCCTGAGAGGCAGACCCCCTGGATAGCCATCCATCCATGCAATGTCTTTGTGTCTATTAGTCAGCCTCTTTGTCACAAATCCATTGGATATTTAGTGGATCCCTTGTACCTGCCAGATGATAGAGCTCATTCAGGGGCACGGAGTCTAACGGGTAGGTGGTTTTTGCCAGTGACCCTCGCAAGAGGGTATGGATTTCTTTGCTCCTATCCTGCAGGTCGCGGTTCCCTGAATGAGTGTTGGCAGAGTAACTGGTGGAGCTTGATACAGCGGAGCGGTGGCAACAAGTCAGAGAGGCACTGAAAGTAGTGGCGAGGGAGCCAGTCTCATAGGAATCCAAGGCAATGGTAGTATAGCGGAGAAAATATCAACGGAGTAGCTAATCTGTAAGTGATAACTTACAGCAACAGCAGGAGAGTCACTGGTTCAGGGATAGTGCGAATGGAAGCAATAGCTGAATAGAATAGCTCAGACGTAGATGGTAACTCAGAGCAACAGCAGGTGAATCACTGATACAGCGGCAGTACAAACAGAGGCAGTAATGGAGTAGAACTTAGCTGATCCGTAGATGGTAACTCAGTGCAACAGCAGGTGAACTACTGGTAAAGCGGAAGTTCAAAATAGAAGCAGTAGTGGAGTAGAACTTAGCTGATCCGTAGATGGTGATTCAGAGCAACAGGGGGTGAGTTACTGGTACAGCGGTAGTTCAAATAGAAGCAGCGGTAGAGTAGAATTTAGCTGGTCTGTAGATGGTAACTCAGAGCACGGCTGGTGAATACAGGCGCAGCAAGCAGTTCTATTAGAGGCAGCAGTGGAGAGGAACTCAGCTGATCCGAGGATGTTCGTACAGAGCAACAGTCGGTGAGTCAGACCGAAGGAAACCAGATCCTTACTGAGAGTGAGTAACTCGAAGAACAGGCATCAGACAGAAGGAAATGGGAGGTTTAAATAGTGCTCCAAAATGCTAGGACCAATGGGAACAGGTAGGAGGTCATAAGAGAGGGTAATTGGTTGCACATGCGCAGAACAAGAGACTAGATGGTGAATGTTGATCCGAGAGTGAAGTCAGGACACCATGATCACTGCTTACAGGGGGAAGGTAACAACGTCTGCGGGGCCAGAGTGTGACACTCTTGGAGGCCACATTCTCCCACACGTGTTTTTTTGTTGCAGCAGGGAGCCCTGGAACAGACTCCATAATGTCTTTAGCTCTGATGAGCTTGTGGACAGTTTTTGTCTTCCACAAGTCTGGTGTAAGTCCCTCCAGATGGTGCTCCCTCACAAATTGTCCAACATCCAGGTAAACCAAGGTGTAGTCCAGTTGCAAGGGAAGGAGCTGTCCCACTTGTCCAAACCAAAGGTTCTCCAAAGAGGCAGGAGGAAAAAGCGAGACATGGACTTCCCAGCAGAGCAAATGTTCTTTTCAATAAGAGTTCTGTGGATGCATTTGCAGACAAATAAGGCTTGCAGCATGGTGGGGATATCCGGGATCCCTTTCCCACCTTTCAGGGTCTCCTTGTACATGACCGCCTGCTTCACTCTGTCCATGTATTAGCTGTGGAATTACCGCAGTTATCCAAGGAACGGGTGAAGCGATCAAATGAACCATAACTGATTTCATGATCCAAGGACAATTCCATCTTGCACCACTTTTCTATACTGACACTGTTTTGTGGCAATGTTTCCTAGATGTGCTAGGAACTGCCGTGTGTTAGAGTCATTGCTCTGTCACTTAGCATCCAGCCAGGTCGCTGTAGTATTTATCCAAACGTGTATGAAAATAATTTTGTGACCTGTGAGGTGGTCAAAATTGACTGCAAATGACTGGAAATTAGTGTTATTGAGGTTAATAATAATATAGAAACAAAAAAAGAGCAAAATTATGTGATTTTAGCATATTTTAGCAATTTTTAAAAAAAATACAGATCCAAAACCAAAACCAAAACACACAGGTGCGGTTTTGCCCAAACCAAAACCAAAACACAAAGTTAATCCAGATCCAAAACCAAAACCAGAACATGGGGGTCAGTGAACATCTTTATTTTCCACACATCATAGGGGCAGTAAATGGAACTCATGTAGCTCTGATACCATTGAGAAGAAATTAATACATTTCTCAGAATTGGAAACACTTCCATTGCATCAATGTTCTGGCGGTATGTGATGCATCTCTCCAAATTCAAATACAAAGCCAGGCAGCAAATTCCCTGGGAGTGCCAATGACTCCTATGAGGCAATCAGGCATAAATTAGCACAGAGGCAAAGTAAAAATGCGTGGCTCTTCTATAATCATCAATACAATCAATAAAAGAACAATGACTGTTAAATATAGATTTGCCCAGGTTATCTGTATTAGACATACAGTGTTGCAGTAGCAACAAAGCAACATGTTTGTCTAAATAATGGGCGTGATTCATTAAGAAGGGCAATCTCAACGTAAATTGCGTTTAAAAAAACAACACATGCAATTTGAACGCCACTCAAATTGGGGAGAGACCACGTTTTTTGTTCCCTATGATTTTGCATGTAGGCATTCCTCAGCTCCTCCAGCACATCCTCCCGTTCCAGCAGAGCACAATTCAATTTCCAGGAGCCTGGGCAGGAGGTAAAAACGTGGCCCAGAACCAGGGCTAGACTGGGACTATAAGTCAGCCCTATGCATGGAGCATCGATTTATTCATACTATTTGGATTTATACATTGTATGATTGCGAGTGGTGTTTATTGCCACCTGTTTACACCTCCGTTTATAGAAGATTTCTGGTTTATTTATTTTTTTATTTGAGTTTCTTATTGAACAATTTATGAATTTATCGTTATCCAGTGCACTGGTTATACTTGTCAATGCTTGAATACTATTTGTGGCATTATTAAATATTGATATTTTTTGAGCTACTTTTTGGTCTAACAGAAATACTCTTCCTTTCCCATTTCATTTCATACAATTGCACCTGCGCCTGGGAGTTATTCTTTGTATTACTTTTTCCTATTGGGGATTGGGACGAGCCCCGTCACGCTCCCTATGGCAGCAATACACAGCTAGGTGAGGAAGCGCAGATCCAAATTTATTTCACTGGTATTTAAAGCACACAGGCTCACCTGCTGTGGGATCCATGCATGATATTGTTGCACACTGATGTGGCATTGCTGGTGCAGTGCAACATGAAGCATCAGCACAAACCTATGCGTCATGGTTCGTCTTCTGCCCACTCTGTGATTATTTCCCTTATTCTGCGAAGCACCGGGAGCCAGGGGCAGGCTGGGCTGGGGGGCAGGGGGGCATCAGCCCTCTGGACCGGTCCAATAATGAGCTACCTTGGGTTGGGTCCATGGGCCAACTACATTTTTTTCTTTTAAAGTGTTCCTAATAGGCTGCTGAATCAAGTCTTGACCCCCGGGCTAAAATTTGCCACCACTTCCCTGCCTGGAGCACCGGGAAAATGCATAAAACCATGATGTTTAAAAGAAAAAAAAATTGTGTTGCTAAAGCAGTACTTTATTATTACAAATGATAAATCTTAAATAATGAAAATAAATAATGCAACAAAAAACAAACTTCACTTTATATTGCATTTTATTTTATATGTTCCTTCCCCCTACAGCACCTTTTTGTTTACATACCTGGCTGATTATAATTGGGTATATATTTATATCATATTATAGCAATAGATTATATAATATTGTTCTATTACAGTACTGAACACAGGGGCTGATTTATAAATGTGCAAAAAGCCCTTTGATGTTTTTGCCAGCAAAAGGGCTTGAGCAGAGCACTGGGTGTCAATCTGACACCCTGGCCCAGAGCTGGATTAAGGCGGGGGGGGGGGGAACAGGGGTACTTTAGACAGGGTAGGGGGGCTGTGATGTAACATGGTTATCATTTTAGACAAATACACAGGCAATATTGTGTGCACTACTGTTAGGTGCACGAAGCTCTGCCTTCACGTGCAGTATCGTGTGAAGCAAGACATACCTGCCAACTGTCCTTGCAGTCGGACCAAATCCTGACTAAGCGAAACAGTCACCCAAATTCGGGACTGCCCCACCAGATTCAGGGCAGTTGACAGACTGTGCTGCTCTCTTATATTTGTTCTTGCACTTTCACCACCTGTGGCTGCTGGTGTGTTTAGTTGCTGCTTGTCTGTATCCTGGAATGCTAGAGGCCCTATTTGGAAAAAAAAAATGGGTATATGAAATTTACAAAACTCCAACCAGCCCTGGCATTAAATCAATAGCACCCACGTTTAATAATTAGGCCTTCCTCCAGCCCCAACATTAAAATAATAGTACTCACATTTGATAAATAGGGGCCTGATTCATTAAGGATCTTAAATGAAGAGGTATTTTATTTCAGTTTCCTGGACAAAGCCATGTTACAATGCAAGGAGTGCAAACTAGTTTTCTGTTTTGCACATAAGTTAAATGCTGACTGTTTTTTCATGTAGCACACAAATACTTGATAGCTTATTTGTACACTGAAATTTAAAGTTGATATTTAATCTTAATCTGTCACTGGGGAAAGATTTGAAATCAAGGAAAGAATGACCTGCAATACTGTGGGAATAATCTATCTTTTGGAATGCCCATGCGATAAACAGTATAGGGAGGACTATTAGAAAATTGTCAGTTAGGATTGCAGAACATAAAAGGAATATCAAGAACCAGTTTAAGGCACACAGCATCCCAGAACATTTTTCAAAATATCATGATCACGATCCCACCCTGTTGAAGTTCATGGGCATCCAAAGAGTGGTGAGACCATGGCGAGGGGGTGACTAAATTAGACTAATCTCACAAGAAGAAGCCAGGTATATATACACCCTTAAAACCCTTGCACCAGGTGGTCTCAACATAAATTTTGATTTGAATACCTTTCTATGATGCTTACAGTACTGTTTTGATAATCAAACGATTGGAAAATGTAATGACTCATACTGGTATTTTGTCCTCCTTTTTGGAATACCATTGCTAGCTGTGCTTGTAAGGAGCACACTGTATTTTTTCTCATTATGTGTTTGTATTTACACTGTTTTATTAACTGCTTACTTATAATTTATTTAGTTATACACTAAGAGACAACTTTATTATTCAGTTTATTTGACCAATTATACATTGGGAGGCGGGCCCCTGTCCCGTCCATCACAGAACAGTCTTACCATTCAGCTTATATCATTAACTATCAAAAGAAGCTACCAATTACAGAAAAGGAAAGGCGGATTGGACACCTATATATTTAGATACGGACCAGCAAGACCCCTATACCTTTTACAACCTATACTATCCCTAAGGAAGCCCAATTAGGGCGAAACGCTTTGAATATTACAATTATTCATGTTCATCTTTGAATTTATTTATATCTCAAACTCACATTATCGCTGACGGACATTTCCGGATATCGCATGCGCATGCGCAACAGACGCATCAGTCATTCCACTCGGTCGGGAACTCCAGTAGCCTGATGTCAGGATAGAGCCATCATTCAGACGTTAGGAGAAGATTCTCGTGGAGCCTACAGAACAGGGAAGGATTGAGGTTTGGAATCGGGAAAGTCATTCAATAACAGGGATAAGTTTACTTCCCAGACTGTCGCCAGCTGCCGATATCCTATATGACTAATTGCTTCATCCACCCATCCTCCTCTTATCGGTTTTGTTTGCTCTCCATGTCCTACTATTGTATATCAGCCCTGATCTCTACTATCGGATTGTGAATTTGTCAATTAGGATTACCTCATGGGTTTTAGACATTTGATTTATGGTATGCACTTTTAGCTGCAAATTAGCAGCATTGCTTTTTCAACTTTAACCATTATGGGTGACATACTCCTGCATATCCATTTGAAGTAGTTGATTGTTTTTATTGGAGTGATCACTTATTTTTGTATTTCATTATTACATAGTTAATTGTGCTTTGTTAGTAAATTGTGCTTTGACTAATTAAATACATTTGTGCCGGGGCTACACCTTACAATCCATGCAATTCATGTTTTTACACAAACTACACTTACGACTGCTTACAACTTGAGAGGCGGAACGGGGAAGGAAGCAACAAATTAATATAGACAATGTTCAGTAAGCACACACCGAGTGCATGCAGACACAGATGCGTCCGATTCAAGTTCTGTGTTTCTCTTTTAGCCGTATCACTTGCAGCAGTTACAGGGTAGGTGTAAGTGCCAAGTGACAGTGATGACTGACATGGTATAGTCTTTGTACTACATAATATATGTATGCCTGCCAGACAGAGGATCCAGCCACTGGCCGTATTCATTTGTGTAAATGCTGCCGTCTGCAATACTCTGTCTAGGCAAGCCGGAAAGTTCCTCATCGGTCTGAGACAGAACAACATCCACTCAGTGAGGGATTTTACTTAGACCCTTTACCCTATCTGAAGTCTAGCCTGGTTTTTTATATCTCACCTGCTGACAGTCTGAGCTGATCTCCTAATGTAACTTGGTGGCTCAGTAAGAGATGCGAGTGCTTCCCCTCTATTCCAAGATACCTGGTACTCTCATTGACTATACTAAAGCTTCCTTGGCTCTTTTTTCTCTGTGTACTCTGACACCATCTAGTGTCTTTTTGTAATATTGCATTTTCCAAATACCACTTGCATATTGATATAGGTTCACGACTGAGTGTCACTCTGAACTTTGGTTTTTCATATCAGATACTAACCCAACTGCAGAAAACTTTTAACATCCAATCGTCTGACTTTCAAAACGCCAGACATTGATACCCGTTCCTCTGCATACCACACAAGCCTCTCCTGATAGCATAAAATTGTAACGTTGTTTGTGCCTCTGGGGCATCGCACCAGCCTGCTGCTCCTAATTCTCCTTGACATAAATTTTACTCTTCCTACTATAGACTGCTACACATTCTCATCATGTTTCACAGACAGAAAAAACCTGTTCAACCTACAATGTTTTCTCGCAGAGGGAAGCCCAACGCAGATTCTTCAGCTTCTGGAGTCTCTACCTCCCCAGAATTACATCTGGAAGACTCTCAATCCATTGGGGTGGTCTGCTCCACTCTGGAGTTACTGAGTTTAATTCAGACCACCATACAGAGAGAGATGAGAGCGGTCACCCAGGATATCAAAGCTGAAGTCGCAGGTTGACGAGGTCTGCAGCTACCCACAGTCCGTTGAAAAGCAATTAACAGAGATGCATCAGTCCCTGACTGATGTATATGATCACATTGAGGACATTGAAAACCATTCAAGACGCAGCAATGTCCATTTTAAGAACATTCCCGAGCTGATTGATGCTGATGCCCTACCTAAGTATCTCAAGGGCCTATTCCGTCAGTGCCTTCTGGACTCTCCTATTTCAGACTTCCAACTGGACCATGCTCATAGAGACCTCCGTACTAAACCAACTGCGGATCAACCCCCTCAAGATGTTATTGTGAGATTCCATTATTATAAAGTCATGGAACAATTCATCTCTTCAACGCGCAACACCCCAGTGATCCCTTACTCGGGCCACAATCTTCAAGTTTTCCAAGACCTAGCTTATTCCACCCTGCGGAAGCTAAGAAACGGGGTTAATATATTACGCATTTGGTATCGATGGGGTTTCTATTCTACTTGCAAGTCACCCATTATGACATCACGTACAGAATAAAGACCTACGATGAAGGCCTTTCTGCACTGGAGAGTCTGGGAGTTCCCCTGGTTCCTCCTGCTACATCAACCCCTAACGCCTTACGTAGAGAGCTCCCGCTCCTGCATGATCTAAGGCCTGAACTCAGGAATGGGCCCCTTGTCGGGCAGATTAAGTCTCAGAGACTTTTTTCAGTCTGTTTTGTTGTGTGTTCTACTTCTTCCGTTGCAGGCCCTGCTGAAATATCCATCCATTACAATTATTGAAGCATTCCTTTCCCTGGTTCTTCTGGAAGATTCTACGCCGAGAGACTCCGTCACAGTAATTTCCAAAGATTTTGCTTGCCTGTTCCCACTGTGACAGCCTTCAGTTAGAATATTCTTATTTAAGACACTGAGTGAGCGTCTGCTCTCTGCTTGACTCGGGTCCCATTGTCTACCCTCCAATTGTTTATCTTTATTACACAAATGGTTGATTTTGCTGTGAGTTTTAGATTCTCTAACTTTAAATTTTGCATTGTTCAATTTTTCGATGTTTTCAATTGTGAATGAGGGCCCCGTTGGTGCCTGGGGGACGTCCCATGGTCTCCTTTTCCTGATTGGGTCGACTGCAAAATTCACTGTAAGTGTATCATACCGTGGTCCCACCTGCTGGGTACAGCGCCGCTCCTTTGTTGGCTCGTTCCCTGGTGTGTCCCCCACCCTGAGGTTCAACATTTCCCCTCTCCTTTTATAACTAGTGTATTTACACTTATCCTACACCAACACTGGTTGTTACCCACTTCCCCCGCAAACCCATCTGACACACAGGATGTGTCCTACTGACTTTGGCGTTCTGGAGGGTGGCCTTCTGCCCCCCAGACGCCTTCCCACCTAAATTTCTCCCCAGTACTAACATCTCCATTTCTAACCCCTCACATTTTCTTCTTCTCTCACCGAGTTCTCTTACATTTCATGCTCCGCCTCCCACCTCATCTGCCGACATGACTATTAAGGTTGTATCACTGAATGTGAATGGGCTCAACGTCCTGCAGAAGCATACCATGGTGCTTCAATATTTTAAGCGACTGAACGCTCATATAGTCTTATTGCAAGAATTCACTTTACCCATGTTTAAACAGGACCTTCCCTCAAGCCTTTTATTCTATGTCCCCCTGAAAGACCTGTGATACGGCAATTCTAATTCACCACTCGGTTCCTTTCAATGTAAACTCCACGGTTCTTGATGACCAGGGCAGGTATATGATCATAATTGGATCACTGTCCCAAACCCCTGTCACGATTGCTTTAATGTATGCTCCAAATGTGGGTCAAGGTCCCTTCTTCACTGATTTTTTCACTAAACTTCTTCAGTCTGCCAGGGGTCCCATTATTCTTGGTGGAGATTTTAACACTGTACTAGATGTGAAATTAGATTGCTCATAAGTTCCTCCTCCTTCCACATGCCCACCTAGAGAGTCACGTCAGCTTGCCTCTTTACTTAAGCCTCATGAACTCTATGACACGTGGCGGGTCTTAAACTCGTTGTCATGTGCCTATACTCATTTCTCTGTCCCTCAAAATACTCACGCATGTATTGCCATAGGCCGACCACCCTCCTATTATGCTCCTCTGACATTTTACCTATACCCTGGTCTGATCACTTAGCGATCTCATTGCATTTGGATGTTGGTGTTATCTCCCCCCCTCGCCACTCTTGGCATCTGCAGGACAATTTATTATCTAAAAAGAGGACAAACCAAAAATCATGTAGGCAATCGCGGAGTTCTGGGAATTAAATGCTTCCCCGGATGTTTTGTATTCTTTTGTCTGGAAGGCCCACAAGGCCACTATCCGCAAGCTCCTTATTAGTATGTCCTCGGCCGCAAAAAACCCACAATTAAGTTGAATTTGTGAACTGGAACCCTCGTTAACTAGTCTCACAGAGAAACATCATCGTTTCCCAAAACGTAAGACCTATCTGAAAATCTTAACCCTTAAAGGTGAGTTACATTAAATTCTGTCTCCTAAAGCTGCTAATACACTATAATGGCTCTGCCAGAAGTGCTATGAAAAGGGTGATAAAGCGGACTCCCTGCTAGCCCACCGTTTGCACTCTAAAAGTACGCGCATCAGAATAGTCTCAATACATGACGCAGCCTCTAACAGGATATATGACCCTCAAAAAATTGCTGACTGCTTCAGTGAATTTTACTCTAAATTGTATAGCCTTCGGACCGACATCCCCCCACCTAAAGACCTACTTAATAGAATTAGACGTTTTCTAGAATCATTCCAGTTACCTTCTTTATCGGACACGCAACTAACTTTTCTAAATACAGAAATAACTTCCAAGAAATTAAAATGCACTATTAAATTTCTTATAAATACATCTGCCCTGGGTCCGGACGGCTTCACCGCGATATATTATAAAAAAAAAAAAGTGCACTGCTCTGTCTCCCATGCTTCTGGATCTCTATAATACTGTTCTTCTGGGTAAGAAATTTGATGGGGCCACCACCAGAGTGAGCATAGTGGTCATTCCAAAAGAAGGGAAAGACCTCAGTCAATGTGCGAGGTGCGGACCCATTTCCTTATTAAATGTGGACCTCAAACTGTTTGCTAAAATACTAGCTAATAAACCGGCGCGTGTTATTCCCTCGTTGGTCCATCCAGACCAAGTGGGATTTATTCTAAATCGCCAGGCAGCAGATAACACCAGAAAAGCAATTGACCTAATCTATGCTTTTAATAAGCTGTAGACCCCTGCTCTGGTGGTGGCCCTTGATGCTGAGAAAGCATTTGATCTAATTTCTTTGCCCTTTATGCATGAAGTCCTTAACTCTGCTGGTATTTGCGGCCTCTTCCTCAAGGGTATAGCTTCATTGTACTACAACCCCTCGGCTATGGTCCTTGCCAATGGTTGTTCTTCCTCCCCGTTCCCAATTCGTAATGGTACAAGGCAGTCCTGTCCACTATCTCCTCTCCTCTTCATTCTATTGGTGGAACTCCTACCAGCTAGATCTAGAAACAGCCAAAATATCGCAGGTATTTCCTCTGGCACAAAATCATCCAAATCACTCTCTACGCGAACAATGTCCTGCTCACTCTAACAAACCCCTATATTTCGATTCCATCCCTACTATCTGAAATTAGAGACTATAGCTTGCTTTCAAATTATAAAATAAACTCAGACAAAACTGAAGCCCTCGCTTATTATTATTATTATTAATTTTTATTTATAAGGCGCCACTAGGTATCCGTGGCGCCGTACAGGGACATACAGAGACGCGATACAGGGTGAGACAGCACGGTACAGTTAACAAAAAGCACAGTAACTCAGAAGCTCAAAGTACAGCTAGATGAAAGGTGAGAGCCCCCTGCGGTGAAGCTAGAGGGGCAGGAGGACCCCACGGAAGAGACAAGGAGCTGGAGAGCAGAGTTAAGGTGGTGGAGAACAGGAGGAGAGGAGGCCCTGCTCAAAGGAGCGTACAATCTAAGGGGAGGGTAGGACGGACAGAGACACAAGGGTGGGAGGAGGAAAGGGGGAGAACGGAGAGAGGGAGAGGGGGGAGAGGAGAATTAAGAGGAGGGAGGCAGGAGGAGGGCAGGATAGGGACGGCGGTAGGTGGGAGGCTGGAAGGAGGTCGGTTAGGTGGGGGACTGGAAGGCTTTGAGGAAGAGGTGGGTTTTTAAGGCCCGTTTGAAGCTGGACAAGTTGGGGGATGTTCTGATGGAGCGGGGGAGCTGGTTCCAGTGAAGGGGGGCAGCGCGGGAGAAGTCTTGGATGCGAGCATGGGAGGAGGTGACCAGGGGGGAGGTGAGGCGACGGTCATTAGCCGAACGCAGAGGGCGGGATGGAGCGTGGATGGAAATAAGGTTGGAGATGTAGGGAGCAGTGGAGTTGGAGAGAGCCTTGAAGGTAAGTGTAAGGAGCTTGAACACTATTCTGTAGGGGAAGGGGAGCCAGTGAAGGGATTGGTATAGGGGGGAGACAGAAGAGGAGCGGCGAGAAAGGAAAATGAGCCGAGCGGCTGCATTCAGTACAGAGCGAAGGGGAGCGAGATGAGCGCGGGGGAGGCCGGTAAGGAGGAGGTTGCAGTAGTCCAAGCGGGAGATGATAAGAGCGTGGACAAGAGCCTTAGTGGCCTCTTGGGAGAGGAAGGGCCGAATGCGTGCGATATTCCGCAGCTGGAAGCGGCAGGATTTGGCGAGAGAGAGAATGTGAGGAGCAAAGGAGAGAGAGGAGTCAAGGATGACACCGAGGCAGCGAAGTTGAGGAACAGGGGAAATAGAGGAGTTGAGGACAGAGATAGAAAGATCGGAAGGGGAGGGGGAATGAGCAGGAGGAAAAACAATAAGTTCGGTTTTAGCGAGATTAAGTTTAAGGAATCTGGAGGACATCCAGGAGGAGATGGCAGAGAGGCAGGCAGACACCCTGGAGAGGAGGGAGGAAGAGAGATCGGGAGAGGAAAGGTAGAGTTGGGTGTCATCGGCATAAAGGTGGTACTGGAGACCAAAAGAGCTGATGAGTTTCCCCAGGGAAGAGGTGTAAAGAGAGAAGAGTAGGGGTCCGAGAACAGAGCCTTGGGGGACCCCTACTGGAAGGGAAGAGGGGGGGGGAGAGGGATCCAGAGGTGGAGACAGAGAAGGAACGGTCAGCAAGGTAGGAGGTGAACCATGACAGGACCGGGCCGGAGAGGCCAAAGGATTGAAGGGTGAGGAGCAGGAGCGGGTGGTCAACGGTGTCGAAGGCCGCTGAGAGATCCAAGAGAATGAGAAGGGAGAAGTGGCCCCTGGCTTTCGCGGAGAGGAGATCATTAGTGACTGTGGCCAGGGCAGTTTCAGTGGAGTGGAGGGGGCGGAAGCCAGATTGAAGGGGGTCAAGGAGGGAGTGGTCAGAGAGGTAGGTGGAGAGGCGGCTGCAGACGAGCCTCTCAAGTAGTTTGGAGGCAAAGGGGAGAAGAGAGATGGGGCGATAGTTAGAGAAAGAGGTGGGGTCAAGGTTAGGTTTCTTAAGAATGGGGGATACAAGGGCGTGTTTGAAGGAGGAGGGGAAGATGCCGGCGGAGAGGGAGAGATTAAAGAGGTGGGCGAGGTGGGAGCAGGTGGCGGGGGAGAGGGAGCGGAGTAGGTGGGAGGGGATGGGGTCCAGGGGACAGGAGGACGGAGGGGAGGATGAAATAAGAGAGTGTACTTCTTCGCCCGTAGTGGGGCGAAAGGAGAAGAGGGGGCGGTGGCGGGTGGGGGAGGGAGGAAGTGTGGGGGGGGGCGGAAGATGGGAGGAGGTGATTTCGAGTCGGATGGCCTCAATTTTCGAGGAGAAGAAGGAGGCAAAGTCGGTGGCGGTAAGGGAGGAGGGGAGAGAAGGGGCGGGTGGGGACAGGAGGGTGTTGAAGGTGGCGAAGAGGCGGCGGGGGTTGGAGGACTGGGAGGAGATGAGGGATTTAAAGAAAGATTGTTTGGCTAGAGAGAGGGCGGAGCTATAGGAAGAGAGGATGAACTTAAAATGGAGAAAATCAGCCAGGGAGCGGGATTTTCTCCAGTATCGTTCAGCCGTGCGGGAGCATTTTTGGAGGAAGCGGGTGAATTTGGAGTGCCAGGGTTGGGGTTTGGAGCGACGGGGGTTGACAGAGTGGGCCGGGGCGATGGCGTCAAGAGCGGAGGTGAGAGCGTGGTTGTAGAGGGAGACCGCCAGGTTGGGGCAGGCCTGGGAGGAAAGGGGGGAAAGGAGAGTATCGAGAGTAGCAGACAGGGTGGCCGGATCGAGGGCGTCAAGGTTGCGCCTGGACTGAGCAGGAGTGGGGGGCGTGGGGTGGGGAGCGGGAGGGGAGGAGAGAGAGAAAGAGAGGAGGTGGTGGTCGGATAGAGGAAAGGGAGAGATGGAGAAATCAGAGAGATTACAGAGGTAGGAGAAGACTAGGTCAAGGGAGTGACCAAGGCAGTGGGTAGAGGAAGAGGTCCATTGTGTGAGGCCAAGAGAGGAGGAGAGGGTGAGCAGCTTAATGGACGCAGGGTCAGAGGGGTTGTCGATGGGGAAGTTAAAGTCGCCGAGGATGATGGAGGGGAGGTCAGAGGAGAGGTGGTGAGGAAGCCAGGCGGCAAAGTTGTCGATGAAGAGGGAGGTGGGACCAGGGGGGCGGTAGATGACGGTGACTCTGAGGTGGATGGGGTAGAAGAGACGGATAGAGTGGGATTCAAAAGAGGAGAAGGTAAGGGAGGGTTCAGGGGGGATGACACGGAAAGTACAGGCGGAGGAGAGGAGGAAGCCCACACCGCCGCCTGGGCGGGCGCCAGGTCTGGTGGAGTGGGTGAAGGAGAGGCCACCATAGGAGAGGGCGGCGGGGGAGGCGGTGTCAGAGTCAGAGAGCCAGGTTTCCGTAATGGCAAGAAGGTTAAAAGAGTTAGACAAGAAGAGGTCGTGGATAGCGGTGAGTTTGTTGCGGACAGATCGAGCATTCCAGAGGGCACAGGAGAGGGGGAAGGAGGAAAGAGGAGAGATAGGGATGAGGTTGGCAAGGTTGGCAGAGCGCTGGGGAGAGCGGGGGCAAGATGGTGAGGTGGGGCAGCGGGAGAGAATGGGAATGGCGTTAGGACAGGGCGGCATAGTGGGGGGGAGAGAGAGGCGCGGAAAGGGGGGGATGCAGAGATGAGCAAGGGAGACAGAGAGAGGGCTATGGGAGGATGCCAGGAGGGCAGAGGAACAGGTAGCAGGTGACGGGGAGACAAAGGACACGAAGAGAATGAGGGTAGAGAGGGAGTCAGTTAATGAGGCTAGAGGTGGAAGGGAGAAAAGGTGTGGCAAGTGGAAAACAAGGCAGGAGGAAAACAGTGAGTGATGGAGTGAAAACAGTGAGTAATGGAGACAATAAAATGGCGTAACAGTGGATAATAGAGACAAAACCAGTGAGACAAAATAATGGAGTAACAGTAGATAATAGAGACAAAAACAGTGAGAATGGAGAGAATGAATAACAGATGGTAACAGGAAAATAAAAATAGAGGCAATAAAACAGGCTATAGAAGCAATTGGCAATAGGTAACAGGCAATAAATGGCAGTAAACAATGGGTGCCTAAATGTGGCTAGGAGCTGTTCAGAGTGGCAAGCCAAGCCAGGGGAAGAGTTCGAGATTCCAGGGAACAGTCAGGGAAAATGTCAGAGGTGTGATCCAGAGAAACAATAGTGTAGTCCGTAGACGTTACCTGGAGAGCATGGGTGAAAGTTAGAGGAGAGCCAGGAGACATCGAAGGAGGGGCAGCATCCGTGGACGTCAGAGGTGGCATCGGAGATAGTCCAGGGCATGGATGGAGGGACCGTGGGCAGCGGAGGCAGCGATGGAGACAGACCCGGGCGTGGAAGGAGGTAACATAACCTTGAGTTACTCGCCAAGGGAAGTTGCTTGTAGCTTCAGGGTGCTGGTGAGGGCTTAGATGGGTGAGTAGTTGATGGAATCCTGCTCAAGTCAAAACCGGAGGGTAACTGCAGAGTGGAGAGGCAGCGGAGGCGAGGAGGCCGGCGGAGGCAACGGAGTCCATCAGGAGGAGGCCTCAGAGCGGGTCGGTCCGGGGAACACTGGAGCGAGGTGGAGAGGTGCGGCACTTGAGGCCGGGGGTGAAACCGGAAGTAGGCCACGCGGCCAGCAGCAGGAAGAACCAGGAAGACAGCCGGGGAAACACTGGAGCGGAGTGGAGGGCGGTCGTCTGCGGGAGGAGCGCTGAGAAGAAGCTGGAGCAGCGCAGGCCGAAGGCTGAACCCAGACAAGGTGGAGAGGTGCGGCAGTCGAGGCCGGGGATGAAACCGGAAGAAACTCGCTCTTAATTTCCCTCCCCCGTGCCCTACAGACACTTTTAAATTTAACTGGCAACCTCACCAGATTAAATATCTGGGGATCAACCTTACCACACACTATGACAAACTATTTGCAGCCAATTTTCCCTCCTTAATCGCTTCTTAAAACAGCATTTACACTCCTGGAACTCGCAATTTATTTCTTGGGTTGGCAGAGTGGCTGCAGTAAAAATGAACATCCTCCCCAGACCACTTTATTTATTCCAGATTCTGCTGGTCCAGGTTCCATCTTATGTCCTCAAAGATAGATAGTCCAGTGTCTCCCGATTTGTCTGGTCCGGAAGACGCCTGTCACACTTCTGGTATTACAAACGGAACCCAATAGCCAGGTAGTACTGTAGTAAACAAGATTTATTTTGATACAGAAATAAATCTTAAATGTCCAGCAAGCAAGTCCAAAGTATCAACAGGATAAATATCCTGTAGAGGTACCAAGTAATTGTATTCCAAATCACAAGGGAGCAAGGTTCTGTGGAAGCATCTGGTTCAGACACAAACACAATACTCGAGCAAAAGCTGCATAACAGGAAGTGCCTTTTCTAGGCCCAAACAGGAAATGAGATCCAAGATGGAATCTTCCTGAGACAGTTCTGGCCATCTTGGATAAGGGCTATTGTAAGGGCAAGTTCATATCAGGGATCCAAGATGGAAACTTCATGAGGCAATCACGGCCATCTTGAATGAGGGCAAATCTAAGGGCAAGAACATAACAACGCCCAAGTTTCCACCAGAAGGTCTTGAATCGTCACGCTAAAAATTGTGGGTTAGGTCTACCGTGTATTCAAAAATATTACCTGTCGTCCCATCTTACGCAGGCCGTCCTGGCCCATGCAAATCCTCATACTAGACTATGGGTAGATGTGGAGGCAGATCATCATCATCATCATTTATTTATATAGCGCCACTAATTCCGCAGCGCTGTACAGAGAACTCATTCACATCAGTCCCTGCCCCAATGGAGCTTACAGTCTAAATTCCCTACTATAGACACACACTCACACACACAGACAGACAGACAGACAGAGAGGGAGAAACTAGGGTCAATTTTTTTTTTTTTTTTTTTTATTGCAGCCAATTAACCTACTAGTATGTTTTTGGAGTGTGGGAGGAAACCGGAGCACCCGGAGGAAACCCACGCAAACACAGGGAGAACATACAAACTCCACACAGATAAGGCCATGGTCGGGAATTGAACTCATGACCTCAGCGCTGTGAGGCAGACGTGCTAACCACTACGCCACTGTGCTGCCCATAGAGGATCTACTCCAGATGCTATCGCCTTACACTCTGTTCTGGTTAGACCCTAAGGAACAGCCCCTTCTCCACAGCCTCCCCCCACAATATGCTTCTGTCTCTCTGTATGGAGATACTGCCCTCAAACTTTCAAACTTATTAAGAATCCAGAGAGGTTGTTTCCCCTTTGGAACAACCCCACATTTCCAGCTGGTCTCAATCCCAAATCCATTATGTCCTGGACAAAGCATAACTTTAAATTTCTTCCTGACATAATTCCAAAGAGATATTTCCCTGTATTCCCTGAGCTCTGTGATCGCCTTAACATCCTGCCCTCCACTTTCTATCAATATCTACAGATCTGACACCTCCACAAAACTCAAATTGGTCAGCACACGCCCTATTGCCCATCCCCATTATAAACTTTCTGCCTTCGCAGGTGCTCTTCTAGAGGACTCATATCTTCTTTTTATGCTCTTCTGATGCAACACAATCAGCCTGACAAAGAATCTCATGAACTGCGTTGGGAGGAGGACATGGCTGAGACTTTGGAAATAGAGGAATGGAAGTCGATCCGGGAAGCTGTAGCCAAGCTTTCAATTTGCACCTCAATTAAAGAGAACTCATACAAATTGTTGTTTCTCTGGTTTTTAGTACCCTCCAGACTGAAGGCAATCTATCCAACATCTACAGATCTTTGCTGCCGTAATTGCTGGAAACACGGCATCTTAACCCATATTTGGTGGTGATGCCCTAAAATTATGTCCTTTTGGCGAGAGGTCGCAGACCTTATCGGCAAGATTACACAATTGCAGTTTACATTTCACCTCTCCTACTTCCTTCTCCCCCCTGGAGTCCACAGACTGATTTGGAAACTTCCGAGCCACATTCTCACAGCAGCTAGAAGCTTAGTAGCCAAGAATTGGAAGCATCCAGACCCCCCAACTATCCCAGCTCTAATTAACATTATTTAGCAAATCCACAAACTAGAGCATATAACTAGCATCATAAATGATGCTAGTTATATGTGAACTAGCACTTGTGAACTTTGGAGTGCATTGCTAAGTTTTATGAAATCGGTCTAGCAAATGTGTCCAAAGTTCATTTTCTGCAGAAGATTTTCAGCCTGTAGCTAGTATCTCATTTTTCAGTTTCATCACCGTAAATATGCAAATATGTACTAGATACTATAAAAGGCTTTGACTTTCCTTTGAAATAAGTTAATATAGGTGAGTTTAAGACCACATTCTTTCACTACAGGTTTTACAGAACTCTAACACTGTTTCTGTTTTCTGGTCATCTTACCTGAGTTTTGTTTCTTCCTTTACTCCTCCCCTATTGCTTCTGTTTCCCGTGTCATGTTACCTGAGTTTCGTTTCTTCCTTAATCCTCCCTCCCTTTAGCCATCTAAAGACTATAAAAGCAATGCAGTAGGGTGCAGTTCATTTTCACAGAACTGGGAAGCTGCATATTATCATACTACAACTGAGACTAGGGTGACACAGAACGTGACAAAATGAGGTATGTAAATAAAAACAATAATTTTCCAATATTCTGAGTAGTTGTCTTAAATAATATTTTATGATTTTGGCTACTTTGAAATGCACATGTGACAGCGGTCTAGAATAGAGATGAGTGGGCTCGGATTGCGCTAAACCGAGCTCACCCGAACAGTGTGGATCCGAGCACTGTTCGGGTATTTCCGGCGGCCAAAAGAAATGAAAACGAGGCTATGATGTCCAAGTCTCGCGTCGGATCTCGCGAGACTCGGATTGCATAAATTCCCCGCTTGCGGCCGCCATCTTCAGTCGGGCTTAGATCATTGAAGAGGGAGGTTGTAGTTTGGTGCTCCTGTGTCCTATGTCCTGTCACTCTGTCCTGCTTAATCCAGTGGTTACTTAGTCCTGTGCTCTGTCCTGCTGAGTCCAGTGGTGCTGTGTCCTGTGCTCTGTCCTGCTGAGTCCAGTGGTGCTGTGTGCGTCCTGTGCTCTGTTCTGCTAAGGCCATTGTTATTTAAAAATTATTAAAAAGTTATAAAAAAAAAAATAAAAAAAATTATAAAAAAATTATACTAAAATAAATTTAAAAAATTATAAAAAAAAGTATACAGAAATAATAATAAAAAAAAATAAAATAAAAAAAAGTATATAAAAATTTCTACTGCAATATATAAATATAATCGGTGCAACCTTTTGGACTAAAAACAATATTGTGAGGTGTGAGGTGTTCAGAATAGACTGGAAATTAGTGGAAATGAATGTTATTGAGGTTAATAATAGTGTAGGAGTGAAAAATATATATATATATGGATTTTAGCACTTTTTATGCTTTTTTTAAAAAAAAATCAGAACCCAAAACCCAAAATCAGAACCAAAACCTTTCGTGGGGTGTTTTGGCAAAACAAATCAGAACCCAAAACCTCAAGCTAATCAGAACCCAAAACACCAAAAGTGGCCGGTGCACACCCCTAGCAGTGGCGCACGCAGGGGGGGTTTCTGAGTCTCGAGAAACCCCCCCTGCGCTAACTAAATGGCCAATATAGCGGCACTGTCTTATACAGCAGCCGCGGCGCTGTCAAAAAAGCGTCCGCGGCGGTGCTGTATAGGACAGCTCTGCCTAAACGGAGCTGCTGCGCATGCGCAGTAGCTCTCGCGCGGGTTGGTCGGTCCGTGCGCCCCTGCCTAGTCTAGAAGCAATAAAAAATAGTTTAATTATAAAGACAGTTGTATTGGTTCAGTGTAATTGTAATGCAATTCAATGTAATGTAGCTTATGTTCAACATATTCTTATTCAGTGTAAAAGGTATGTGCTAATGTCACCGAGGCAAATATATTAATGACCATGTAATAACTAATCTCATTAACTAACCACGAGCAAAGGTAGTTACCAATTTACCCAATTGTCTGTTCTGGATTAATCTCTTTATGTTAGACGTTTGTATATTATCGGTCATCTCCTATCCAATATCTACTGGTTTATAGACCTAGGAGGTGCTACCCCTCACACTTTTTTATTTTATAGGGAGAAAAAATAGTAAGTTATTTATGGGGTGCACTCTGACCTTAAGTAATACATTAAAATATTATGTTTTATTGATATGCATTATAATTGCAAAGTCTAAATTCATTTTTATCCTGCATAAATCAGTTATTAAAAAGCAGCTAAATAAAATAAAGAATTGTGAAGAAAAAAAATTTAACAGAGTGATATACTAAAAATATTTGTATTCCATTAATTCATACTTTTGCCTTTTTAAATGCTTCAGAAAACCTCAAATATTTATTCAAGAGGTATATAATCCCACACTCTTATATGTATCTTTGATCTCTCTTTTTAAATTTTAATTGGTAAATACAAATGGTTCTTTAATCTGAGAATATATTTCATAAACGAAGAAAATCAGAATGATTATTCCCTTTTTATTACCACTTCAATTCCTTGTATCAATATTGATGCAATCAAATAAGTATGTATACCTTAGTAAGTGTTAGTACACATTCTAAAATAAAATTATTATTGACCGGTGGACGTATCTGGTTGATTTTCATGCACAAATGGGACTTACGGTGGGCGTGTCAGAGCTGCAGGGTGGAAAGCAGTTTCAGCGTCTGATGAAGAGAACCTCAGAGCCAGCGAGGAGAGAGGGATAAGCGCTGGTGAACGATGCTGAAAGATATCGGCTCCCTAATTTATGTTCCCCCAAATCTTGCTCTGAAACATAGAGCACAAAAGATCTGCAAGTTTTAAATTGCTAAAAGGAAAGCTGTTGCTGAGATACTGGATCATAAAAGTTTGTTAATTCACTGCACAGTGTTATCAGATGCTTCAGTGAAAGGAACTAAAGAGAGATCACAGAATGAGTGGTGGAAGAGACGGCTTTGATTCTTAAACAAGGCGGTAACCTCTCTCGGTCAAGGTGAAGTTTCTATATATTTCCAAAAGATAAGTGAACTTATGGTGTTAAAGAGGTGGAAGACTGAAATTAACGTGTGTGAGACAACTTGCACCTATCTGAAATGGAAAAGCAAAGTGAAGAAAATGTAGACTTTACCTAATATAAAAAATATATGTGGGGTGAACATAAAGGTTTAAAAGGATAGACGGTGATGTTATATGGATTTATCCTCTTTTTCATTATTTACAAAAACTGTTTTCCCTCTTTGATAATGTGAATTATTAATACACCTGTAAAAAGTTAATTGATTTGGATGTGCTTAAAGCTGCTAATACTGTTAACATTGGAACATAGCGACATGTGAAGAAATTTATTGAAAAGGACATAGACGATTTTATATATAAGAAATCATTTGTGGTGTGAATGCTAAAAGATAGAGAATGATGGTCTATGACGTCATTGGTAAGATTAGTAGAGACTAGAAACACCAATGAAAAAGTGAAAATGGAGAAATTTGTTGCAAAACAAAAGCGTCCAGAAGTGGCCACAATACAAAATCAAAAGATAAATCAATATTGATTCAAGAACAATCAAGCTCTCCTTCAGTTTCAGTGATAGAAGATTCCATGGATATAGAAAAAGACTCAGCAAACTATAGCTTACAAGCAGCAAAGAGAGCTCAAGAAATATCTAATATAATTTCACCATTGTTGGATCAAAAATTAGCAAGTCTTAAAGAATCAATTGACTCAGTAATAAAACAGATTTCCAATATAAGACTAAACAGAGAGGGTTAAAAATATTACTTAATAAATATATTCACTATAATATAGTTGATAATAATCACTATATAGAGGGTAGATATCTACTAATAAAGTTTGTAATTGAAAATGAGAAATTTACTTTAGCTAATATTTATGCACCAAATAGTCTTAAGGAAAGTTTTTTTTTCTAAAATATATAGTTTATAACAGGGATGAGATGAAGGATACATAATAATAGGGGGAGGTTTTAATGTCACTTAAAACTCAATATCTGATAAAACCACAAATGAGGGTAAAAGAGGTAAGTATATTCCCTCCTCATTATAAATCACTTGTACAATGACTGCAGATATAGATCTGTGGAGATATCAACATGCAGTAGATAGACAACATACTTTTTAGTCTCATCCACACAACACATCAATAAGAATAGATTATTGGTCGATTTCGGGCAGGTTATTACATAGGGTGAAAATTACAAAAATAGAAAATATAATGATATCAGGTCATGCTCCAATATGGTTTACTTTGAAATGAATAGGTCCAACATATACATCATATAATTTGCGATTTCCTTCATATTTGATAAATTCTGATAGCTTTAAAACGCAATTGGAAACATATTTCCTAGATTACATAGGAGATAATGCTGAACATAAACAAGATATTATCTTATTGTGGAAAGCCTCTAATCCGGTCTTAAGAGGACATATTATAGCTAATGTAGCTCAAAGGAAAAAAGGTATTAATCAATAATTATTAAATTTGAATACTGAGTTAACTAAGGTGTTTTCAGATTTACAAGGAAATAATAATCAAACTAATACAGAGAAGTATAAAGAATTGAAAGCTGTGTATGATACTTTATGTATGGAGAAAGCCTAAGGGCTAGATTTACTAAGCTGCGGGTTTGAAAAAGTGGGGATGTTGCCTATAGCAACCAATCAGATTCTAGCTATCATTTTGTACAAGGTACAAAATAAATGAAAGCTAGAATCTGATTGGTTGCTATAGGCAACATCCCCACTTTTTCAAACCCGCAGCTTAGTAAATCTAGCCCTAAATGTCTACGGACTTAAGAAGAACAATTTTTTTCACTGGCGAAATAAGCCAGGAAGATTGCTGGCAAACTTAGTTAAAACTCATTCACAAAATATACACATAATGGCTATTAAAGCAGATACAAGGAATAAGAGCTTAGATCCTCAAAACATTTCAAAAGAATTTATAAAATATTATAAAATTGTATACGAAAAGGTAGAGGAATATTCAAATAAAGGGACAGAATTTCTAAGTTAAGCCAATTTAATAAAATTGTGAGAAGCAGAAACAGAAATATTAAAGGCCCCGTTCACTGAATTAGAATTTAAAAAGCTTATAAAATCTTTGCCCAATGGAAAGGCACCAGGATCAGTTGGACTAGAAGCAGAGTATTGTAAAGTCTTGTCCGTACATATTGTACCATACTTAATGTTATTATTCAATTCAATAATGAGTGGAAATCAAGCACCAAGAGATTTTATTTTGGCAAGAATTATAATTCCAAAACCAAATAAATATGTGGAATTAGTACAATCATAGAGACCTACACCTTTGTTAAATCAAGATATTACATTTTTTTCAAAACTCATGGCTCTTAGATTGCAGGGTATTTTACCAAAGTTACTACACTCAGCACAAACAGGGTTTACAAAAGGTAGACACTCAGTTCAAAATATTAGAAACCCTATCGCAGCAATGGTTAAAACACCTCAATATAAAGAAAAAAAATAATATGATAATTAGTTTAGATGCAGATAAAGCATTTGACCATATCTCATGGTCACATTTAATGAGGATATTTGAATTTCAAGAGTTTGGTCATATTTTCCAGCATGTTTTTAAAATTCTATCTTATCAACCGAAAGCTAATATGATAATAGGAAAAACACAGCAACCATTTCTCTTGGTAGAGTACCAAGACAAGGGTGCCCTTTGTCACCACTTTTTTTTAATATTGCACTGGATACACTAATGAGACTTATGGATAGAATGCCAAAATGGCAAGGGCTAAAGAATGGTAGAAATGAACTTAAAATATCTGCTTTTGCAGATGACGTTTTGCTGTATGTCCATAATCAGAGAGAAGCAATACTGCTAATAATGCAGAAACTAGAGGAGTATGAAAGTATAATAGGATTCTTGGCGAATATTGATAAAACTTTCTATCCAGATGTTAAAATTGATTTGGATGATGCCTTTCCATTTAAATGGGCAAAGGGTACAATGAAATATCTTGGTTTAAAAATTGTTACATATCCATCTCAGATATACGAAAATGTTTCAAGTTTAATAAGCAAAATAATTAGAGAAATTAATGCTTGGATGAATTTATCAATTTCCTTTCTATTAAGGCAACATATTATTTAGATGATAAGTTTTCCACGAATACTTTATCTTGTTCAGATGTTGCCTTTAATGTTTACTAAATTGGATATCAAAGCCCTGCATAAGGTCTTTTCAAATTTTATATAGTCAAATAAATATTCAAGGATATCCTTGGCTAAATTGCAACAATCCTAGGAAAAGGGAGAAATAAATTTACCAAATATAAAGGAATATAACCTAGCTGCAAATTATAGATATGCAATTGACTGGATAAGGGGGACAAATATATAAACAAACTACAAAGTGCAACAGGCATAAAGTCCAGACATAAATTTGTTAGCTTTGTTGTATACAAATCCAGCATGTTTTTTTCGAGTAATATTAAAGAAAATCCTTTGATATATACAGTGTGTAAGGCCTGGAGACTTGTATGGAAAAATTTAAAGATATCACTACGTTATTTTATGTTTCTTCCATTAAGCCATAATCCAGAATTTCAGGATGGTCAGGCTTTCAAAGAAATTATAAACTGGGAGAACGAAGTGTTAAGGTCAATTCACCAACTGATGAATAGCAAAGGATTTAAAGTACCGTATTTCCCCATGTATAAGACGCACCCATGTATAAGACGCACCTTAATTTTGGGGCCTAAAATGAAAAAAAACATGTATCAGGTCCTTTTGCCAATCAGACACCAATCGGATGGTCGCATACCGGTAATTTGTGCTCTCCCACTCAGAGGATTCATATTCTGCCTTACCTTTGAGACTACAATCGGCCATCAGCACCTGGGTAGTGGAGAACACTTGCTGGACTCGCTGGTGACTTGTTTGCTTCCTGAGTCTCCCACTGCCGGCCGGACGTCCCGCGTCATCTGATGATCTGAACACGCTGCCCTCCTGGCGGTTGCCAGATTCCCGAGTGCCCCCCGCCTTATGAGAGTCCCCCCCCCCTGGCCCTGGTGGCTCCTAGCTAAGTGCCTTACTTCACGGAGCGCCTATCATGGAAATTGTGGCCTGCTTCCGGTGGAGACCAGGAGCTGGAGTTGGAACAGCCCGGCGTACCCGCTACTTCCGGTTATTCGGCAGGACTTCTGGTTCGGGGACACGCTGTTCCATACAGCCAGCGGGTACACGCTGTTCCAATTAGTGGGGACTTCTCTCTGACATCCAGGTGCCGACTTCTTCATTAAGGTAAGTAGTGCTTGCAGTGTATAAGACGCACCTTTTTTTTAGACCCAAAATTTGGGGGAAAAAGGTTTGTCTTATACATGGGGAAATACGGTATATGCTTTTTGAATAGCTAAATAATAGATTTTTAAATATTAGAATATTAATGTTTGCATACTTACAAGTAAAAAGCTATGTGGATAAGATAATACGAGAGATTAAAAATGCAGATAGACAATTTGTGTTGGTTAAAATGTTATGGCACCAAGTTCCAAAAATCTTTAACACCTCATATATATACTCACAAGTGAGAAATTGTATTGATAATAAAAATATTAAAGGTGGTATGACAAAATGGACGCAAGAATTTGCACATATGAGTATAGATAAAATTTTGAAAGCCCATGTGAACATGAATTAGCTCTCGGTAGCCACTTCATATAGAGAAATTAATTACAAGATCTTGCATAGAATATATTTAACCCCAAAAATGAATCAAATTATTGGAAGATCAGAAAATTCATATTGTTAGAAATGTAAAGAAATAAATGCAGATATAATACACTGTATATAGTCTTGCTCTAAAGTCAGAGATTTTTGGAATTAAGTACAAGAATATATAAGAAATAGTCTAAAGCTTGCATTTAGAATTAACTGTTTATTATTATTATTTTGGAATATCTATGACAAACGATTTAAACAATGTTTTGACAATGAATAACAAGAATCTGTTACTGAAGATAGTGGCGTCAGCTAAGAGGATTATTTTATCCCAATGGTTATCAATAGACCCTCCCAGTATAGAGCTGATGTTTATTAAGATTTTTTTTATCTTTTTTCAAATGGACTGGTTGGAAACATTTAAGATAATAAATTTATAAAATGCTATGAGAATTAAGATAAGATTGATGTTGTTGATGGTGTTTTAGTCATATTTTTGATGCAATTTTTTTAACAAAAAAAATGAATAAAGAGAATTTAGAAAGAAAAGAATACATAACATTCTAGGTTTTTCAGCAGAAAATGTTCATTCATGTTGACATGGGACTTTAATGTTCCTTTATCTATAAAAATAAAGTTATTTACGCTTTAATATATTAGCAAATGATAAAAAATAAAAGAAAATATAATTATCAAAATTAATTAAATGCCTTAAATAAAAAGATGACTTCTGTATTTATTACTAGATGCATTAAAACCCACACAGTTTTTTTGCATCTTTGAAACCAAAGATAATCTGGCTGGGGGGGAAGCATATTTCAGATACTCAATGCTGGGCTTAACTCATTAACAGCAAAAATAAATTGCGCTAGTTCCGAACTATGTAAGAATGATGTTTTCTAATCTCTATGCTTCAAATACATTTCAAATTTAAGACATAAAGGAGTCATTTCTAAAATGCAAGGATACTGTAACTTGGCGTATTTTCTGTACAATTATGTATAAATATAGTGCTTAAAATGTGCACCTGGATCTGCATTTTGCATAATTGTATGTGTATGTGTATATATTGTGAAAAGCGTGCACACAGATGGCTTCTCACACAGGTTTTGCTGAACCACTTTGACATTTATTTACTCGTCAGAATGGATAAACAGTTTTGGCAGTGTCTTCAGCAATCAAATCAAACATATTTACATAAATAAACACAGTCTCATAGCCCTATATGCTGACTATCACAGTTAGGTCCCTAACTGGTCACTGGCCACTTGTTGACACCAGTCTCACCCACACAGCCCAAACCCAGCTTTTTAAGCTTCCTGTCAGGCATTGCTCTGGCTGAATTCTTAATTGATTGTATGATTATCGTGTGTGTGGGTGTGTGCATATTTAACCCTTTCTACACCTATAGGCTGTGGTTTCCCAGGAAACCCACTACTCCTTCTGCTATTAGAAGGTGCAATTTGTCCCAATTGCCACAATATATACATTGCATATATGCATCCCCCTAACTAAACTCAACAAGATAATTAGGCACTTGCATTTCAAAAGTTCTAAGATCCTGAGAGCTGAAACAACTTTCATCTGCATCAGTGATGTAAGTGGAGTGCTGATCAGTAATCTTGTATACCTAACTAATATTTACTGGTATGGGCTAGTATAGCAATCCACTAATATGACTCACTTCTCTCCTTTTCTTATCACAGTGAGTTGTCGGAGCATACCTTGAAATCACGCCTGCCACAGCTAACTTGCCATTTCACTTGGAGTCTTCTGGAAAAAGATACTGATATTGCTGTAATAGAAGAAAGATTATACAACCAGATGACATTTCTGGTTACCAAAAACAAATACATGGTGTACAATTTACTGGCCTATGTAATGCACCTTAAAGGGGACTACACAAAAGCCATTGCCAACTTAGAGGAAGCAGAGAAAAAGATTAGAGAGAACATTCCAGATGGGACAGACAGAAGGTATCTGGTGACATATGGGGACTACGCCTGGGTGTACTACCACTTAAAGCAGTTTGAAGATTCTCAGAGCTACATAGACAAGATAGACCAAATTAATAAACAATTAAAACTTTCAACAACTGACAGTCAAGAAATAGCTGAGATTTATGGGGAACAAGGGTGGTCATTGTTAACGTTTTGTGGGCAATATTATGAAAAAGCTAAAGCATGTTTTGAGAAGGCTCTTGAGCTAGACCCAGAAGATCCTGAGTGGAACTCTGGCTATGCAACAGCAGTTTATCGATTGGAAGGATTCAAAGGCAGAAAATGCCCTGCTTCAGAATGCAAATCATTAGAACTGTTGAAACGTGCTGTAAAGCTAAATCCAAACGATGCCGTGGTGAAGGCACTTCTTGCATTGAAACTACAAGACCTAAAAAGAGCTGATGAGGGAAGAAAATATGTTGAAGAAGCTCTAGAACAAGCTCCAAACCTTCCATATCTACTTCGCTATGTTGCAAAGTATTACAGAAGAGCTGGGCTGGTGGATGAAGCTCTGCGTGTCCTGAAAACTGCAGTAGATCTTATGCCAACTTCTTCATTTCTACACCACCAAATAGGACTATGTTTCAAACAAGAGATGTTCAAAAACAAGAGGGCATTCAAACATGTGAGCTTTCAAAATAGACAAATGCACACAGACAAAATTTATGAACTCACCAGAAAAGCCATTTTGCACTTTGAAAAAGCACTGGAATATGAGAAAACATTTGTATATGCACACATAGACTTAGCAAATATGTACAGTGAAGCAAAGGAATACCAAAAAGCAGAAAATACATTTAAAAAGGCTTTGACATTAGCAAATCTTACAGATGAAGAGAAACAGGAGATCCTCTTTTCATATGGATGCTTTGAAGAATATGTGAAGAAATCTGAAAGTGAAGCTATAAAACATTATAAAAACAGTTTGAGGATAACTGAACCAAATCTACATAGAAAAGACTGTGAACAAGCTTTAAAAAGACTAGCAGAGAATAAGATTAGGAGTGACCACAGGGATGCTCTGGGGTTCGGTTTGCTTGGATTTATCTATAAGAATAATGGTAACACCTCAGAGGCAATTGAGTATTATGAAAAAGCCTTAAAATATGATCCTTATAATGAGGATTATCTGAGTGATCTCTGTGACCTGAAGTTGATGATATAAAACACTTATACGAAGGATAATATGACCCGTGTGTAGAGTTAGAAGCACATCCACCTAAATCGTGCAAATTTGCACCTGGACAAATCATGTTGCAATGCAAGGGGTGAAAATGCAAGTTTTTTACATATAGAGAAAATACTGCCAGCTACTCCATATAGTATAGACTACAATTTAGAGCTGAGCTAGAATGTAGCCCACTCCCAATTCTAAATCTGTCCCCAACATGGTTTTGCCAAGGTGCAAAATTGCATTTTGATTTACTCTTGAATCCTAATAACGGCCTGTATATTTAAATTACAGTATCATCATCATCATCATCAATTATTTATATAGCGCCACTAATTCCGCAGCGCTGTACAGAGAACTCATTCACATCAGTCCCTGCCCCATTGGAGCTTACAGTCTAAATTCCCTACTATAGACACACACTCACACACAGACAGACAGGGAGAGACTAGGGTCAATTTTATTTCAGCCAATTAACCTACCAGTATGTTTTTGGTGTGTGGGAGGAAACCGGAGCACCCGGAGGAAACCCACGCAAACACAGGGAGAACATAGAAACTCCATGTGTCTGATTTAGATTTAAGTCCACAATTTTACCTATGTTCATAATTTGCAGTTAAGTAAATCATGTTTCCCTGCAAATATTTGCAAACGGGGTAATTACTGTATGTTTACTGCATCTTTTGTGTACGAGTCCCAGCATTCCCTGCCAGCTATCAACTGTCATTACCACTTAAAGCAGTTTGAAGAATCTCAGAACTACATAGACAATATAGACCAAATCTAAAATTAAAACTTTCACCAAATGACAGTCAAAACATAACTGAGATTTATGGGGAACAAAGGTGGTCATTGATAATGTTTTGGGGGCAATATTATAAAAAGCTAAATAATGTTTCGGGAAGCCTCTTGAGCTAGATCCAGAAGATCCGGAGTCTAACACTGGCTATGCAACAGCAATTTTTTGATTGGAAGGATTCAATGGAAGAAAATGCCCTTCTTGAAAATGCAAATCCTTACTGCTGTTGAAGCGTGCTATAGAGCTAAGTCCAATGCATGTAGCGGTGAAGGCACGTCTTGAAGCTACAAGACCTAAAAATGTAATGAGGAAAAACATATGTTTAAGAAGTTCTAGAACAAGCTCCAAACCTCTGTGATCTGAAGTTGATGATACAAAAGACTTAGGGGCATATTCAATTAGCATCTGGGATTGTGGCTACGCGTGGCCGCGTACTTAAAGTGCAAATACGGTATCGCCACATCGCAGTTTTCCCTTCGTACCCCATAGGGATGCGAAGGGAAATCTGCGGTGTAGCGTTATGGGGATAGAGGTGGTCGCCATGTAGACGCGTTTCCGAAGCTAATTGAATATGCCTCTTATAGTCTAAAAGAATAATATTAGAGTAATATTAGAGTTATGAAATCCAATCTTTTGAACGTAGGGAAAATACTGATTGCTTTTGCATGTAGCCAGTGGCGGAACTACTGTAGGTGTAGGGTACAGATACATTGGGGCCCCCGCATGAGAACCCCCACATCCATGAGTAACATGAGTAAGAGTTAGGTGCAAATTTTATCTGGGTGTATAATGTGGAGATGAGTAAGCCATGTTGCACTGCAAGGGATACAAATACAGTTTGCATACTGCACACATATGCTCTCCAACTCTATATTTATAGTGCATTTTAGAGTAGCCAAAAACCCTCCCAACTCTAAATTAGGTTGTGCATTTTACATTTTCCTCCCTGCAACCACAAATTAGTTTTTCAGGTACACCCAGTAGGTGGATTAGTTTCTAACTCTAATTCTGCCTTTGTATATATAAATATGGTCTTACAATGCAACAATATATAACTAATATTATTAATACTATATATGAAATAAATTCTTTTGAGGGAAAATAAATTGCCCTCAACCAGAGAGATAGAACACTAAAAACCTATAACTCCAATAGTAAAATAGGTAAAATCTATACGTAATAACATAATGCACACTTTGAAACTCACAATGATTTCTGCTTATTGACAATACTGCATCGCAAGCTTGAATATTATTGACATTGACAACTGAAAACAGATAAATTAGAACAAAGCCCACATTCTATATGTGATTTACGCTGTTGTTAAGTTTTTAAGTTTTACAATATTACATAGCATAAATGATGCATAATTACTATATACTGACACTAATATTTGCATATGTTTTGATGATAATTGTGTTATTTGTACAACTATTGCACCAATATAATGCATTAATTTACTATAACTAATAACTATTCAATATGATTAACACGTTGGTAGTCAGCATATCGATGCTGACTACACCGACAACTTCAGTCCGGACGGCTGCTTCCCGACAAGGATCCATGACGATTTCTCTGTGAAGTGACTTCAGCCAATCACGATGAAGGAGGACGCCGGCGGGACTTGATGACATCAGTGAGATAGGCGACGCTGTTAACGCTGCTCTTAAGGGGGTAATGTAAGTATGTGGCTAGGTACACTGTACAACCCTTTCTAAAGTACATTGTACATAGCCGCAGACTTACATTACCCCCTTAAGAGCAGCGTTAACAGCATCGCCTATCTCACTGACGTCATCAAATCTCGCCGGCATCTTCCTTCATCATGATTGCCTGAAGTTTCTTCACAGAACAGTCTCCATGGATCCTTGTTGGGAAGCAGCCGTCCGCACTGAAGATGTCGGGGTAAATGTGCTCGGTATACTCAGCACCATTAAGCCGTACCACACCCGATTAACATTGGTCTCTGGAAATAAATTTATATATGCCCAAATTTCTATGCCTGTGGTCCTCTGAATTTATAATCTAGCTTGTTATAGATACTCCGAGTTTCGTCTTACAGGAAACTCCTAGCCTCATCATAACACTTATCAGGAAGCTACCAGAGAACTGGTCAGCAGTGTCAGTATGGTCATCCTAGGATACGATGGGAGCTGATCATGTGATGCTCACATCTGATCCTGGAGAACCCTCTTTGGCCAGGTAAGTTCAACTGCTGTTGTGATTTGACCAGGGATGTCCTAACACTTTAAAGTCATTTTGAGTTTAAAATGTGCCAGACCTCTTGTGGGGATTTTGTGCCATGTATTCAATTATTTTTTTTTTATGAACAGCAACATTGTTTTTTCTAGTTACCTGAGATTTTGCAAGCAGTCCTCAGAACCTTTTTTTTGCGTAACAATCCTATATGCAACCTAATGTTATGCTATGTTGGTTGATAGCCACTATATTTCCAAAATAAGAGGCTTACTAATTTGCGGGTATATATGAATGTGGTAATTGCAGCAATTGTAAAAGTATGCTACAATGTATTTTTGAAATAAAGAAATGTGAATTCTGCTTATGGAGACAACAGATGTGGTCTATATGAGCACATGTTTTTGGGGTGTAACATATTTAGGTTAAACAAAAAATGCATATATAAATATATTCTGGACATTGACAGATGTCATTTGGTCACCACACTGGGGAGACTGTACAATCTTATACATCAGGGTTCATTTAATAAATCATATTTGCAAGTGTTAGTGATATGCTGAATTTGAGAGCATGTGACTAAAACTATTTTTTTTTTTAATAAAAAAAGAGACTAGGGGGTAAATGTATCAAGCTGAGAGTTTTCCGGCGGGTTTGAAAAACCAATCAGATTCTAACTATCATTTATTTAGTGCATTCTACAAAATGATAGACAGAATCTGATTGGTTGCTATAGGCAACATCCCCACTTTTCAAACCCGCCGGAAAACTCTCAGCTTGATACATTTACCCCTAGATGGATTCATTGTTTAAAAACATATAATACTCATTTGGGTTTAATGAACATATAGTTTCAAATGTTTTCTGCACTAAGTATATCTCTAAAAGGTACACAGCAAAATGGGTTGATTTGAAGCTAGTCAAGTACCTTTATTTTGCCACATTCATTTGTCATTATTTCTAATATTTTGTTGTTTTTTAGTTGCAATTAGCCTTTGCAATGATGTTCAGTTTTATTATATATTTGATTACATATTTATTAAAGCTGCACTACCACCTAAATTGGTGAACATTTTCATTTGCCACTCTAAAATGGTTGTAGAAAAGGGATGTGAGCAAAAGGACCAATTAGAAGCCGTAATGACTGTAATTTCAGCTTCTTTTGGTTTTCTGGTGGGGCTGAGAGAGTAATTACGGCGCCTCAAGAAAAATGGCTTCATGGAGTTAACCCTGTGGCTGTCCAGACTTGACGACCCATGGATTTCTCAAAGCTGCATGTAGACTCTGGTAGAGAGCGACAACTCAAAACCAGACCTTGCACCTTCCAGCAATCAAATCACAGAATGAACACCCCCTCCCCCCCTGGAGTCGCTCCTTATATCTAAAGTCTAATTTCCACAGAGCTTTCCCCTCTCTGGCAAACCCCTGGACCTCTCCTTGTTAAACATTGGTCAGTGCTGGACTAGAAGGGGGGTTGGAGAGGGGAGTGAAGATGAGCTATCCTTCCACAGAACCTCCCCTGCTACATGGCATGTCTGGACTAGTCTTGTGAGAACAATGGACACTAATTAGTTTTCCCCCTTCAGTATCTTGCAACCTGATCCCTATCCATAACCCCCTGGCTTCACTTTAAGGACATTGAAAAACAGCCTCACTGCCACATCACCAATATACAATAAATAATATACATATTTACAATGAGCTACAATGTCCCCTTATCCACATGTAATTAGACACTGTAGTTGTACTCTGTCGAGCTGGGGAACAAAAGCAAGTGCTCTAAAAAATACTTGCTATAATCCACATTATGTGAGAAACGAGGTACAGGATGGTTACAGTGTTATCAAACTCGTTTCGTCACAATTGCTAATACAGAAAAATAGCACAGTATCAAAATCAGTACATTTGCAATAATATAAATTGGCGCACTGCACTAATAGTTTAAATATATTTATACAATAAGTTATTTATAAGTGATCCAGCCACGAAGTCTGAAAACTTAACATTTTAAACCACACTAAGAAAAGAGCTGCTTAATGGTTGTGGAATTGCTATGTGCAACTGAATTGAGCAGCATATTACTAATGCAATACCCACAATCCACTAGGATCAGACTGCAGCAGGAGAGCTCTGGACAATAAGAAACTAACATGAACTCTTTACTTGTTCTTATACAAGAGAGTGTATTTAACAAGACCCCTGCATTATGTAGATTTTTCTATCACTGCCTATTGCAGCAATTGAAAATCTTTTATCTTACAAATTAACAAAAACATTTCACTTGGGCACCTGAGCGATGGGCTCCCCGGAATTCAGGAGCCTCCTGGATATTCTAAAAGAGTAATCAAGTATGTACTAGATATTACATAAGGCTTTGGCTATCCTTTGAAATAAGTTAATATATATACTTTGCTTCAAATAGGTGCTTTTAAGACTGCAGTCTTTCAGTTTAAGTTTTACAGAACTCTCACACTGTGCCTGTTGTTCTAGTCATGTTTCTGAGTTTTGTTTCTTCCTTTCGTCCTTCCCTATTGCTTCTGTTTTCCTTTTCATGTTCCCTGAGTTTCGTTTCTATCTTTAATCCTCCCTCTAATACAGTCTATCTAAAGAGTATAAAAGCAGTGCAGCAGGAAACAGCTCATTTTCACAGAACTGGGAAGCTGCACGTTATCATACTACAGAGCTGAGACTGGGGTGACATAGAACGTGACAGAATGAGGTACGTAAATATAAACAATTTCTTTCAGTTTCACAACATTCTGAGTAGATGTCTTATTTAATAATATGTTATAATTTTGGCTACTTTTAAATGCACATGTGATAGTGGTCTTGAAGAATAAAGAATTGTTTAAATGTATTTAAAAAGACAGTTGTATTGATTCAGTGTAATGCAATTCAGTGTTATGTCATTTATGTTCAACGTCTTCTTATTCAGTGTAAAATGTATGTGCTAATGGCATGGAGACAAATATAATAGTTAGCAAATATATTTATGACCATATAATAACTAATGTCATTAATTAACCACTAGCAAATGTAGCTTTCAATTTACCCAAGAAAAACTATTTCTCGTCTGTTCTGGATTAACTCTTTGGGGCCGATTCAAGTCTGCTGCAAATAGCGCGGCGTTATCAGTATTACCATTAATGCGGTAATTTTAACCTGGATTTCATTTCGCAGCTCAGGGAGCCGAGAGTAAAAATCCACTGTTGAAATTACCATATTAAGGGTAATTATGCGCAATTATTCCGTATTGACGATAAAACTGCTAACGCCGCGTTTTTCTCGGCAGAATTGAATCGGCCCCTTTGTGTTAGACATATGTATATTATTGGTCATCTCTTAACTCATATCTACTGGTTTCTAAACCTAGAAGGTGCTACCGCTCACATTTTTTTATTCCACAGGGAGAAAAACAAGTAGGTTATTTATGGGGTGCACTCTGAACTTTAATAATACTTTAAAATATAATGTTTTATTGATATGCATCAAAATGGCAATATAGGTATATAATCCCACACTCCTATATGTATCTTTGAACTCTCATTTCAAATTTTAATTGGTATATACAAAGGGTAATTTAATTTGAAAATATATTTACTAAATATAAGTTTTCATAAACAAAGAAAATCATATTCCTTTTTTTATTATTACTTCAATTCCTTATATAAATATTGATTTAATCAAATAAGTATTTACACCTTAGTAAGTGCTGGTACACATTCTAAGATAAAACTATTTAAAATGAATGAAATGCCTTAAATAAAAAGATGACTTCTGTATATGTTACTGGATGCATTAAAACCAAACAGTTTCCTTGCACTCTTGAATACCAAAGATAATCTGGCTGGGGTATAGCTTATTTCATATACTCAATACTGGGTCAAACTCATTGATAGCAAAACCAAATTGACCTAGTTCTCCTAGCAGTGTCCTGTCATATCCCTGTATCATTACATTTCAAATTTAATACATAATGGGGTCATATGCAGGAACATTCTTTATTGACGTATATTGCAGACAATTGCTTTTGTTTCAGTAAAGTCGGCAATTGGAGAAGCCTAGCGGAAGCTATCTGAAATCATGTTTTTCTGATTTCATTTTACAACTGGTGTAATGTGTCCACAAAGCAGTTTTAAATAAAAGTTCCAACCAGTGTAGGCATGACGAGCAGTTTTAGCGGGCAAAGCAGTTTTAGGGGGTCATCTCAAAGCAATTAGGTCACCAGCACTCCTTTTAAACACGTCAACATTATTTTAATAGTCACCATTGTTGCAGAGCCTTTCTAGAGATCATATCTGTGTTTTGAAACTTTTGGAAAGATGAGCACCTTGGCTACTTCAATTTAATTTGCAAGTTACTTTTGTAAATGTCGAGATATCTTAGTGTTCATTTTCTGACAATAAAAACATAAGTTCTTTTAGCACATTTTCATCTTCCTGTAGTGGTTATTTTCACTGTTGCAATTTTGCAACTTTATGGTTACATGGTGGCTTAGTGGTTAGCACTTCTGCCTCACAGCACTGGGGTCATGAGTTTGTTTCCTGACCATGGCCTTATCTGTGTGAAGTTTGTATGTTCTCCCTGTGTTTGCGTGGGTTTCCTCCGGGTGCACCAGTTTCCTCCCACACTCCAAAAACACACTGGTAGGTTAATTGGCTGCTATCAAAATTGACCCTAGTCTCTGTGTGTGTGTGTGTGTGTGTGTGTGTGTGTGTATTTTAGGGAATTTAAACTGTAAGCTCCATTGGTGCAGGGACTGATGTGAGTAAGTTCTCTGTAGAGCGCTGCGGAATTAGTGGCGCTATATAAATAGGTGATGATGGTACAGTTGGTTCATCTCTAGAGCTAGATATGACTATGTGGAGCTCCAGGAATTTGTTTTTTAAGTACAGTTTTTATGTGTATACTCCAGGGGCACTATAGAGCAAAAGCTATTCAAACACCTTTTCACAGATAACCGAACTTACTATGCTGTAGAGGACCACCCCGATATTACTACAGCTGGTTCATATTGACACTACCATACTATTAAAAGCAAAAACTTGTGAGGTCCAGGTTTTCGATCCCCACTTGGCAAAAAGTCCTCACTTTGAAAGTGTGTATTCCTACTATGGTCCACATATGTATAGAAATAAACACACACACTCTGTTGTATACCAATTTAATATACAATTACATAATTAGTGCACAGAGATTCATTCTCGACTTGCAAATTCAGGGGTTTGTGGGCAAGTGGATAGCATTCAGGGATTTGGAAAAAAAAAGTATTGTATTGTATTGAAGTACAATATTGTAATCAATTATGTGCAAAATTACAGAATTAGCAAAAAAGCTGATGTTTCAGAAATGAAAGAGCATTCTTCCTTCAGGATTCATACCAAGTGCATACCTGAAAATACATAATCTTACCTAGTTTAAATAGTTGCAAGAAACTCCTAGCCACCATTAGCATGTCTAGAAGAGAAGAAGCACAGCTGTATGTTGCTTCCTGTGAGCCCATGGCAACCTACTAGTGTGCTAATTGATTTGCCTGCATGCATAGCAACACCCAGGGCCGGTGCTAGGGTCCACGGCGCCCTAGGCATTTTTAAAAAATCGCCACTCTCCTCCCTCCTCCCTCCTCTCTCCTCTCCTTACCTTGTCTCACCACCGCCGCCTCTCTGCTCCGTCTCCTCCCCTCCACTCACTGACACTAGTAAGTGGAGGGGGGGAGACGGAGCAGAGAGGCGGCGGTGGTGACAAAATAGCCTCTTCCCCCCCCTCCCCGTCTATCTGAATGCTGTGCGGCAGCCGTGACAGGTATGGTCAGCCGTCGCCGCACAGTTTCAACGTATTTTAGAATACTGTGGCGCCCTCCAGGCGCCCTCCAGAGCCCGGCGCCCTAGGCAAGTGCCTAACCTTGCCTAATGGGAGTGCCGGGCCTGGCAACACCTGATAGTAACAAGATCACTTTACAGGACATTTGTAGCATCCTGGTGTTCTTTTAGTAATAGTATTAAACTCGTAGCCGCTTGTAATTGCAGGCGCAAATCCTAATTGAATATGTCCCTAAGTTTGCTGTGATCACAAATGATCCAAGCAACTGAGCATTTGTGAAAATGCAATCCTCACTTTAAAGCCTGCGGGTGAGCTGTAAATATTGGCCTCCCATCCAACCAAAAATAGTTTCTCTTTAACATGAGTTCCAGCAGCTGTATGAATAACTCAAACTGTGGATCAACATACAGTACCCAAAATTCATAAGAATCAGACAAATCCCCCTAACTAAACTCAGCCAGATAATTAGGCGCTTGCTTTCACATAGTTTTGAGTAGTTGTAACAACTTTCAACTGGCATGGGCTGATTTAGAAATCTACTAATATGAGTCCCTTTTCTTCTTTTCTTATTATAGTGAGATGTCAGGGAATACCTTGAAATCCTGCCTGCAACAGCTAAAATGCCATTTCACTTGGAGTCTTCTGGAAAAAGAAACTGATATTGATGTAATAGAAGAAAGATTATACAACCAGATGATATTTCTGGTTACCAAAAACAAATACATGGTGTACAATCTAATGGCCTATGTAATGCACCTGAAAGGCTTCTACACAAAAGCCATTGCCAACTTACAAGAAGCAGAGGAAAAGATTAAAGAGAACAATCAAGATGGGACAGACAGAAGGTATCTGGTGACATATGGGGACTACGCCTGGATTTACTACCACTTAAAGCAGTTTGAAGATTCTCAGAACTACATAGACAAGATAGACAAAATTAATAAAGAATTAAAACTTTCACCAACTGACAGTCAAGACATAGCTGAGATTTATGGGGAACAAGGGTGGTCATTGATAATGTTTTGTGGGCAATATTATGAAAAAGCTAAAGAATGTTTTGAGAAGGCTCTTGAGCTAGCCCCAGAAGATCCTGAGTGGAACTCTGGCTACGCAACAGTAGTTTATCGACTGGAAGGATTCAACGGCAGAAGATGCTCCGCTTCAGAATGTAAATCATTACCGCTGTTGAAACGTGCTGTAGAGCTAAGTCCAAATGATGCCGTGGTGAAGGCACTTCTTGCATTGAAGCTACAAGACCTAGACAGAGGTGATGAAGGAAGAATATATATTGAAGAAGCTCTAGAACAAGCTCCAAACCTTCCATATTTACTTCGCTATGTTGCAAAGTTTTACAGAAGAGCTGGGCTGGTGGATGAAGCCCTGCATGTCCTGAAAATTTCACTAGACATTATGCCAACCTCTACATTTCTACATCATCAAATAGGACTAAGTTACAAATACCAGATGATTAATAAGAAAAAGGCATTCAAAAAGAAGAACTTTCAAAATAGACAAAAGCACACAGAAGAAATTGATGAATGCATCAAAAAAGCCATTTTTCACTTTGAAAAAGTGCTGGAATATGATAAATTATTTGTATTGGCACACATAGACTTAGCAAATATGTACAGTGAAGCAAAGCAATACCAAAAGACAGAAGATACATTTAAAAAGGTTTTGACAATTGCTGACCTTATAGATGAAGAGAAACAGCAGATTCACTTAAATTATGGGCATTTTGAAGAATTTTTCAAGAAATCAGAAAGTGAAGCTATAAAACATTATAAAAAAGGTATCCAGATAACAAAACCAAGCAAATTCAGAGAATACTGTGAGGACGGGTTAAAAAGCCTAGGGGAGAGGAGGATTCTGAGAGACCACAGGGATGCTCTGGGGTTTGGTTTGCTTGGATTTATCTATAAAAATAATGGTAAAATCTCAGAGGCAATTGAGTGGTATGAAAAAGCCCTAAAATATGATCCTTATAATGAGGATTATCTGAGTGATCTCTGTGACCTGAAGTTGATGATATAAAACACTTATAAGAGGGATAATATGGCCCTCATGTAGCGTTAGAAGCACATCCAGCTAAATCGTGCAAATTTCACCTGGACAAATCATGTTGCAATGCAAGGGGTGAAAATGCAAGTTGTTTACATGTAGAGAAAATACTGCCAGCTTTTCCATGTAGTATTAGTATTATTAATTGAGAGCTGAGCTAGGATGTAGCCCACTCCCAATTCTAAATCTGTCAACAACATGGTTTTGCCAAGATGTCAAATTGCATCTGGATTTAACTCTAAATGAGGCTTTGTATGTGTAAATTACAGTATGTGTCTGATTCAGAGTTAGGTCCACAATTTTACCCAGGTTCATAATTTGCAGTTGAGCAAACCATGTTTCCCTGCAAGGGGTGCAAATACAAACATTTGCAAATGGTAACTACTGTATGCTTTTACATACAAGTCCCTGACAGCTATTGGCTGGCAAAGCATTGTGGGTTTTGCAGTGTAATAACATCTACAAAGTCACAGGTTGCACTGGCCTGCTGTATACATATACTGTTCAGCTCTATTTTTCTAGAACATTTTAGAATAAGGCTAGGCTGTGCCCACCTCACAACTATAAATCAGGTTGTGCAGATTACATTTTTCTCCCTGCAGAACAAAATGGAGCACATATACACACAGAAGCTGGATTATCTTATAACATTGTATATATGTAAATGTGGTCTCATAATATAGCAAAATATAACTTATATTATTTACATTATATATGAAAGACATTCTTGGGGATATAAATTGCCCTCACCCAGAGACACAGAACACTGAAAGCTCATATACTCCAATGGTAATATAGGTAGGACCTGTAAATAGCAAATGAAAGTGCAACTAACATTTTCAAACTCACACAACTTTCTGTTTATTGAAAATTCTGCCTCTCATGGTTGAGTATTAGTTTGACATTTGCACAAACTTGAAAGAACAAGTCTCCGACATTTAATATATGCTTTACTGTGTTGTTAAGTTTTATAAAATTTCATTGCAATAATTATATATTGTTACTGTGTACTGACATTATTAATTGCATATGTTTTGATCATAGTTGTGCCATTAATACAGTTATTGTACTGATAGAATGTATTATTTTACTATACATCAATAAAGTATTCAATATGATAAAGGTTGGTGGAAAAAACATTTTCTAGATCCACAAATCACCATGCCTAAGGCCCTCTATATTTAAAATCTATGATCTTATATGTACTCTGAGTTTCATCTTAAAGGGGTTGGAAATCCATCTCCATAGCAACATTTATCAGGATGCAATTAGGGAACTGGACATCAGTGGGACACATTAGTATTCCAAAGTAATATATACTGACATATTTAATACACATAATGTCCTACCACTTTAAAAAAATATGTTATAAGTTTAAACATGTTCTATTTAAGAAAATGTAGATATTCATCAAATTACACCATACTAATAATCGGCCTAATTCACCAAGGAACATACAGTGAACAGGTGGAAAAGGTACGCACGTACATCTGTATTCTAGTACAGGCGGATCTACAGAAAAGTTTTCATTTGAATATAAGTATAATCTGCCTATATGGAACTTGCTGCATGCAGACAAACACAACACATGGCAGGATACGCACAATGCATATGTGCAATATAAAGTTCCATCGGAACGTGCAGAAAAAAATTAAATATATTAACACCTGTTAATAATATAGTCATAAATAAAAAAATATTTTTTATTCTGTTATTAATGTCTACTGTACATAAAATGCATTTTTACAGTTGCTCATAATTGCAAACACATGTTCCGCCCTGTAGCTGTTTCAAGTAATATGGCTAAAAAACATGTACCTGAGAGATGCCCAGAGCTTGAATCTGACTAATGTGCATGCACTCAACCTTGGCTCGCCCCTACTGTACATTGCTTACGTGCATATGCCCCTTCCCTCTCCCATTGCGCCCTTCAAATCTTCAGCTGTCAGAAGTGTCATTTACGTTCAAAGATGAATTGCATGCACTAGCGTTCACTGGCGTAAAGTCAATTTCTGAGCATGCACAGGACAATTTCACGCACAATACTACCTGCAAAATACTGCATGCAACAGGGCTTATATTCCTTAAGGAATCATTATATTCACTATTACTAAATGTAACTTTGAAGGAAGTGTAATTTGTGCCATTCTCCAAACTTAATTTTTTTATGAGCAGCAACATTGATTTTTCTAGTTATCTGAGACTTTGCAGTGCAAACAGTCCTCAATACGGGTTGGGTAGCATTTAACGATGGTGGTAATAGCGACATCGGTTAAACCTACAAAAAAATAGCGATTTCAACAATGCCTACAAAAAGAAAATAATGGTTTACAATAAAAAATGACAATGTACATCCTTGACATCCTTATGCTACATACCGATTGGTGTCAATGCCGGGAGTTTAATTTCACATCAGTGTTCATAGCGTTAGTGATATCTTTGTATTTAAAGCTTTTTGTAGGTTTAACCGATGTTGGTATAGTGGTAGTCAGTAATATGACTACCATCGCTCAATACATTTAATAACTCTAATACTTGCAACCTAATATCATGCAAAGTCAGAATTAAAGTTTACCTGACATGAGGTATATGACGAGATCTCTTATGTGGAAACCTGTTCTTCAGAATTCTGAAAAAAATATAAAAAAAATAATTGCTGATGTTTGGCAAGATATTCTACATGCAGAAATTATCATCAACTGTGACTGCTACAAAGTGTCAGACAATAGCGGCACAGCACAAAATCCTTGCTAGCGGCGCCATGTACCTCATTTTATGTAGGGGTCCTTGATTTCACCCAAGTGTATCAGCTTACAGAGCATCTTGCTCTGTAAGCTGATACAATATAGTGTTTATAGAGAAGCAGCAGTTTTTACCATCTGATAGAAGAAGTTAGAAGTGAGAGCATTCCTTGCTGAGTACAGAGTGGAAACAGCCGTGCAACGAATTGTGTGAAACAGTGGAAAAGCAAGATTTCATGCTACAGATTGTTGAAATCAGATAAAGGGGTAAAGAAGACACATTTTCTCTCCACAAAATGCTTGAATTGTACACCAGCTCTCAGCTACTGGAGATCTGGCCAAACATTGTGCACCTTCCACTTCTACTTGAAATTCAGTCAGACACAATGGAAAATAGCATAATTCTAGGTGCACTTTGCACAATGAGCCTCTTCAGAGTTGTCTGCCTCCCAGCAATACTAGGTAACTTCTAGTTTATGGTAGTATCTCCCAAGAGAAGAGAGAACGTGTGTATGTCAGTGAGTGGGGGTTCAGGAACTTAAAGTGGCCCTGGAAAAAATTCTTAAAGCGGCCTCATGTGGGTGGGACCAAGTCAACGGGAGGTGGGGCCAGCGCAAAAGAAGGTGGCATTTAGAACTACTGCAATTTGGTTGTAGTAACATTTAGGAAAACCTGAATGTGATGACTTAAGACACAGTGGGGGAGGTACATTTAAAATATGAAAACAGATTTATAATTTGGATGTCAACTTTAAAGGTCAGAGTAAAAATCAAGCTATCAAGTGTTTGTGTGTTACATGAAAAAAAAAACCATTACTTTCCTTATCTGCTAAATACTATCCTAATACTACCCCTTGCTAATTAAAAACATCAGCTGGTTTGGCCAAAGTTCCTCCTGTGCTCCTTTCCTTAATGATTCAGGCCCACAACCTGCAGACAGATGCTACAGACAATACTTGCATTAGTCTTAGGCCATTCATTGTAATAGATGTGCAGCATACAGATAATGTGAATGAAAGTGTCCTGTGGGCCAGATTAATTTTTGCATGAAAACATCGTAATAAATAAAAAATGCACCTTGGCCTAACAAAGTTGCATTTGAGCGGAGGTATATTTAAAATATGAGAACAGATTTATAAGTTGTTGTAGATCAACTTTGAAGGTCAGAGTAAAAATCAAGCTATCAAGTGTTTGTGTGTTACATGAAAAAAAATCCATTATTTTACTTATGTGATAAATACTATCCTAATACTACCCCTTGCTAATTAAAAACATCTGCTAGTTTGGCCAAAGATCCTCTTGCCTTCCTTTCCTTAATGATTCAGGCCTACAAGCTGCACACAGATGCTACGGCCATGTTTGGTATTCAAACTCCTGATGCCAGTGTTGTGAGACAGAAGTGCTAATCACTAAGGTAACTTGCTGATCTTAACTCTAATATATTTTTAGTAATAAGGAAGTTTATGAGAAGGGTAGCAGGTATCCCAAACCTTTAACATTCTCCCCTTCTTATGAGTGTAATGAATAAGGTGGTCTTTCCACACATTCCCTAGGAAGATGTGGTGGGCCTTTTCACCCCCCTCCATACCGTGTGATGAAAGCACTCTAGCCCTTCTCTGACCAGTGTGTGTGTGTTTGCTATTAATATATTATAGTAACACCACTTTAACCATTTGTCCAAGGTAATATAATTATATAAATGCTAATTCGAATAATTAAGTTCAAAAAATTCTACGCAGTACACTCGATTGTGTTTTAACATTTGTAAACAAACCCTTTGCACCTCCCACATTTGCTGTTACGTAACACTGACTTATCTTTAAATAAGAAGCAGGTCATCTTAAGATGAACTGACTGCTTATGATCCGTTGCATCCTATTTTCCGTTGCGTAAATGACTTAAGATGGGCGTGTCTATTATTAACATGTGACATTATTTAATTAGTTTATTTTTTACTTTTTGCGATTTTATATTCCTCATATGTAGTAGGGGTAGCCTGCAGTGTCTTGCCTAGCAGAGCAGACCTACACCCATATTCATCACTACATGTATCTTCACAGCCGCAGCCCATTATAACTCTAAATCAGGTTCTGCATTTTAAATTTTCCTACCTGCAGCAGAAAAAAAGATTTTGAGGTGGGTATTTCCACCAACTGGCTGAATTAGCTCCTAAACCTATGTGTGTAAATATGGTCTTACAATGTACCAAGAGACACTGAACACTTAAAGTTTACATACTTCAATGGTTATACAGGTAGGAACTGTAAATAACAAATGAAAGTTCAACTTACATCATCATCACCATTTATTTATATAGCGCCACTAAATCTGCAGCTCTGTACAGAGAACTCACTCACATCAGTCCCTGCCCCAACGAAGCTTACAGTCTAAATTTGCTAAAACACACACAGACTAGGTTCAATTTGATGGCAGCCAATTAACCTACTGGTATGTTTTTCGAGTGTGGGAGGAAACAGAGCACCCGGAAGAAACCCACACAAACACGGGGAGAACATACAAACTCCACAGAGATAAGGTCATCGTTGGGAATTTAACTCATGACCTCATTGCTGTGAGGGAGAAGTGCTAACAGCTAAGCCACTGTGTTACAATAAAGTTGCAAAATTGCAACAGTGAAAATAACCACTACAGGAAGATGAAAATGTGATAAAAGACACTTCTGTTTTTATTAATGTAAATAGAAAAGACAGAAGAAAGAGAAGAAAATTGGCCCTATCGCACTAGTGAAGTGCATCAGCCCAATATAGTAATAGAAGCAGGTAAAAACCTGTAACAGTCTAACTATATGGGGTGCAACCTATCATTGAGATATACATATGGACTTGGAAAAATATAACTTTTATTGGTTCACTAAAACAGCGAGATATATGGAATATCTATAATAAAATCAATGCGTAATTAAAACTGGCTGGATGCGTGCCTAGCCATAATTATATCTATAGTGTGGGAATAGCATGGGTAAATAAGATAGCTCAAAAATTACCTAATAGGGAAACAACTCCCCTCAAACACATTCAAAACAGGTATTATAATTGTGGTATGTCAGCAACTATTATAGAATAAAGAGAAAAACCCATACTGATATCTATAGTATAATGGCTGAGGTCTACTTCAATAATTTGGAGGTATCATCCTAGTTCTCTCAATAGCATTCCACTAATTCAGGGTGGAAGTAAAGTAATTCTAAAGCTAATAAATTAGGAAAAAAAACAGTAATCCCCTGGTAGGCCGCCCTTAATTCTGCACACAAACTTGATTGTCTTCCTCTCCATCTTAGCCTATTGGCAATGTAGCCATCGTCTTTGGGTGTATATTACACCCTACACTTATAGTTAAATATATAAAGAAATGGACAAAGGCAGTTTGGTTTCTGTCTGCATCAGACCCCCCCCCCCCCTCCACTTGTAGTAAAATTGAAAAAAAAACAGGCGGTATAGACTGTACAATAAAAATAGAAGTGGACAAAGGCAGTTTGGTGTCTGTCTGTATAGCCCCCCCCCCCCTTCCACTTGTAGTTAAATAGAAAAGAAGCAGCCTGCATAGACTGTACTATATAAAACGAAATGGACAAAGGCAGTTTGGTATCTGTCTGTATAGCTCCCCCTCCACTTGTAGTTAAATAGAAAAAAAGCAGCCTGCATAAACTGTACAATAAAAATAGAAATGGACAAAGGCAGTTTGGTGTCTGTCTGTATAGCCCCCCCCCCCCCCCCTCCGCTTGTAGTTAAATTGAAAAAAAGCAGCCTGCATAAACTGTACAGTATAAAAAGAAATGGACAAAGGTAGTTTGGTGGTTGTCTATCAGCCCCACCCTCCACTTGTAGTTAAATAGAAAAACACTCAGCCGGTATAGACTGTACAATATAAATAGAAATGGACAAAGGCAGTTTGGTATCTGTCTGTGTATGACACCCAACCCTTATTGTGGAATTGACAAAACAGCAGCCTTTCAAGACTGTATGTGATATAGAAATGCCCAAAGTCCCTTTCCTATTTGGGGGTAGATTGCACCCTACACTTATATAGAAAGTTTTAAAAAGATGTTGTCGTCATCTTCTTCAGCATCATCCTCACCCTCATCAGTGTGTACATCATCACAGACTATCAATTCATATCCACTTGAATCCGCCTTTAGAGAACTGTCAGTGCTTGGATGTCTTTGATGATAAAGGCCTTCCTCGTGGAAGATGTAGTTCATTTTTATGAACATCATTTTCTCCACATTTTTTGGAAGTAACCTCCTACGTCGATCACTGACTAGGTTCCCGGCTGTGCTGAACACTCTTTCAGAGTACACACTGGAGGGTGGGCAGCTTAGGCATTGCAAAGCAAGTTTGTATATTTGTTTCCAAATGGCCTGCTTTTTTTCCCAGTAAGGAAAGGGACTGTCTGACATTTCCATATCAATTACCTCTTGAAAATAATCCTCCACCATCGTTTGCATGTAAATACTCGAATTAGATGGAGTTATGGGTTACACATTTTTTTGAAAAATCTTTCAAACCAGACCAGGGGGTAAATGTATCAAGCTGAGAGTTTTTCGGCGGGTTTGAAAAACCAATCAGATTCTAGCTATTATTTATTTAGTACATTCTCTAAAATGATAGGTAGAATCTGATTGGTCGCTGTAGGCAACATCTCCACTTTTCAAACTCGCCGAAAAACTCTCAGCTTGATACATTTACCCCCACACGTCATCAAGCCAAGACCCAGTTCAGTGGACAATTTGCTGACCAATAGCTCCTTGCAAAAGTTCACATCTCGCTCATTTTGAAGCAAAGACTCAATGTAGGTCTTAAACCTTGGATGAAGCACAGTGGCCAAAACGTAGTGATCTGAGTTCAAGATTTTAGTTACTCGAGGATCATTGTGAAGCAAATTAAGTACTTGATCTACAAGGCCAACATACTTTGCGGAATTGCTTTCTTTCATCTCCTCCTTCAGTTTCTCAAGCTGCTTTTCCAATAGTCTAATTAAAGGAATGACTTGGCTCAAGCTAGCAGAGTCTGCACTCACTTCACATGTCACAATTTCAAATGGTTTCAGAAAACTAAGAAAATGTAATAATACTGCATGTGTGTATTCCAGTGAACACACAAATCTGTCAATTAGCAGCTCCACCATTTTTGTGAGTAACAGCAATCTCACTCCATGACAGTGCTGAATCTGCAGCTAACCACAGGATGTGATGGCATACCATGTCTGTATTGCGCAAGTAACACGTCCATTGAGGTTTCTGCCTCTATCGTCGTAATTTCATTGCTTTTTGGAGTTTGAGTGGAAGAGTTTCAATAGTTTTCTTACATTTTAGATGGTGTGTAAGGAATCTTAATCGGACATGTTAAACCGTAAGGTTTTTTGTCTATGGAATATATATATATATATATATATATATATATATATATATATATGTGTGTGTGTGTGTTTGTCCTCACAATCTTCCCACTTGTGCTGCATTTAGATCCTGAGAGTGGCTACATTTTGCCCTGTCCCCTTATACTTCAGACTGTTCCTAAACATGGACATTTGGGAGGTGCCTGAGCCAAAATATCTTGTGCTGCTGTTAACATCCTATGATCTATTTGGCTAATAATTGGCTACAAGTGTGTACCTATATTTGAGAAATAGATACAAAACATGTCCTGGCTAGGCATACATATCTAAATAAGCTTTTATTTTATGTTGCAAACACAAAACAAAATCTCTCACTGTTTGATTTTTTTGTCATAGTTGCCAACTTTCTATTGTTTTCCCTTTCCAGGAAGCAATAGAAAACTGGCAGCTGAAAAGCAGCCCCCTGCTGGGTGGATTGCATCATTTTGGCCCACCCCTGCATCAAAAAGCAACACTTTGTTGCAGGGGTCGGAGCCAAAAATGACACGTTACACAGCGAATCACATCATTTAGGCTCTCTACGGGCAGGTTGCTGGAGAATTCCTTGCTCTCCCAGGAGTCCGGGAGACCTACCCAGAATTCTGGAGTCTCCTGAACATTCTGGGAGAATGGGCAAATATGTTTTTTGTGTGTTGATTGATAACTCAAAACTGCATATATTGAATTGATACTTCATGAAATCATGGAATACAGTTGAAAATCATAGTACACCCAGTGGGATGGGAACACAAAAATGTAAAAAAATGGCTTTGAGCATGACAACTTTTTCACATTTAACAATGTTGCATTTTTCTTTGTATTATGCGAACAAATGTTCAATATTTTTATATAAAACCTTTTCTGTATTGTTTTTTTGTGTTTCTAATGCAGCTGCCAGTTTTCTAACTCAGCAAGTTGATGTTTCTCCGTGAGAAGTTGAGTTTCAGTTTCCATTCCCCTCTGTTAGCTGCAGTTTTATAATACGTAAACAGCATCCAACATTGGGACTACTGTATGAGAAGTTTGACCAGTAGAGAGCAGTGTGATAACAAGCTCATAATGTTTAGTTTTCAGTATGAAGCTACAAATAAATAGTAATCATGGTTTACTACTACTATCCTTTGATTATGACATGATTTATTTATTTAAAACAATACTAAGCACATGTATCTATTGTATTGCATTTCTAGGTTATTTTAAATGCTGTATCGGATGAAGAAATGGCAGTCAATGTGCTTTTTCTTTATTGTAGTGTCATTTAGTTTCTGTTTTGCTTTGCTCATCAGTGATTTGGGTGTGAGGGCTAACACTTTTCCTTTTTAGAAGTATTAATGTATCTAGCCCCAAGGGTCATCCTACACTTTTATACCTTCCATTTATTTGCACTTTTGTAGAAAAAAACAAAAACAAATGTTTATTATTTTTTTTTTACAAATGTGCAACTGGAAAGAGCAGAATGAACCCTGGGGGAATATTTACTAAACTGCGGGTTTGAAAAAGTGGTGATGTTGCCTATAGCAACCAATCAGATTCTAGCTGTTATTTTGTGGAATGCACTAAATAAAAGCAAGCTAGAATTTGATTGGTTGCTATAGGCAACATCTCCACTTTTTCAAACCCGCAGTTTAGTAAATATACTCTCTGATCTCTTCATCTTGGAAGTAGGGGACAAAAACAAATCATTTTGCAAGAAGAAAAATACTCCCTCTGTTTTGTTAATATACTTGTAAATCAGTTCATCAGGACACTGAAGCATGGGTGGGCACTGCTGAGCTCTTTATTCAGCCATTTGCAGACTCTGGGTACATTGCACACTGGCCACACCCACTTCCCAGCATTCCCCGTGGTCTTAGGGACCATCACTAAAGATTCAAGCTTAAACATATAAGGGAGTGTCTACAAACATTAAGCATATCTAATGCAATAACATCACATCTTCTTTTCTTTAAAGATAAGCCCTGTATCCTTCAGTATAACAATTTAACAATATAACATTAAGAACATCATCTAACACGTTTCAATGAGTCTCTCAGGTCTGCGTATTTCTCTTATGGGTCTTTCACACAAAGTCTGTGTATCGTCAACCATGTTGGACCTTTCTTCCATCATGGTTTGTTCACCATTATCAAGTCCATCATACATGTCAGATGAAGGGTATTCTTCAGTCGTGTTGCCATCACTATGGTTGGGTTGAGATCTTAAATCGACCCGATTTCTTCTTACTTCTGTTGCACGATATGTACGTACAATATAAGATCTTGGTGCTACTTGTGCTTGCACAATACCTTTCTGCATCCAAATGCCTTTCTCATGATCTCGGAGACGGACTTGGTCACCTGATCTTAGATCAGATAAGCTTTTTGCTCGCCTATCATGGTACAGTTTCTGTTTCTCCTGTTGACGTACCTTACTCAGTCTCACCAATGCTGAGTTATGCGTATTAAGCAGTTCGTCACTTATCGGAAGATTTGCTCTAATCCTCCTTCCCATCAGCATTTGTGCAGGAGAGAGTCCATTCTGTAAAGGTGTACTGCGGTAGATTAAAAGACTTTTGTAGAAATCTTCTTTGCCGTCTTGTGCTTTTTTCATTAGACTCTTTACAGTTTTTACTGAACTTTCCACCAACCCATTTGACTGTGGATAGTGGGGACTCGATGTTGCATGGACAAATTCCCACTCTTCAGCAAACTGTCTAAATTCAGCGCTGGAAAACTGAGGTCCATTGTCAGTGAACACTTCCATAGGAACACCATGCCTTGCAAAGATTGACTTCATGCAACTGATTACGGCTTTACTAGTAGTTGTAGGTAGAGTCTGCACCTCAGGGTAATTAGAATAATAATCAGTCACGACAATGTGTGTTTTTCCAATACAATCAAACAAATCTGCGCCTACCTTCTGGTATGGTCTCTCTGGCACTGCATGAGGACTCAGCGGCTCGACTTGTTGCTTTGGTCTGTACGTAAGACACAGTTCACATGTAGCTGTTGTCTGTGCTATGTCCTGGTTCATTCTTGGCCAATACATCACTTCACGCGCCCTCCGTTTACATTTCTCTTCTCCTAAGTGGCCTTCATGTATCTTGCACAGCATAATTTTTCTTAGTCGTGCAGGTATAATAATTCTATTGCCTTTGTAAATAATACCATTGACAACCGTAAGGTCAGTGCGGTACATCCAATAATCATGAATAGTCAGTGGGCACGCATTTTTTTCTGCTGGCCATCCTTTCAGAATGATGTCTTGTAACACTTTCATTGTGATGTCTGTCTCTGTTTCTTTTCTTATCTGTTCTTGTCTTGCAAGGGACACAGGTAGAGAAGCTACAATCAAATTAACATATGCGTCTATCTCTTTATCCATCAGACTTTCAGAACCTTCACTTTTGTTCACAGCAAGGGAAAGTGTGTCAGCAATGTACATGTATTTACCAGGACAGTACAGCAATTGGACATCATATTTCTGTAGTCTTATAAGCATTCTTTGAATTCTCATGGGACAGTCATGTAACGATTTAGCCATGATAGCTACCAATGGCTTGTGGTCAGTTTCCACTGTAAACGCTTGACCATACACAAATTAATGAAATCGCTCACATGCATATGTGATTGCTAGAAGTTCTTTTTCTATCTGAGCATATCTTGTTTCAGCACTTGTCAATGCTCTTGATGCATAGATTACCGGTTGCCATGTATCCTCATGTTCTTGTAACAACACTGAGCCTAGGCCAAATTGCGAGGCATCTGCTGAAATTCTTATACTTTTTGTAGGATCAAAGAATCTTAGTACCGGTTGCTCTGTGATGGTCCATTTCAAGTTTTGCCAACTTTCTTCTTGTTCATGTGACCACATCCACTCATTATTTTTGTCCAACAACCATCTTAGAGGTGCTGTTTGTTCGGAGAGTTGAGAAATAAACTTTCCTAAGTAAGTAATCATTCCTAGGAATCTTCTCACGTCGTCTTTGTTGTTAGGACGTTCCATGTTTATTATGGCTGATATTTTCCTCGGGTCAGGCTTCACACCTTCCTCCGAGACCACGTCACCCATAAAGGTAAGTGTTTTCACACCAAATTCACATTTGTCCTTGTTCAGCTTTAGATTCACCTTCTTGATAAGTTCCATTACTTGTCTCAGTCTAGAATCATGTTCTTCTTTTGTAGATCCCCAGACAATAATGTCATCCATCATTGTTTCAACACCTGGAATGTGTTCAAAAATCATGTGTATCCTTTTGTGATATACTTCTGGAGCAGACAATATCCCATATGGTAGTCGAAGGAATCTGTATCGACCTTCTGGGGTATTAAATGTACACAGCATTGAGCTGGCTTCATCTAGCTTCATTTGCCAGAATCCTGAAGATGCATCCAATTTACTGAACCATTTTGCTCCCGCAAACTGTGACATGATTTCATCTCTGGTTGGTAGTTTGAAATGTTCTCTTTTAATAGCCTTATTTAAATCTCTTGGATCCAGACATATTCTGAGTTGTCCATTTTTCTTTTCAACAATTACTAAGGAGCTCACCCATTCAGTAGGCTCATCAACTTTCTGTATCACACCCAAAGCTTCTATGCGGTTTAACTCCTGTTTTAGTTTTTCTCTCAGCGCAAATGGCACTTTTCTACAGGGGTGTATCACTGGAGGAACTTGCGTGTCTAGATTTATCTTATGCTCGCCAGGCAGACAACCTAAACCTTCAAACATGTCTCTGTATTCTGTAAACACTGATTTGCATTCATCTTCTACTTGTGATGTCACCATGAAAACTTTCTTTATCAAGTTAAGCTTCTCACATGAACTTAATCCTAGAATCGGTTGTACATCTTTATCCACAATCAGTAGCGATGTTTTGAACTTTTGTCCTTTGTAGCTCAGGGTCACTAGGCATGTACCTTTCACAGGAATTTCCTCCCCAGTGTAGCCTGTAACTTTCACATTGGCTGGATGAATTTTAGGTTTTACTCTAAAAGTCTTATAGTCTTGAAACGATATCAAATTCACCTGCGCACCAGTATCAAGCTTAAAGGGAATGACAATCTCGTTCACTGTTAAAGGAACAATCCATTCTTTCTTGTCTGTACTGCAAAGTTCAATACAATTCACAAAAAAATCTTCAGACGTAGCTTGTTCAACGGCATGCACTTTGTTTGTTTCACTATTGGTTCTACAGCATTTGGCAAAGTGATTAAGTCCACCACATTTCATGCAGGTTTTACCATAAGCAGGGCACATTTTAGGATTGTGAGTATTTCCACATCTACTGCAGATTTTCCTATTAGATTGCATTTTAGACTGCTTCATTTTAGAGAATGGTGGTTTGCTTGGCTCTGTTTTCTTCACCACATGTACAGTAGTATCAGATTCCTTGTGTAACTGTTTGGCTTGCAGTCTGGTCATTTCTGTAGATCTGCACATAGTCATTGCCTTGTCAAGTTCTAGGTCTTGCTCTCTCAGCAATCTTTCTCTGAGTCCATTATCAGGTATTCCACAGACAATACGATCTCTAATCAGTGAGTCCTTTAAATCACCAAACTCACAGGTTTTGCTGAGTGATTGCAGTTCTGTAACATACTGATCAAATCCTTCTCCAGACTTCTGATCACAGGTGAAAAACTTATATCTTTCATATGTCACATTTTTCCTTGGCACAAAGTAATCTTCAAACTTTTGCATTATAGAAGATAGCACCATATTCTGCCCTTCAGCAAACTGAAAACTGTTATAAATGTCCAGCACATCCTCTCCTATCACATGGAGGAAGATGGATGACTTTGTTTTATCCTCCATTGCATCAGCTCCACATGCAGCAAGATATATATTAAACCTTTGTTTAAATCTTTTCCAGTTTTCAGACAAGTTGCCAGACATGAGCATGCCTGCTGGAGGAGACAGCCTATCCATAGTTACTCACTGTTTGATGTGACCAGAGCACAAGACAGATATTCAGACACTGCGTGTCACAGCTTTACAGACTTCTGCAGGATCCTTTCACACTCTGAGCTCTAGCAGTCCAGTTAAAACTTCTTCTGACACCATGTTTTGTTAATATACTTGTAAATCAGTTCATCAGGACACTGAAGCATGGGTGGGCACTGCTGAGCTCTTTATTCAGCCATTTGCAGACTCTGGGTACATTGCACACTGGCCACACCCACTTCCCAGCATTCCCCATGGTCTTAGGGACCATCACTAAAGATTCAAGCTTAAACATATAAGGGAGTGTCTACAAACATTAAGCATATCTAATGCAATAACATCACACCCTCCACGCCTTTTCCACCATTCAAAACATTTAAATAAACTTCTCCCACAAAACAAAATCTCTTTGTGCCAATGTAGGTGTGTTATGTCACAAATTAGTAATTTTATTTCAATTTATCAGCCAGCTTGAGGTATTTGAAAGAACAGTAAGCGTAATTATAGATGGACTTCGTAAACTGTATTTGTACATGCTTCTATTAACTCCCATTTTTAATACCCTCTCATGCTGAGTATGGATTAATTTTCTGAAATCAAAATATTCACAAAGTACATGCAAGTGTCACAGATGGCGATTAAATTGTAAGGAACATCATAGTTGCCTACTCTCCGGGAATATCTTGGAGACTCCTCCTGGACTCCCGAGCGAGCAGGCAATTATCCCTGATCCTGGCCGGCTGTGTAAACAAAATGGAGGGAACGGGGCTTAGTGATGTCATGGACGCATTATCGTGGCCCAACCCCCTGTTTTTATTGGTCCATAGTAGTGATGTCCGTTTTGGGGGCATGGCTAATGATGCAATTCTTTGAGCCCCGCCCCCACACACCCACCTGCACCCCAGACCTCCCGGGAAACATCTTGACAATGTTGGCAAGTATGAGGAACATTGACAGAGACAAACTCATTAAACTCAATATCAGCAACTCCTGAATTGAACTGATGACAGCAACAAAAACCCCAAAATTTAACATTGATGGAGAAGCTACTAATACATACAAGCGCAATACAATAGATAATATGTGCTTAGTATTCTTTTTAAATAAAAAGATAAATCAAATGTATAATAATAGTAACCCACAATAATGTATATTCATATGTAGATTTGTAAATCAAACGGGTCTATCAGCTTGTTATTATTATTCATGTTCTTTGCCAAACTTCTCAAACAGAGGTCACAATGTTGGATGCTGTTTACATATTGAAAAACTGTGCAGATAATATAGGGAAATGGAAACTAGAAACTAAACTGCTCTGGGGAAAAGATCCACTTGCTGAGCTAGAAAACTGGCAGCTGTATAAGAAACACAAAGTAACATGATGTAAATTTAAAGGGACACAAGAGATTGGGGGAAGATGTAAGTGCACAAAGCAAACATGAGAAATAAATAGAAACACAGAACACATCAGGGAAAGGTGAGGGAAAAACAGGAAACATGAAGGAGAGGTGATGGAACACAGGAGAGGTAATTAGACAAAGGAAAGATGAGAGACAAAAGGCTAGATATCCTGTATCATTTAATGTGTTTTATATTATACTATATAGTGTTCAAAAGCATCTAAAATTAATTTCACACTATACAAATCCCTAAGGCAAAGATTTGGGTCTGCAGCGACCCACACATACTCGCCCACAATCGGGATCGGAGAGTCAGCTCACAGAGCAGGAGTACTGTCCATAGCGCTTCTTAGATGGAGCTCTTTTAAAACTCTTCTGTTTAATTGCTGTGGATGTCTTGTAGTGTGTGTGTGCACATTTTCTCTGCAGGGACAAAAGCAGGAAAAATAGCCAACTGGCTCTCTAGTACGGGTAGACAGTGGTCACTTCAGGGGAAAGGGGAGATGGATGTCAAAAGTGCTACACATAGGGAGAAAGAATTTTTACGAAGTTATTATCCTAAAGTGGACAAACTCGTTACTATAATGTTTTGGAAGATTGAGATATTTTTTACAAACTCTGTCCTGTTGTCCAGCACGCTCTCTATACTCTTCCCACTCCCGGCACAGAATCTTGTGCCATAATAATACTTTGTCCAATAGAAAGCGCATGGCCCTTTAAGAGCTCTGGACCTGTGATCATGTGTTCTGACCTGAGACCCACCTTTTTTGTCAGCTCACCTATTTAAACCTACTCAGTGCACAAGCCTGTGCCAGAGTATTAGGCTCCAAACCTTTACTCCAGCGTTCCAGTACTTCTTGTGGCTAATCCCTGTGAATTCTGACCTGGACCGTTCCTGGCCTCTCTTCTGCCTGTCGTTTAGTACTATTTATGCTCCTGATTGTTGCTGATCCATCTTGTTCTGACACTTCTTCCGTTTGCTGATTTGGCAAGCTGCAGTCCGTTTGTGTATCAGTCCTGGCTACGTTGAACAGTCATTTGTGACAATCTGTTACCAGCTCATCATGCCTGGAGGCAGCATTGAGGGCCACGACCTGCGAAACTACCTGTAGTAAAATCCAAACTTACTTGCTGGTGTCCCTGGCGAAAACCGGGGGGGTTCAATAGACTCTGTGCCTCTGTTATTGCCAATGCTAATCCAGTTTGGTGAAAGTGAATCCACTTTATCCGCTAGACTTGTGATACCTGAGAATTAATATTTCTATACGTTTTTGTTGTTGATCGAGTAATAAGTGTTTGATGAAACAGTTGAATTTTTTTCTATATGTAATGTACTGATGGAACACTGGCCATATAAAAATAAATGGTAATTTCCCACCTTTTCTTAAAAGCCTTCCAGTTTCCCGCATAACTACTCACTTTGTCGTCTACCTCTATCCCCTTTTTCCCCCTTCCTTGAGTTACTGTGCTTATTGTTAATTGTACCGTGCTGTCTCACCGTGTACTGCGCCCTATAAATAAAAACACAGGTCTGCAAAAAAAAAAAATTGCAAATAAGTTTCAGTGTTTCTCATACAACTGAAAGTCTCAGCATATGGTTGTTTGTCGGCTGAGAAGTAGGTTGAGTTTCAGTTTCCATTCCCTTATGCTAGCTGCACAGTTTTTCAATACGTAAACAGCGTTTCAACATTTGAACCACTGTGTGAGATATTTGGCAAAGAGAATACAGTGTGCTAAAAAGCATATACTAATGTTTAATTTGCAGTATAAAGCTGCTAGTACATATAAATTATTATGGGTTAGGGTAAGTAATTTTTAAATGATGTATGTGATGAAGAACTGGCAGCCATTGCACTTTTTATTTATTGCAGTGTGATGTTCAATGTTAATTGTTGTTGTTGTAGTCACTAGTGGTTTAGGTGTAAGTGATGTAAAACTTCCTTTTTAGAATACTTAGGATATCTACTCCCAGGTCTCATTCTACACTTTAAAAGTTTTTGGGACAAACGTTACACCTATCAGTTACACTTATGAGAGTGAATTATTAGCTATCCAGCGATGTCTTGATGACCTGGACAACAGAGGGATATGCAACAATCTACGGATCAGGGGGACTCCTGAGGACATACCATCGTAGGGACTGGTGGATGTCCTAACCAAAATATTTAATGAAGAAAGGCAGCTTGAGTGAGTGATTTCCTCCAGAGCTATTCTACACTACGGGACCATTTATAAGGATGAAAGAGAATGTGAAACGACCAATGATGTCTGGTGAGAATAACTTTAGGGGATGGAGAAGTTGAGAGGTGGGGGAGAGGTTTAACTTCTTACTGGTAGTATTATCATGTGTAAAGTGTCATTCCTTTTTGTGTGGCCAATGTTTTATCCAGTGATACATATAGCAAAAAAATTGATTTATTACTCAATAAACAACAAAAATGTTTAGAAATAGTAATTCTCAGGACAGAGTAGCTACCAAAACATTGTATTAATGGGTTTGCCTACTTTTGGACAATCATTTCTTAATAAATTCTTCCTCCTTTGTATAGTGCATAGGAAGAAGTATTTACCTTTACCTGAATCAGAGAGCCAGCTGGCTACTTTCCATACTTTTTTCCCTGCAGGGAATATGAAAAAGACATCCATAGCAATTAAACAGAAGAGCTTTGAAAGAGCTTAACAGAAGAAGCGCTATGGACAGACTGAGTCCTCTAGCTCCATAGGTCGACTTTCCAAAGCAGGTAATGGGGGTGTGTGTGTGGGTCTCTTGGGACCCACCTTTTACTATAACTGGAACCAGGATTGATTAAGAATGGGTTTTCCAGTTTTGAATGAATTATTTAATTCATCCCAAGTGAATACAACTGGAAAATAAATGAGAATAACAGAAAAAGAGAATTGTGTCCTGGGTGGAATATTTCATTTATAATATACAATAGGTTACTATAGAATAAATGTAAATGTAACCCCTGCCTAAGGTGGTCCATAGGTAATAGTAGGACAGATTCACTCCATTTCAGCAATGCCTGGGATATTCAGATTTTAGACAGCGAAACTCCTACAAATCCACAAGTCGATAGTGCGAGTAACTTATTCTAAATTACAGAAGTGATTATGTTCTTCTAATTGAAAATACAAATTACTTGGTTTTTTTTTATATATATATATATATATATATATATATATATTTATATATATATATATATATATATATATATATATATATATATATATATATATGTGTGTGTGTAAATTATGTGATTTTCCTACACGTTTGCTGCAGAGCTACTAATTAGGTTATATTGGACATATATGGAGACAAATCATTAATATTTAACAAAGATAAAAAGGTGGATAAAACCATTACCTGTACCTCTGACATGCATATAGCTGTTTAACACTGCAGTAACACTAAAGATTATACTGCAAACCAATGATCAGATTAAGGCTAATGCAATAAACTAGCCTTGTAAAAAGCAAATTGGATAAGTCAAGCAAATGTTATCCATTTTCTACTCGTATGTGCAAAGCACTATGAGATATAACTTGCATATTTATGTCATACTATACAACAATGTTTTTTGATTCACCAATATACGTATTTTGGACTTTGATAGTAGTCATAGAAATGAATAAGAACAAGTGTGATTATTTTAATAAATATATATATATATATATATATATATATATATATATATATATATATATATATATATATGGATAGATAGATAGATAGTAAAAGTTTTAGCATTTCTTAAAATGTAACCATCACTTACTAGCAGTTGAAGCAGGTGTAGAGTGAGAAAGTTATCTGGGCTGAGGATACTGACACATGGAGAGAGTGGACAGGCAAAGGAAAGGAGAAAGTACAGGGGAGAAATTATGGAAATTTAAAGGGACACTAGTGATATGAGGGAAAAATGTAAGTACACAAAGGAAACATGAGAGATAAATAGAAACATGGGACACATCAGGGAAAGGTAAAGTAAAACAGGAATCAAGTGGGTAAGGTAAAGGGACATATTATACTATACAGTAATCAAAAGCATCTAAAAGTAATTTCACCTTGTGAATATCCCTAAAGGTTCTGGAATTACACAGGACTGATGATAGCGCTCACCTTTCCTTCTCCGGATAAGCATTTTTCCAGATGCCCCAAACAATCTGAAAGGGGATTCATCAGAGAAAATGACTTTAACCCAGTCCTCAGCAGTCCAATCCCTGTACCTTTTGCAGAATATCAGTCTGTCACTAAAGTTTTTACTGGAAAGAAGGGGCTTCTTTGCTGGCCTTCTCGACACCAGGCCATCCTCAGAATGTCTTCTCCTTACTGTGCATGCAGATGTACTCACAACTGCCTGCTGCCATTCCTGAGTAAGCTCTGCACTGGTGGTGCCACGATCCCTCAGCTGAATCAACTTTAGGAGATGGTCCTGGCACTTGCTGGAAGTTCTTTGGTGTCCTGAAGCCTTCTTCACAACTATTGAACCTCTCTCCTTGAAGTTCTTGATGATCCGATAAATGGTTGATTTAGGTGCACTCTTACTAGCAGCAATATCCTTGCCTGTGAAACTCTTTTTGTGCAAAGCAATGATGACTGCATTTGTTTACTTGCAAGTAACCATGGTTAACAGAGGAAGAACAATGATTTCAAGCACCACCCTCCATTTAAAGCTTCCAGTCTGTTATTCTAGCTCAATCAGCATGACATAGTGATCTCCAGCCTTATCCTCCTCAACACTCTCACCTGTGTTAACGAGGGAATCACTAACCTGATGTCAACTGGTCCTTTTGTGGCAGGGCTGAAATGCAGTGAAAATGTTGTTTTTGGGATAAAGTTCATTGTTATGGCAAAGTGGGACATTGAAATTAATTGCAATTCATTTGATCACTTTTCATGGCATTCTGGAGAATATGCAAATTGCAATTATAAAAACTGAGGCAGCAGATTTTGTGAAAAATAATATTTGTGACATTCTCAAAACTTTTGGCCATGCATACAGTTTAACTCAAAGATGCTCATTATCATGCATCGGGGCATTCTCCCCCCCCTAGCAGCAAAAAGCTAGGTCCCAGCCGCCGATTAAAACGGGAGGGGCGGGGCTAAGCGCGAGTGGGGGGCGGGGCTAAATGTGGGCCAGCCAATCAGAGTGGTCCCAGCGGCGACCACAACGGGAGGAGGCGGGGCCAATCGCGGGCGGAAGGCGGGGTTAACGCAGGCCAGCCAATCAGAGCAAAGGAGGGGCGTGATTATGCAAAATCGCCCCCCCCTAAACATAAAGTCTAGATCCGCCCCTGAACCTGAATGCTGTCTGTCAAGTGTCTTAGCCCCTGGATGAGACAGTATCTCAAGTATTTTAACCCTTGTCTGGCATTGCTGTACTTTATCCTTTGCAACCTTGTGTCCTGTCTGCGAGAAAGAAAGTAAGAAGTGTTTAGTATGATGAAAAACAAATCAGGACATAACAATACTACATTTACATACTACTTAAAACCGACCTATTGTTTTAGTTGGAGAGATTAAAAACAGTCACACCAGGCTTGTGCCAAAATACTGAGGCTCTCTAGGTATATTGTACCCCTTTATAAGAGAAAGAAAAGCTACCTGACAGAAAAAAATGTAAGAACGGAGAATAAAACAGCAAGGAATAATAATAATGAAATGATTTGCAGAAAAGGAGATTTACATCAAGATGACAGCTGGATTGGGCAATACAGGGAATTGGCTCACAACTATTTCATTAATCCCCTTAAATCTTGAACTAACCCTAACCTGTAGTCCCTCCCCCATTCGTCCTAATCACAACAGGGAGTTATATTAGTCCTCCATCCAATGTCCTGTCCATCTTTTAGTCCATAAGGGACCTGGTATCTTGATCACAGTTATTGTTATTACCATTACCTGTGATGGACTCTTATCTATAACACTGGTGCGCAAAATTAACCCTTGTAAAGCATATTCTGTACATCCCATGGGTGTCTCCCTGGAATATCTAAAAACACCATCAGAAGTACAGTATATAACACATCCTACTTTACATAATACATTTTGGTGACGTTAGTGTGAGCCACCACAACTAGAAAAAAGAATGGTAGAATGACCCAATGTTAACGTCTGCCGGTGACTGAAATATATCTATATATATATATAGATATATATGGACAAGAATTTTTTTTAATTAATACCTTATGTGACACACTTTTTTTTTCTTTACATTTGGTTCTTATCATTAGTCAACCAGACTGCAGACTTTAGTCTGTTTGCCTATGTATCCATTCAATGCCATCAGATGTTTATTTCAGAGGTTTAGCCTGCCATTGAGTGAAATACTAATCTCTACCAGTCTCACTGGTTTCAGCCACTACCCCTGCGGATGGGAATGTTCCTCCTTTGTTTTGCATATGTGGCAGTTCCTGTATATTAACAGCAGGGCTATGGCTGAAACAAAATTGGGTTCATCATCTTATATTATGCCACTCAATATGAGTTATAAATTACATTTGTTATTTTTTTTTAATTTTTGGTATGGTATCCATTATACTTTCTCTCACCGAAGGCCTGTGACAGCAGCAGTTGCGCTGGCGCACTCTCTTTGTTCTGCAGCACAGCACATGTTCTCTTGTGCAAAATATTCACTTCCTGTTGCCACAGATTTAAACAGTCAGTGTGTTTAATTCTCTACTTTAGTGATTTACACAAACATTTTTATGTCTAACCATACTCAATATCTCTGGATCAAAACTATCAACTTTAGGAAAAAGGTTTCACACATTCAACGGTCATTTTGACCCATTTATCGCCATTGCGTACACACCATATGTAAAACTTACCATACACTTTCCTAGCTTAACCTGTACTTTGGGTACATTGCCATCTTGCACCCATTTGGAAACGGAATCCTCAACGCTTCACAGCATTCTATTATAGCCAATATTTATTGATTTAAAATGACTTCATCCAATTACTCGACTTCAACACTATAGGTGTCTATTAGCTGCTATTGCTTGGGGTGCACTTACCTTTAAAAATTATGTGCAGGTTAGCCCCAACCCAATTAAAAAGCATAGCAATGATCATGTTAAAATTCAGATTGAATTCATGTTTGTATTTAGTGTAGGACTGATCAGAAGAGGAAGACATTGATGTCAGTTGGTCAGCTTAACATGTATTACAATATGTGGAACTAACATTTCCTGTTTATTATAGAGAGAATATAGCTTGAAGTAGCTAGAATGTCATTAATAATTTATTTGCTGAGTACAGAGTATCAAATATATTTTTGTTTACCCAATCTAATCACACCCTGCTTGCACCCTAGTTGTCAGGTTTTTTACATTCATTAAAAACTTGGGGTAGAGCAAAATACTTTGCAGCCATTTTTGTGTGTGTTAGGTTTGCCTAATGTTACAGTAGCGCCTTGCATTGTTGTGACTCATACCATTGATACAACTAGGGATTAAGGTGTGCTAATCATCCTCCACTTTTAACCAGCCCACGTGAGGCCACTTTCAGAATTTGTCCCAAGGTCACTTTAAGTTTCCAATCATTATAAGTGTAACATATCCAAAGTTCAAGATGGTACAGGTTGAACAATCCTCCCAAGTCCAGTCATTGGGCTGGAGACAAAGGATCAAGATCCTTGGATAACAGAGAAGTTGTATGTGGCCTTTGTCTTCCAGAAGCTATGGACCAGATCTTTTTAGAGGGTTTGTAAGCATTGCTTATAGGACAGTCAAAGAAGGGGGTGCAGAACAGATTATTGCGGTGAAATATTCAATTTAGCAGAAAGATCCATCATTCCCTCCGATGTCTTAGCAAATAGTTGTCTGCCCTCATGAGACACTACTGGGAAACCGCAGTTATACTTAATATCTCTGTCTCTGAGAACCGTAGTGAACTCCTTCAGTTGATATCTTCTGAATGTGGTAGGGGCAAAGTCTTGGAATACAGCCAGACGAATGTCCTCAAACTAGCATTTATCTTTATGATCAACGAAGGATCTTCTCTTTGGATTTATAATAGTGCATTCATAAAACAACGTCCCAAGGAGGGGGAGAGCCCCGGGGTTTTTAACACAAGGTCTTTTGGGCACTATCGATAATGGGTTGTTGTATAGTAAGATCAGGAACAAGATGTTGGAAGAATCTTAATAGGAATGGCTCAGGTTGTGTAAAGTCAATGACATCCAGGGATATTGTTGATCATGAGCTTATTTAATTTTGCTCTGTTATCCAAGTCCTCATGTCTCGTCTAGAGATATTTAACATGAGTGGGGTGTTTGCAGTTACTGTCTTATTTCGTGTTGGTATTCAGTCATTTTATCAAATTTATTTTTCAAGGTATCAGTCCAATTTCCAACATTGCCAATCTCAGAGTGCAGATCTGCAATTGCTTCTTGTAAGTCAGACTGCAAAGTGTGTTTTGTTGATCTCATTTCACTAAGAGTGTAAGCAATATCACCTTCTGTAGAATATTAAAGACAGAGATTTCTGGATCTCAGTCTGATCTAGGTGGTGAAGAGTCAATGGGTGTGTGTTCCATAGCTGAAGATCCCCTTCAATTTTATAGGCATTTTTGAGATATATTGAGATGTCTCTGGTTCCTTGGACTTTGGCATCTTAGATTTTGCAAAAATAGTTTCACTGAAAAAAATAGATTAGGCAGTGTTTATAAACATCTCTAGTATCATAAAAATGGTTGTTTCTCTCTGGTGGGAAAAAGTCTTCATAAGGCATAATTGTAAGGTAAAAATCAAAAGTGGTAGGAATTAGGGCATTCTGACAGCCATTGGCAAAAGAACTTACCTTGATGCGTCCCATTTAGAGGGCAGATAAGCAACCGTTATTATGTAAGGGAAAATATGGATGGATTATTAGAAGAAGTCCTTTGTTCTGGTGAAGTAAACAAAAAGACTAAGGCCCTAAATCGTTAAGGCACTTAAATGCTGAAATGTGCCGTATTTAGAGTAAAATCGCTCTGCACATGCCTAGAAACAATCCATGCGCCAGAGAACGCAGCAACGTCCAATTCGTCTTCAAGTGCAAAGTACCTTTGCAACAGCCTACAATTTCAGGGGTATGTATAGTAAGGATGGGCCAAGCTTAAGCGCATGCAGCAGTGTCCGATTCAAGCTTTGGGCCTCTCAAAGGTAAGTGTTTTTCTGTCATATCACTTGCATTAGCTACCGGTCTGGTGTAAGTGCCAATTACTAGTGGTGACGGTCGCATATGCAAGCTACAACTTGTGTTTGCAAACCAAAGCAACTTTAAAAATGCATTTATGCACAGTAGACATTCATAACATCCCAATAAATGTATTTTATGGGGGGAAAATGAAAAAAACTACTTTTTTTTTTATTTTTTAATGTTTTGTTATTAATTAACATTAATATTAACAGGTGATATTACTTGAATAGTTTTATTTATCTATGCACTCTTTTGGGACATTATATTCCACCACAAAGACTCCTTTTTCTTCACTCGGTTTTCACATCTTAGCACTTCCAACTGCCGCTGGACTACTTACTACCACCCTCTCAGCTGGATTTTATCCATATATACTAGTATTCTTTACATATACTATAAGTCTCCATTTGTTATGAATGTTTAGAAAAAACATTGGTAATTGCTGTAGGCGGGGTCTACAAGCATATACCCTGCAATAAATCTATTAAGGACAGGCACTAAGCAAAGTTGCCTAGTTTCCTGGAATCTGCATGACACTCTGGACGACTTCCCAGACTAGAGGGAGAGTAGTTCACCCTCTTGGCCCCACTTCTCTTTGTTGTGAAGTAAGTGGGGCAGGGCCATAATGGGGAGGTCCAAAGAGTAGACAATTATGGAATTAAGGTATAATATCATAAAAATTCCATTAATAATAAAATTATTTAATACATGACTGATTAAGGAAAAAGTCCACTAAATAAAAATAAGCTAAATAAAGCTCCAGGTCCAGATGGCATACACCCAAGGGTTCTTATGGAGCTAAACTCAGAAATAGCTAGACCTCTATTCTTAAAATTTCATAGATTCAATTTCATCAGTACCAAGGGATATGTGGTGCCATTGTTTAAAAAGGGAATGAGATCATAACTAGGCAATCATAGACTTGAAAGCCTAACATCAATAGTGGGGAAACTACTGGAAGGTATATTAAGTGATGTTCTTCAGGATTACTTGGTGTGCAATAAGATTATTAGTGGGAATCAGCATGGATTTGTGAGGGATAGGTCATGTCAAACTAATCTAATCAGTTTCTTTGAGGAAATTAGTGGGAACTAGTGGGACAATGGTAGTACAGTAGATGTGGCCTACTTAGATTTTGCAAAGGCCTTTAATACAGTGCCACACAAGAGGTTGATTTAAAAAATAAGGGAACTGGGTCTAGGAAACAAAATTTGTAATTGGGTCGAAAACCAGTTTGAGAATTGGGAACATAGAGTTGTGATAAATGGAATATTTTCTAATTGGTCAAAAGTTTTAAGTGATGTACCTCAAGGTACCATGCTGGGGTCACTCCTTTTAATATATTTATTAATGACCTTGGTGATGGTTTAGAGAGAATTGTTTCCATTTTTGCAGATGACACTAAACTTTGTAAGATAATAAAATCAGAGCACGATGAAGTTACTCTACAGAGGGACTTGAATAAACTGGAGGATTGGGCAGCCAAATGGAAGATGAATTTTAACAAAATGTAATGTTATGCATTTAGGAATCAAAAACATGCACGCAATATATAAATTAAATGGGATAAATTGAGGTTACCCCCTAAGGTTAGAGGACAAAAAGTTTAACAATCAGCAAAGGAAGGGGTTCTTGGTAGTGCTGTTCTCTGCTACCCGAGGTGCTGCTGTTGTTCTTGGACAGTTTCTCTTTGCCTGTAAGGGCTTAAGCCTTCATCATCTGAACTGGATTGTTCTCACCTCTGTCTGGCCTTTATTAAACTACCTTTTTGCTATAAACTGGTGTCAGTTTTTTGTCTTTGCTACTGCCGGTATCTCTGTGAAACTACTGTTTGGATCCTGACTTCTCCCTGGCATTTGACTCCTGCTTATGTTTCATTGTCCTGCACCGTTTTTTGTGATCCAGATCCCGGCTTTGTTTGACCTTGCTCCTGCTTACTCCCTGGTATATTGTGAATTTTCCGGCCTATGACCTCTGGCTTGCCTGACTCTGCTTTTGCTTGATTTTCCTGTGGATCATCCAGTGCCTCATGCCTCCTGGCTAACCTGTGCCTCATGCCTCCTGACTAAACTTGGTAACCTGAATCTGCACTTCACCATGTGTGCCTGATATCCAGTGTCTCCAGCTTCATCTACTAAACCTTCTAAGCCTGGAATCCTGCCTCATCTGTTACACCTGGACATCAGTCTTTCCTGCTCCAGCTTTCCAGCAAACCTGAGTATCCTAATAAATCTTTGCTAATTAACCAATTGAACTTTGCATTTGTGTTAGAAACTTGCCAGTCCAACGCTTCTGCTGCACAATTTTGTTCTGTTGATTCCTCTGATCTGTGTGCAGGTCAGCATTTCCTGGTTCAGGCGGTCACATGATCTGAGCTAGGAAACGGCATATGCAATCTGCAAACTATATTTAGCTCAATTTGTTACTGTAGTTGTGTCAGAGCAACAAGTTACCACTTGGCTTCTGGCTCTCCCTGTGTAAAAATTATTAATTTTATAAATTTGATCTTTGACTACAAACCCTTGAATTCCACTATTCTCACTGGCAATCAACCAACAAGCTTGTCACATTCCACATCTAAGAAACCTTTGCTTTTAATCTGACTGCCAAATTTCAACCTGACAATTACAGTGGGAAAAGAAGGTTGGCAGTGTGTTTCCAATCAGAAGCAAAATGGCAAGTGACAGCAGATATAATTTGGTGGGCCAACTTGTTCTGGTGTTTAGTGGCTCTAAGGAATCCAAGGGGCAGAAGGAAAAATTTCAGTCCAAGTGGAGTGTTGATCTGAATAATGAATTCTATCAAGTCTTTTACTTCCCACCACAAAAGAGTTACACCATATATGAAGAAATGAGACTACGCCAGAGCATAAATGTCAATATCTGTCAGAGGAGTCAGGCAACATTTTATGGGATGCTCACTATTTTTTAAGATATATGTATTGCTATCTGTAGGGTTTTTATAGCAATTTACTTGAATCTTTCCATTATTAATATATATTTCAAGATCTAAAAAATTGTCTGATGTCTTACTAATATCGAATATAAATGAAATGTTTCAATCATTCTCATGAAGATATATACAAAATTGTTCCAAATAAAAAAGACATCATCGATGTATCTAAACCAGAATACCAGGCCTGCCCCGAGTTTTCCAGCATCACCTATGAATAAGACTGTGTATAATCAGTATATTGTGATTTTCTATTTTCATGGCAATTCCATTTGGTAAACATTCATTGTTTGAATAACTGGATCAGAAAACTTCATTAAGAAAAATGTAAGTATAACTTTTTCATTTTTATTGATATGTATCTAATAATAAATAATAACATCACTTGTATGGTTTCTAATTGTTATTTTTCATCAAAGGAAGAAAAGTCTATTACTCCCAAAATCAACCCTGATGGTGGTGAGATTCGCTAGCGACGGATTCCCCATGCAAATTTCCCAAGTATTATGCGCTTCCCCCAATGTGACCCCTTCCACCCTGTACAATATGCCCTGCACCAAAGCATCCTTCCAAATGTCTTATTGCAGATACCTGTGCTGAATTAATTAATTCATAGGTTCAAATAGGTGAATGTATGAACAGTCGGGTTATTTTCCCAGTTCTGGGTATAGGCATTTGCATCCTTTAACTCTTAGTAATAAACTGTTAGTGGTCATGAGGTATATATATTGATCATATTTTTACGCACAGAGGCATTTTTAATGGTAATTTGTGACATCCATTTTCTTGATGTTTTATAACTATTTTGTTTAATAAATGTTTAATTGTTTTGTAGAAATATATGTGCTTTTATGAACATTACATTTAATACACCCTGTGGTGCTGACTAGATCTTGTATTTTTAATAGCCATGTATATGTCTGTTTATAGTTTAAACACAGGGATTCAGTTTCTATTCCAGGCTAGAACTTGGTATTTATTGCTACAGCAGACTTTGACCATGTTCATGCAGACTCCAACAACAAGTATCATTTCCCCCATGACTCCTCCTATAAACAGTGTCAACTCAGCTGATCTTCATAACACAGAGCGAAGACCTTAATCATTAGTTGTTGTGAGATTAACAGTATGACTTTTCACATTCTTCTGTGGAAACATAAATGGGAATTTTTCACAATTCTCAGTCTAATTCAGATTCCCCAATTTATTATAAGATTATGTAAAAGAACATACCTCCCCACCGCCCCGATTTAAGCAGGACAGTCCAAATTTGAGGACAGCTTTCCATCACAGGTGGGAAATTTAGGAGGTATGCTTCATTCACAGCTGTTCTGCATGGCGCAGGGCAACGGAGGTATTTGGAGGGGAGGACACACGGCGCAGCCTAACACTTCAAAAGTTCGGCCACACCCCAGTATTCAGGGCCATCTTAACAACATTATGGGCCCCCGGGCAAAGCAGTGCACCGGGGCCCTAGATATAGATATATAGATATATACAGATACAGATATATATATAGATATATAGAGATAAAGATAGATAGATGTACTTGCTCAGTGACCCTTGAAGGTTTTTTTTGCAGGTTTATTTCTTTTGCAGGATTATTTATTCTCATTAAGAGCCGTGCCTATGGGGCCCCCTTGTCCATGGGGCCCCCGGGCAGCTGCCCATCGTGCCCAATGGAAAAGATGGCCCTGCCAGTATTGACATGCTCATGTCCCCATCGTGCAGTGGCCATGCTCCCTGTCCCAATACCCAAATATTAGGAAGAATAAAAAAAATTAGCATATATTAGTACATGTTTTGTTGTCTTCAAGTGGACGTCCAAATCAATACCCATGGAGCATTAGTAGCTGTGTAGCAGTGAAAATGCACTAAAGATACTTGAATAGAGGTCTCTCCTGTTATAAAACCAAAAAGAATTAGGGATCTATTTATCAAATAGGGAAAAGTCTTAAATGCAGCAAAATGGGTGTTTTCTCAAGAGTTAGGGTTTCTCCCTATTTAAGAATTCCTCCCTCTTGATGATAGCTTTGGCCAGCTATTGCCAGCAATTGTTATTGCCAGGTTTGTCTAATCTATTTAACATGGACCGTGGCAGCATGACAATTACCGGGGTTCTGAAATGCGTTGTTTATTTTATATAAAGCATTTTTTACTTTGCATAGTAAAGTTTCCTTTTCTATATTTATAATTTTTTTTTTTAGCTTAATTTTTTTTTTTTTAATGAATCTGGAAATGGAAGCCAAAGTCCAGGCTTCCAGTATGCATCTGTAAGCCAGCAAACTGGCTCACACACAGAGCTGTAACTGGGCAGGTGCGGGCGGAGCCGTTGCCCAGGGCGCAAGCCCAAGGAGGCGCCCGATACCTGCCTCTGTGCCCAGGCTCAATCACTCCACACAGTGCCACAAGTCTAATCTCGCCAGCTATATTACCAACTTCTCCCACACAAGCAAAGATTCATTCCCGGCATCAGAAACAGTCATTGAAAGCAGGAAGTCCGGCATTTGGAACGCTTTCCGTGGAACGTTCCACTGCTTCTGATGCCGGGAATGAATTTTTGCTAGTGTGGGAGAAGCTGGCGATATAGCATGAAATGAAGACTGGGCATACCATAAAGGCAGCATGTGTGGCTTCTGAGCCACTTCTTTGGACTGACCATGAGACAACGATTTAGGAATAGGCACTGGTCCTGAACTATCCATTCGAGCCACAATAGAAAAAACAGATTCTCTGCTGCCTTCATTTTCATACTCTGCAATAGAAATAAATTCATTTAAGTTGCTTAATTCAGTTTGGTCAGTGGTTTCATATGCACTCTCCCCAATACCAGAGTATTTTATCTCTGGGAGGCTGTCCAGTAAATACTGAATGGAAGTCTTCCTTTCCTGGTAGTTGGTTGCTTTCTCTTCTCGGCATTTGGAACGCAAGTTTGCGTTCCAAATGCCGAACTCCCTGCTTTCAGTGGAACTGCGTTCCACTGCTTCTGATGCCGGGAATGAATTGTAATCTCCCGGATACAACTTCCCGATTTACACTTTCCAAAGCGTCCCGTCTCTATCCCGCAGGATTATTGTCATTTCAGTGGACCTTGAATAGGAGTGCCATACACACTAGATGAATTTGGACTTTGGAGCATATCAAAACCCAAAATTTGTGTGTGATTTCAATTGTCCTCGGCAAGGGGGACATACAAACTACAGTCTAAGTTTCAATGGCTCATTTACTAACTTTGCATTTAAGCACAAAAGTTGGACTAAAACATAGCAACCATCCACATACACGAGACAGCTATAAGCTGGTTCAGGGCAAATTGTGCACCTAAATGGAATGTTAGTAAATGAGCCCTTCACACTCAAAATAACTTGAGTGCAACAGTGTCTTCAACTGATCTTACACTGGATAAATTTACATAATTACATCCGTTGGAGTAGACAAAGGTTTAGAAATCATATCATTTTAATAAAACAACATTTCAATAGATGATCAAAAACGTAATGCAAACGGAGCAAACACGAAGTGCAGAGCTCTGGTAATTGACCCACTATGTCAAAATACTGACTCCTACTAGTATTATTTAATACTAGTTAAAGAGTATGAGGATGGAACCCAATGACCCCATACTTACTAGTATTTGAATTTGCTGTCAGGAGAGTTTGTGTTGCGGGATGATTTTTCCAATGCTGCCTGCTCCATTTCTTGCATTCAGTGAATGAACTGGGATAAATGCATGGTCCTCTATTGAACCCACAGACCACAAGTGCAAATACTAGTTAACCACTGTGTTTTACATGTAGTGCCACTGGTATTTAATCCAGTGTCTGTGGGTAAGGGCCCTTATATGTGGGATTTTCAAATATTTCTAATAATTTTCATGCATATGCGAATATATGTAACAGAATTCTTTCAGCAAAGTGCCAACCACACCCCCACATTAGGTAAATGTCACTCCCACTTAAATGGGGGCTCCGATGCCCTGTCTCGCCCAGGGCACTAAAATATCTAGTTACGGCATTACTCACACATGTGCAGATGGACCCTGTCCCTTGCTAACGAACTCCCTTGCCAGCCAGTATTGCAGGAAAACTGAGCATTGCTCAGCTGTCCCTGCAAATTTTAAATAATATATTGAACAACAGAAGATTTTCTCTCGCTCCGATAAGCAGAGACTATAAACTGCCAACTCAGTCTTCCTAGGGGTATAATATTCAATAGTATAAAGCAATGTTTGGCAATACCACATCCAAAAAGAGTTGATGCAAAAGTTTATTTCACACATGACAAGGTTACAGGAAAGTGTTCAAAGTTCTTGCATACAGGTACATTCATGTACAATACAGCCTATTTCACAGGATGAAATCTTTTGATATTCAAGCCCTTCAGATTATACCTATTTCCAGTTAGACCATATAAGTCAATATTGTCCTGACTTGAAGCAATGTTTGTCGTATTGTGGCTGTTTATTTTGGCCTGTCCTTATCAATAACAGATCCAAGCCCAATACAATCTCAAATGCTGCAGCCAAGGCTTTGTCATATAAATAATACCTTCTTATTTTCTTTGTAAATTTTGTAGTTAGGCCTTTATCAAAAGGATACAAAACTTCTCTCTTTGTAACCGTTGGTCCTCTCATGGTCACTGATTCTATATATACTTGTTTGACATTGAAATATGATTTATAATCCCCTATCCACACATGCTACTTTTAGAAGGCTATGATAATGGGATGGCTGGCTGTGGCTGGGATATTATGACCAGCAAGATGATCCTGGAAATATATCATCTAGTATGTATGTATCCTAGAAAGTAAATGAAACCTGTTTTTACAAAATCATAATGACAATTACAAGTTGTGATAAACATCAGACTGATCACTTATATTGGGGACAGTGATACACATGCAAAGATCCTTGCTGTGTGACACTAGTAGATGCAGATACAGGTCCCAAGACCAGCGGAAGCTCTGTGCCCCAGGTGTGACCTTCTCGTAATGTGAAGCCCCCCCCAGACGTGGGCACCCCAACCCATGCTGCTGCTTACCTGAGCAGATGGAAAGAAGTGTCAGTGACATCTCTTACAATATTCAGTCTGGGAGAGTGGTGTTAGGCAGGGATATCATAGCCCAGCAACACTATTTCAGCACATCACTGACATTGACGAGCAGCCATGGCCGCTATCAGGGGTGTACAGGTGGTGCCAATGTATTGGGCCAGGGCTGACCACAGTCAGAATTTTTTATTTTATTTTAATAATCTGTTAAGTCCCTCACTCATTCACTCATTCGGAGTGGGACCCCAGAGAACAAAAGATGAGCACAGGGCGAAAAATTCAGGCATTCCTAATTGAAGATTAGGTTAGGTTTATTATAAGCAGAAGAGCCTATTACTGGCAAAATCAACCGTGATGAGGGCAAGATTCGCCAACAAGACTTCCCCATGCAAACTCAACAAGTGTTATGCAGACTCCCTAACATGACCTCTACAATATGCACTTCCTACTAAATTTCTTATTTCAGTTACCTGTGCTGAAGTCACAAATTTAGAAGTCCTAATAAGTGGATATATGAACAGACATGTTGTTTTCCCAGTACTGAGAACAAAAATTTGACATCCTTCCACACTTAATTACAAACCGTCAGTGTTCAGGAGGAATATATGTTGGTCGTATTTTTACGTGCAGAGTCATTTTTTTTAATAGTGGTTTGTAACATCCATTTTCTTGATGTTTTATAACTAATTTGTGTAATAAATTTATAATTGTTTTACACAAATATGTGTGTTTTTGTGAACATTACACATACTACACCCTGTGGTGCTGCCTAGATCTTGTATTTTAAGTAGCGATGTATATGTAAGTTTATAGTTTCAACACAGAGATTAAGTTTCTATTCCAGGCTAGAACTTGGTATCTATTGCTGCAATGACTTTGACCATGTTCATGCAGATTCCAGCAACAAGTATCATTTCCCCCATGACTCCTCCTATAAACAGTGTCAGCTCAGCTTATCTTCATAGTACAGAGCAGATACCTAAAATCATTAGTTGTTGTTAGATTAACAGTATGACTTTTCACTTTCTTTTGTGGATACTTGTATGAGAACCTTTCACAATCCTCAGTCTAATTCAGATTCCCCAAGTTATTATAAGATTATATAAAATAACATACCTCATACCTACAGGAGACTCCCGACTTTCCGCGGATTCCCGGGAGAGTGCGGCAATCTCCCGGATCTGCCCACTTCACTGCCCACTAGGTCCAAAACACCGTGATTCACCAGGAATTGCGTCATTTTGAGGCCAAAATGACGCGCTTTTCGGAGCCCCTCCCCTGCACGCCCACCTTCCCCAGCAGGCTCCCGGATCATACTTGCCATAAGTTGGCAAGCATGACATACCTCTCAACCGTTCCGTTTTAAGCAGGACGGTCCCAATTTGAGGACAGTTTTGCCCCGCGGGTAGGAAATTTAGGAGGTCTGTCTCATTCACTGCTGCTCTGCATGGCAATGGAGGTATATGGAGGGGAAGAGAGTACTAGGCAGCCTAGCACTTAAAAAAAAAAAGCTCTAGACATGCCCCTGGCCACACCCCGATTGTGACATTGTGACGCTGCCATGCTCTGTGTCCCAATACCCAGATGTTGGGAGGTATAAAAGAATATTAGTATATGTTCGTACATGTTTTGCTTTCTTCTAGTGGATGCCCAAATCGATACCCATGGAGCATTAGCCAGAGATCTATGTAGCAGTGAAAATGCACTAAAGATTCTCTGATAGAGGTTTTTCCTGTCATAAAACCAAAAAGAATTAGGGGCAATTAGCGTTAAATGCAGCAGAAATGGGTGTTGTCCCCAGATTTAGGGCTTTGCCCTAATTAAGAGTATCTCCATCTTGATGATAGTTTTTTGACGGCTTAGTCTAGCCTTTTAACATGGACAGCATCAGCATGACAATTCCTGGGGTTCTGAAGGAAAAATGCGTTATTGTTAAAATAAAGCATTGTTTCATTTTTTAGTAAAGTTCCTTTTATCTATACTTATATTTCTTTTAGCTATTTTTTTTTTTTATTCACAGTTAATATGGAACTAGAAGCCAAAGTCCAGACTTCCAGTGTGCATCAGTAAGACAGCAAATTGGCTCACACATGTGCAGATGGACCCTGTCCCTTGCTAGCGAACCCCGCTGCTAGCCAGTATTGCAGGGAAACTATGGCAGAAATATGCAGCTATAGAAAATCTTCATTAATGTTCATTAATATACTTATCAATAACTTGATAAGTATACCTCTTTGTATGAAACTGTATACCTGCTGTTGAAGATGAAGTTATTAAATAATAAATTATAGACTATCAACTCTGTCTTCCTAGGGGGAAAATATTCTATATTATAAAGCAATGTTTGGTGATACCACGTGCAAAAAGAATTGAAGCAAAGATTTATTTCACACATGACAAGGTTACAGCAAGGTGTTCATAGCAGAGTTCCCCATGCCCTTAATTACAAGTGCATTTATGCACAATACAACCCATTTCACAGTATAAAATCACTTGATATTCAAGCCCTTCAGACTACTGTACACCTATTTACAGTAAGACTGTATAAGCCCATATTTTCCTGACTTGAAACAATGTCTCTTATGGTCGTGTCTGTATATTTTGTTCTGTTTTTATCTGTAACAGGTCCAAGCCCAATAAAATCTCAAATGCTGCAGTGAAGGCTGTCATATAATAAATACCTTCCTTTTTCCATTTTGGAGTTAGGCCTTTATCAAAAGAAAACAAAACTTCTTTATCTTTGTAATGGTTGGTGCTCTCATGACTGAATCTATATATACTTGTTTGACATTGGAATATGATTTATAATCCCCTATCCACAATGCTACTTTTATAAGTTTATGGTAATGTGATGGTTGGCTGTGGTGCCTTGACCAGAAAATGCCAACTGGGATTTTTATCCCTAAGAAATACAAATGTATTTCTTTTTAATATTTCGCTACTATTTAAACCATCAGGAGTTTGAGCTATTTTTAATGAGTTATTAATAAAATTTGAATATATATTTTTTTAAGCTCTTTATTTTTGACAACAACATGAATACAATGCTGAACATGAGAAGCATAATCGGTCATTGTGACTGAACAAAACAACCACAGAAATGTAGTACCTCAAACAAAACATATTCATTTTAGTGTGTTCAAAAATAAGGACCACTTCAGTGAGCCTGTAGTAATAATAAGGAACTTTCTAAAGTGGATCAAATTCTTTTGCTTGCTAGATCCATGTTGTTGGGGGTTTTCTATGTTATTATTTGTTTTGTAATTTGTGAAGGGATAAGGAGAGAAAGAAAATGAGGGAAAAAGGGGAGGGCGGAGGGAGAGGGAAGGGGGATGCGACCTGCACATCAGCCCCTCGGGGACACACAGATCCCACCGATATGCACTCAAGTGTCTTACATCCAATTCCGCAGGGCCTTTTCTTTACATTAATACCAGAAATGAGAATAGAAAATGTATGAACACTCAAGATATTAGCAAATGTTGTGGTTTACTGAGTAGCAGTCATTGGGGGTCTGATGGAAAGAATACCAAGGGTCCCACACTTTGTGGAAGTGTGGGATTTTGTCACAAAGAAGACTGGTGATATATTCCATTGAGGCCATATACCAGACCCGGGAGATTATGCGCTAGAGACCTGGGGGGCGGGGAGACTTTGATTCTTTAGCTATTTGCAGGCGCATTGTGGCGCAAATATGTTGCACCAGCTTGACGCTGTGTTTAGTTAGGGATTTAACCGGGGAGCATAATAGCATAACCAACCGGTCCGGGGACACCTCAATCTTCAAAATTCTAATAATAGAAGCTGAAACCTGAGACCATAAATTAGAAATGCTAGGACATGACCACCATATGTGGTAGAAGGACCCCACGTCCCCACAGGCCCTCCAGCACAGATCCGACATACCTGGGTACATTTTATGCAATCTCGTGGGAACCATATACTACCTTGTATATACTTTGTATGTGTTTTCTCTAATCGAAGTGTTCATGGAGACCTTGGAGATTCTGAGTCTAAGCTGGGACCATCCCTCCTGATCCAAAGTTGTACGAGTGTCAAGCTCCCATGCAGACTCAAATGGTTCGTTGAGATCTGTTTCTGGATTTAGATAAACATGGTAAACCAGAGATATCAATCCTGGGACTCCAATTCGGTCCATACAACTCCTCTCAAAATGGTGTGGGCATGCGCAGTTTTGATGCTCTGCATTGGGCTTGAATAAAGCCTCTAATTTGAATGTAAGCAAAGTACAAGGATGAAGGAAGACCAGCTTTCTCTTTCCATTCCAGGAAAGTCTCAGAAGCAATTTCTTCTAATATGTGGGTAAATTGAGTGATGCCCGCTTTCTGCCAGGGTGATGAGTATGAATTAGAGTTTCTTACTGGGAAGTCTGGGATGTGCCACAAGGGAGTGAGAGGTGAGGGTCATGAGGTAAGTATCCATCTTTTGTGTAATTTGTCCCAAATATCAAGTGTGGATTGTATAGTAGGGTGAGAATAGACTGAAGCCAGTCTTTGACTACGGGGGAGCCATGGGAGGGAGTTCAAAATGTGAGCTGGTGTGAGTGCATTCTCTAGGTCAACCCATCTCTTAATCCCCAGGGTCGACTGCCAAGAAATAATATGGCTGAGGTTACCTGCATGATAGCAACGATCAAAGAGCGGGAGACCATATCCCCCCCGAATGGGTGGACTTGGCTAGACAATAACACTTGAGCCTAGATTTCTTCTCCTGCCAAATTAATATACCACAGATTAGTTGTAGGTTCGCTAAAAATGTGCCCGGGACTGGTATAGGTAAAGTTAGGAACAAGTATAGAACTCGGAATAAAACGTTCATCTTTATAACATTGATCCTGCCAAACCAAGAAATAAAAAACGAATCTCATCTTTGGAGATCTTTTTTTATTGAGTCAAGAAGAGGGGTGTAATTAGCGTGGAACAGCTGTTTATACTCTTTTGTGAACTGAATCCCTAGGTAACGTAACGCTTTGGGCACCACTGGAAACCAAACGATGATATATTTTTAAGTCTGCTAGGGACTTGAAGCGATAGAGCGTTCGACTTATCTGTGTGGAGTTTGTATGTTCACCCCGTGTATATGTGGGTTTCCTCCCACACATCAAAAACATACAGTAGGTTAATTGGCTGCTATCAAATTGACCCTAGCATCTCTATCTGTCTGTGTGTGTGTGTGTATGTTAAGGAATTTAGACTATAAGCTCCAATGGGGCAGGGACTGGTGTGAGTTCTCTGTACAGCGCTGCGGAATTAGTGGCGCTATATAAATAGATACTGCTGCTCTTTAAGCAAGTTTGTAAGTGAAATTAGTTAGTTGGAGGGCGTTAATAAGACGTCGTCAGCAAATAACTATATTTTGAAATGACGAGGGCCTATCCGGAACCCAGTTATATCTGTGTTTTGTCTGATAGCTGTGGCCAATGGTTCAATACACAAGGCATATAACAACGGTGACAGGGGGCACCCCTGTCTCGTGCCATTACCCAGAGAGAAGACAGGGGAAAATAAGCCGTTCGTCAACACTGACGAAGAGGGGCGGTGGCTCAGTGGTTAGCACTTATGCCTCACAGCACTGGGGTCATGAGTTCAATTCCCGACCATGGACTATCTGTGTGGAGTTTGTATGTTCTCCTTGTGTGTGTGTGTGGGTTTCCTCCGGGTGCTCCGGTTTCCTCCCACACTCCAAAAACATACTAGTAGGTTAATTGGCTGCTATCAAAGTGACCCTAGTCTCTCTCTCTCTCTCTCTCTCTCTCTCTCTCTCTCTCTCTGTGTGTTTGTTAGGGAATTTAGACTGTAAGCTCCAATGGGGCAGGGACTGATGTGAATGAGTTCTCTGTACAGCGTTGAAGAATTAGTGGCGCAATATAAATAAATGATGATGTTGGTATAAGGCCTGAATGGCCGATAGAAATGCCCTGTTCAGGCCATAGTGACTGAGGGTACGAAACATGAAAGGCCATGAGAGCCTGTCAAAGGCTTTTTTTTGGCGACTGATGGAATCTTATTTTGGTTAATATGGGCGATAATATCTATAGTTCGTCTGGTGTTGTCCAGAGGTTGCCTAGAGGGGATAAAACCTACTTGGTCAGGGAAAACCAGGGTTGACATGTAGGTATTTAAACGAGTTGCCAAAACTTTGGTGAAGAGTTTTACATCTGCATTAATTAATGAGATGGGAGGGTAACTAGTAGAACATGTAGGTTCTTTATTTGGTTTAGGGATAACCACTAAAGTGGAATGAGTGGATTCGTCATGGAATTTACCTCCCTGCAATATGTTATTGCAGATGGGTCAGATTAGGAACAAGCTCTTTAGAGAATGTTTTATAGTATGACATCATAAAGTCGTCATTACCAGGGGCTTTAGAGTTTTTCTCTGATTTCAAAGCAAATGTTACTTCCTTGTCAGTAATATCTTGATTCCGAGTTGAGACCTGATGAGGGGACAGTATGGGCAGTGAGCATTTGTCTAGTATTAGTTAATATCCTGAGAAGAGACTACGGAGGCATTTTGGTCTTTATGGAGGTTGTATAAGTTTTCATTAATAACCCTGGGGTCAAAGGACATGTTCCCTTTTTTATCTCTAACTGTAGTGATTGTTTGAGAGGCCGTTTAATTCTCAATATTTTGGCCAGAAGTGTATCGGCCTTATCTCCCTTCCCGAAGTTGGCATTCAGTCTTTTCGGCGTGAATCGATTGGATTTCTCCTCTAATCTTTTGTATACATTGCAACAGTAAGCAGGAGTTAGACTGTTTATGTAGAGTTTCTAAGTTTTTAAGCTGAGAAGATAGGTTGTTAAGAGCCTCACTACATTCCTTTTTCCGACGGGAAGCAAATTGGATAATTTCTCCCTGGATCACTGCCCTATGGGCCTTCCAGGTAGTGGGGGTTGGAACCTCTGAGTTTGAGTTAATATCAAAGTATTTCTTTATAGCTTCAGTTACGTACTCTTTAAAAAAAGGTATTTTGAGAAGAGTCTCATTTAACTTCCAATTTGTTCTACCCCCAGGATTTTGAAAGAGGCCGACCGAGAGTGAGAGTATTGAATGATCAGACCAAGTGTTAAAAATAATATCAGCCTTCTTTATGTGAAGGAAAATATTTGTACATCCCATAAACATATCTATCCGAGAGTAGGATTGATGAGGAAATGAATAAAACGTGTAGTCCCTGGATGTGGGGTAGAGCGCTCACCAGATATCAAAGAGACCGGCCTCAGTCACTTGTTTTTGCAGATTTTTTGTATGTGGGGATAGCGAGGAGGAGTGCCTAGAGGCTGATCTGTCCAGGGAAGGTGACATAACAGTGTTAAAGTCACCCCCTAGGAGAAGCAATGCAATTCTGAAAAAAAAGTGTAAAGAAGGTCGTCCGGCCTGTATTAGGCGCATAGATGTTGGCAAGAGTTATTTCAAGATGCCCAATCTTTCCTGGAAAGATGAGAAACCGGCCTTCAGGATCTTCCTTGACTTCCGCTATTACGAAGGGAACAAAGTTTCAGAGTAGGATAGCTACACAGTTTTTCTTTGCGGGATGAGAGGAGTAGTATGCCATGGAGTATCTTCTTGAGGACAGGGAGGGATGGCCACCAGCCTTGAAATGAGTCTCCTGCAAAAAAATAATATCTCCTTTAAGCTTATGTGTGATATGGAAAAGTATAGAATGTTTTTGCGGAGTATTCAGCCCTTTGACATTGAGATTAAGAATTGTGAGGGACATAATTGATACCCAGGGGGTCACAATAAATTAGAAGGGAGAAAAAAGGAGAGCCCCAGAGAGACAAGAACCACAAAAAAACAGAAAAGGGGAGAAGGATAGACACCAAAAACAATAATATAAATTACTGCGCTGTGGTACAGAGGTAGAGAGGGGAAGGAGAGGGTAAGGAAGAGAATAAGCAAAAGAATATGGAGAGAAGGAGGGAGAGGGCGTAGGCTCGAGCCTCACAGGCAGAGGGGAAGCCTACAGGAAAAGTGCCTAAAAAAAAGAATAGCCAACAATTAGGTGAGATACACCTATACAGTGAATTGTATCAAGGCACAATGTGTGGGAGTGCAATTAAATTTTATGTTTCTAAAAAAAAAGAGAATGTATGATTCCCTATGTGAGAGGGTGGGCGGCTAAGGGGACAAAAAAAGAATGTCCCCCGCCGTCTGTAAAAAAGTGAAGTAAATAAATATTAGTTAGAAACAAACAGCCAGAAATGGCTGCATCTATATCAGAGCAATAAGAAAGTTACCATGAAGAAAACAACAAAAAACATTTGTTAACCAAACAGAGGAAGAGGAATTTTTTTTTGTCAACAAGGCATGCCAACATGTAAACAGTGGGAAAGATAAACAATTAGATCCTTCCAAATAGAAGGGATGGGAATGTAGGTCACGGAGGTTGTTGTGCGGTGGAGCTCTGTGGATCCCCTTCGGCAGCCCGATCAGAACGAGAAAGGTTGAGCCAATGAATCAGGCCTTTCCCTTCTTTAGGTGTGCGAATCGATTCTTGATGATATTCCACTTCAATTATCAAGCGAAACGGAAATCCCCAGCGGTATTTGTAGCCATTCTCTCTGAGGATACGGGTTACTTCCCTAAGGTCGCGTCTTTTAGCGATCATTGTGGGGGCAAGATCTTGGAACACTTGAATGCAGCAGCCATCAAAGAGAATGTAGGGTGAGTTCCTTACCGTGGTAGAGATGAGGTCTTTAGTCTTAAAAAATAATAAACACAGAATTACATCCCAAGGGGGGTCAGATTCTTTTGGGCAGGATCTCAAGGCCCTGTGTACTCGCTCAATCTGTATTGGGTGGAAAAGAATTTGCACACGTATTCTTCTAGGTCTTTAGGTTCAACAGATTCAGAGATGTTACATAGGCGGAGGTTGTTACGGCGTTTCCTGTTTCCCAAATCCTCCAGTTTGTCTCTCAGGAGATTGTTCTCTTTAAGAAGGAAGTCAGAGTCCTAAGATGCTTCATTTTGGAATTTGAGTGAAGACTCCACCTTGTTTTCCAGGACCGTAGTTCTTTTAGATATTATGACCATTTCTGACTTGAGTTCTCCTATAGCTTTCTGGAGGTCTACAGAAAAGGCATTAGTGCGGTCTACGATTAAATTACGTAACTCGGCAAAGTCGGCCTTGGTAGAGGATATTGTGGTGTTAGGAGGATCTAGGTCATTTTGAACCCCTTGGTGGGAACGGGGAGGTGAAGAGGTGATTGCTTTCTCTTAATGGGCAAGTGCCGCGTAATTTCGCCAGCTGTAACTCGGCGACCTCTGCCCACTGGTTTATTCATGGTTAGGATAATGTCTCTGTTGGTCTGATTGACCATTGTTAAATATATAGCAGACAGACGGGGGGCAAGCCCAGATGGGCTAGATGGACATCAATAGCTGCTAAATTATTGCGCGGAAGAAAAGAGTACCTTAAGTGCCAGTAACAGGTTTTACCTTTAGAGGCCTCTGTGACTCTAGATCCTAGAGTTGAATAATGAGACAGTGATCTCCCAATATTAGGCAAGAATGATATAAACAAAATGCCACACAAAGCCTAAGGACAAGTTTGTATACTTGCGGTTACAGATAGTCTGGACACCCAGGAGGTGTGTTGCAGGGTTCCAGGCAGCTGTTAAGAGAGCTTTGCTTAACTGCATATAGAGGCACAGATCCAGCAATAATCACAAAGACGGCTTTGCTGAGTAGCGATTAGCTCCGCCCACACCGGCAGTGAACCATTGTATCACCGCACCTCGGGGCTGGAAAACTGGAAGAAGGCCTCTCCCTCCCCACGAAGCACCAACTGCACCAGAGTTCAGCCCAGGCACTAAAGCAAGGCGAGCACAGCAGACACGCTGCTCCGAGCTGTCAGGCATGACCCAGTCAAGGTACGTTGTGCCGGGTAGATGCCGTGTCTGTTTGTGATCGGCCGTCTGGGATGGAGTGGGCAGCCCGTTGCAACTTGTAAGTGTAGCGTGGATGCGGAGATTCTCCAGAGAGGGGTCAACCGGGTCCAACGTGCCAATTAAGGAGGGAGCACTGGGAGCCAGCAGTCCCGCGTAGACCGCTGCAAGTGACCAACTGCAACTCTCACCGCCGGAACACAGTCTCATAATATTCGGCCTCCCGCAGCTTCCTCTGTCGGGTAAGGGAGGGTTTGGGCACAGATTTAGCCAGGATGGCAAGGTTTTTTTTCTTTAAATGGGCTCGGTGAACGGAGCTAATGAAAAGCGTGTCCATTCAACATGGCCCCCAAACCACTCCAAACTTTGAATATATTTTAACAACATTCTGTACCCCAGAGTGCCCCTCTAGAAACATATTGCTCTTCTTTTTGTGTGTTAAAAATAGACTTAAACATATGTATGGGGGCACCTCCCAGTTTATATATATAATTGATGTTCTGGGTGGTTAAATATTCTACAAATTGCTGGGGATGTAAATACCTGGTGTGGTTGGAATCTGTGGTATGTTTCTGTATCAGTTTTATAGATATCCCAATGTTTCTGTTTTACTAGTCATGTTGTTTGACTTCCATTTCCTTATGTACTGACGTAAAAATAGGCAGCAAAAGACTATAAAAGTCTTTAAAATCCCTGCAGAAATAAGCAGTTCACTCTCACAGCATAGAGAACTTGCAAGTCTACAAAGTACAGAGCTGAGATTGGAGTGACACAGAACGTGACAGAATGAGGTACGGTACAGTAAACTGTAGTTGCATTATTTAATAATATTTAAACATTTAACAATTTTACTTTTAAATGCACATGTGACAGTAGTCTGTAAGCAATGTAAAAATGTTTAATCAATCTTACAAAAGAACTTGTATTGATTCATTGTTGGATTTAATGCAGCTATTTAGTTGTGTGCTTTGAATATAAATCATGGTCAGTCTTCTTATGAAGCATACAGTAGATGGATTGGAGTTTCAACGTTTCAGGAACTTATTTCCTTAAAAGCATGTTTATTGATTAATAAGCTATTTATTTTTCCTGTATGACATATCATCATCTCAATTTACTTAAATTACAAAATCCGTAGCACCACACAATCAACAAAAAATAGAATAAAATACACATAAGTAAGGGGCAAAAGAATAAATAGAATTAGTGAAAATCAATACAAAAAGAGACAATAAAGCAACTACATAAGAACACAGCTATAACAAAGGAAACCTTGCACAGATGATGAGGAGATAGGAAGTAGAGAGCACCAAACTTGTGATAGTTAACATTTAAGAGGATTAGGGAAGTAAACAGAGACAATAGGGGAAATTAGGAGGAAGAGGTAGATGGAGCAAGAAGAGGGAATTGTTTAGGATAGAGAGGGGTTGCAAATGGAGGTAATAGGGTAGAGGAAAAGGAGTGTAAGGGAAAGGGGTAGAACAATGTATATCCCTTACTGTGAAAAATATGAATACTAGAAGTAACTGAGGCGTTTCATGACAATAGAATGAGGCTACAGATCAAGTGCTTTTTTTTCCTCCAAATCCATAGTTGCCAATTGTCCCTAAGTCTATAGTCAAATTAAATAAAGTTGACACAACTGGGATTGCAGTGTCCAAGGTTCACCAAGATAATACAGTATGTGACATACTTTGATGTAGTGGCTCAGCAGCAAAACGTTCCTTGAAAGATTTTAAAATGTTGCCAACAATACCTGAAGCTTCTACTATCCTAATATTTATTATCTGTGACAGAATGCTGCATAAGGTAGTGGCTGTTGCAGGATTGATGCTGCATATGTTTTATGATCAAAATAAATGGGACAATAAAAATCTAAATTAAGAAATGAAAAATTGTGTAGTTTAAAAATTTAAAATAGAATTGATCAATGCTGTGATGCTAAAATAATGCAGAAATGTATGCAACATATAATTTATGTGGGGACTCACAAATCATGATTTCAAATAATCACTTATTGGTCACTAACCCTCAAGACTAATAAACAAGAATATTGGATATAGGTTTCTATCACAGGCTCCGGACAGCAGTAAATATGTAAGTTATTCTTAATTTATATATATATATATATATATATATATATATATATATATATATATTGTGCATTGACCATAACAGCTGAAACTATTATGAAACCACCCGTAAGTTACAGCCCTATCTCTGCTACAGCTTGGTGTCCTGTCACATTGTGAGGCTTTTTAGTCCAGGCTAGGAAGACTTCATAAATATGGAAGTTTATATACTGAACTCTTTTTTCATTATGTCGCATTTTATGCATTTCCTGCATTGTCTATTGCAATACAGACCTTGCTGGTCTAACTCGAATCAGACTCTCACCCCTACAATTTATTTTGCATGCAGTGGTGAGATTGATTTTCCTTTCAAATTATTCTTCCACTGCTGATCTGCTCTGTCAATCTTTACTTTGGTTGCCTGTTTTTTACTGAATCCAATATAAAATACTTCTACTAATGTTGTAGGATACTTTGTTACCATGCCGACCTTAAGCAAGGAATCCCAGTTGTGATGCATTTAAACTTAAAAGAGCGACTTATGCGATTTCTTTGTTTGCCAGGCTTTAGACAGCCCAAGTATTACACACCTAATGACCTCCACATCGTATAGTCGACCAGTCTACCATTATGTGTTAACTGCTAAATAAATAGCAATCTATCATTCACCTCACTTTACTGAATTATCATCCTTTCTCTCAGTTATCTAAACATACAAACATATGTGAGGTACAAAATCTTTTACTTTACAAAGATAACTTTGAGATCAAGTATACAGTACATAAAATGCTTACATACAATACAGACAATACATTAGTTTCAATAGACATGATGTTATTATATATATTACTAAGCCACTTCAGAAGTGAGTTGCCAGTTCAAATCTTATATGTTACGCTGTTGCTATCTTAAATTTGTATTACATTAATCCTCCTTTGTGTATTCAGGGATTCCTTTGTGTGTGTGTGTGTGTGTGTGTGTGTGTGTGTGTCTGTGTGTGTGTGTTTGTGTGTACATGTATGTGTGTATTCTGAAAGGCAGAAATAATGTATATGGGTGTATGTTCAGTCCTTGCTCTTTGTGAATGAGTGCTTATGTTGAGAGAGAGAGCAAAAGAGAAACAAGCATGCACGAGTGTGTGTTTAAGTGAAGAGGAGGTGTTTGAGGAGAAAGAGAAAGACATGTGGGCAGAGCATGTTGGAGATGAGAGATAGAGAAAGTATGATAAATGAGTTCAGGCTTGAGAGAAATAGTACAAGCATGGATGAATAGGCCTGAAAGAGAAAGTATCAAGGAAGTGGGGGAGGGAGAGAGAAAGTATAAAGTTAGATATATAGAAATAGATGGCAGGATTATTTTAGAAACAGTACATATAAATACAAGCAGATATATATATATATATATATATATATATATATATATAGTGGCAGGAGCCCGCTACTGCAGAAGCACACGCGTACAACTTCTTGCTTTTTATGGTTCTTTATTGTCAGAATGGTAATAATGTTTTGACACCGTATACTTGCACAGCAATTATGGAGACCCTCAACGCTTACTATACATAGTCCAGCTCTCTGTCCAGATCAGCCAGCTAGCCCAGCGTTGATCTCCCTGAACAATGAAACAAGCAGGGTTTTATACCTGACACTCCTCCCACAGGCCTAGCTTGATGGACAGGTGACACACCCACCTTCTCTTTAAAAGGAAACGCCCATCCCTGGCTCTGTTTAGACTATCAGACCCACCCTGTCTGTTTTTAATAGATTCAATAAAATTTGGAATTCCAATAATTAATAAAAATATGATTTCCTTCCTTTCAAATCAAGATGGTAACGTCAGCGTATCTAAATATATATGGGAGTAAAAGGTAAAAAAGTTCCCTGACCCCTGCTATAGATTGTAAGCTTTCTGAGCAGGAACCTCTTACCTCTCTGTCTGTATTACTCAGTATTGTTTTATTACTGTGTTTGTTCCCAATTATAAAGTGCTATGGAATATACTGGCGCCATATAAATACATGTTGATGTTGATGATTGTTTGGATATTAATATAGCCCTTCCCCTTACTTAACATGACATTTACCTTATACAAACAGCCTGCTTGGTATTCTTAAATACATACGATTGTTATTCCATCTCTTTATCCTTTTACAATTGTCAGTAATTCTGGTTCTCAGGGGTGATGTGGGCCTACAACCAAGCTGGTCACATTTAAAGTCGCTCCCATCAAATACATACTGCAGAATATTAATTATTAAACAAGGACATTTCAATATATTTTAGCAAGACTAATTTGCATAATGGAATTTGCTTATACTTGCCTAATTTAAAAACCTCCCTTCCTGGAGATGCCAGATGGGAGGTCAAGTACAAAGCGTAGGTGTAATGCAGAAAATCTTGCAATTTTGGCACCACCTCCCCATGTTGAAATACTGTGACTGCGTCATCGAGTCGCAGGCCTAAATTTGCTGCATATTACGTTACTAGGGCCCCCATCCAGCCCACTTAACTAGGAAGTGGGCAGGATCTGGGAGAAAGGTCTAGAGTAGGCTTACTTGCCTACTCTACCTGAAATTCCAGGAGAGTAGAATGAATTTGATATACATAATAGAGTAGGCAAAATTGTAAAATGACACAAAAACTAGAGCGATAATGCAATGAAAATTGAGAATGGCTATTCAATTTTAAAGACACCTGAGTTCAAAAAGCCCAATAGATTATCTTAAATAAATAACATCTTTATTAGCAAGACATATAATGCATTCCATTGAACTAGATCTCTGAACGTTAATAAATCCAATTATGCAAATATGATGAAACTAGTTTAAAACCTGTCAAAATGACAGAAAAAAATAAGAATAAGATCATGTTGGACCCTTTTTTGGTAACTGCTAAATTCTGCATATAATTTAACCCACGACTGTGCAATCAACTATCGGCTCAAAAAAAAAAAAAACTTAACAGGGGCAGACCTTAATGCAACCAATTTGACTTTACACTTTTGGCAGCATTGATTGAATAGTTTGTCAGATGGCTACTCAGCCACAAAATGCTTTTCAAAATTCATGGGACTACAGTTATGAGCATTAATATTTGTTTCATCAAAGTTACCGACATCAAGAATGGTGTGACATCTTGTTCGCTGACCTTGTAGTCATTGATGTGATATTAGCTCTGTCCTGTTTGCTTTTCGATTGTTTTCTCTGTGCCTGTCAATTTGCAGAGGAGTCATATTTGAATGGTCATCAGTCATAGTTTGTCGTTGAGCTTTATCCCACTCCTCCTTTCATCTTTTTGCTGGTTCTTGCTGTGCAGTTACTCCCACAGCAGACATTTGCCTTTTTGGTGACATTGCAGTTACATTTTGCTGCTTAAATAAATTAGTATATTCCTATTACTTTAACACTAATAAAACACTAATAAAACGAATGGATAGAAAATTGAGTCAATTTTGAATACCAAAGGTCATTAGAAATGGTAACTGCAACACAAAAAAAATTAATAAACCAAGCAAAACTAGGAAAAAACAAATAATGAGGAAAATCTAGGCAATAGGAATAGTCAAGTACACAAATGAGTTCTTTGAAAACATTTTATCAAATTTGTTTGTGAGTTTTGTGTGTGTAATTATAAAGTTGGGATGCTCCAGACTGGCTTTTACTCCAGAAAGGGACCAGATATTTCAACACATATACCTGCAGATGATATTTCTAAGGGCAGTGATTGTGTAAGGCCATTCATTTGGGTTATATTCCCTTTCTCATGTGTATTGTCTATGTTAAAATCCACCCATGTCTTGTCTATGATCCCCACTGCCCCCTTTGTCTAGTATATGCCTTCTTTATGCTTCTCTTATCTATATTTTCTGTCTGCTGTTTATTCCTTTTGTCTATTTCCCCGCTTTTCCATGTATTTTTGTTGAAAACTCCACGTGTGTCTTGTCTATTTCCCATCTCTCACTCTCTTGTATCTTGTCTTTATCCCCCCTTTCCTTCCTGTCATTTGGCTGCCTTTTTTTGCCACCATGTCTTGCCTCTGTAGCTTCTCCTGTCTGTGTTTATTTGTCTCTGTTTTCCTACTCTCTCCATCTTCTGCCTCTCCCAATGTCTTTTTATTAGCTACCTTCCCTCCTCTGTGCGTGATCTGTGCCCATTTCCCTCCCTCTAGTGCATTGTCTGCAGTCCTCTCTCTCTATCTCCAGTATCTTTTCTGTTGTCCCCTTTCTCCCCATTCTATGCTTAATTTGTCACCCCCTACCTATTCTGTATCTTTGGTCTCTCCCCCTCCTTTTGTGCCTTTTCTGTTGTCCGCTCTACCCCACTTTGTGTGTCTTATCCCCTATACTTCCTGTGCCTTATCTTTACTCCCATCTTATATCCTCTTTTGAGTTGTCTGTGGTCCTCACTCTTCCCTTCTGTGCATTGTGAGGAGTTCCTCCCTGTCCATATCTGTGCCCCTACCCCCGTGTCTTGTCGGTTGTTCCTTTTATTGCATTCTTGTGTCTTGCCTGTGATCTCCCTCTCCTATATACCGTGTGTGGGTTTCCTCTCTCCCTTTCCTAAGCCTTATCTAAGGTCCCTCTCCTCATACAGTGTCTTGTGTGGGGCTCTTTCGCCTCCCCTCCTATGTATATTGACCCTCTTCTTTGCCTCAAATAAAAAATTGGAAAAGTTTGAAGCCATCTTAAATGTTTTCTATAGATCAAACTTATTGACATCTAGTACAAGACGGTCTGCCCTAGCTTAGTGCAGACTGAATTTACATGGTAGTGAAATGGACCAAAAGATTTTGGCCTGTAGTTTTTATATTTCACTATATTTAATACAAGTGCATATCATTAAGCTATGAATTATCCTCTACATAAAATATATGTAGTTTATGGTTTCAAAATGTTTTGCTGTATGTAACGTATTAATGTTACTGCTCTGCAAAATTTTCAATGAACCAAATAAACAGTTTTTATTCATTAAAACATTTATATACTTACACTACTACTTTGGGTAGTTGACACTACTGCATCAGATATGTAAGTGTAGTGCTGAACCAGTTAATAAAAAAATATTCTTTAAAATGATGCATATTGATATTGTTATTGATGATTAATATTTGCAGGCATGGGTTTATATAGCAATCTACTAATACATTAACCACTTCTAATGTCTCTAATGTTTTTGTACTATAGTGAGCTGTCAGAGAAAACCTTGGAATCACGTCTACTACAGCTAAAATGCCATTTCACGTGGAGTTTCCTGGAAAAGGCCACTGATATTGATGCTTTGGAACACAGATTACACAACCAACTGATATTTCTGGTCACCAAGAAAAATTACATAGTGTTCAATCTACTGGCCTATATAATGCACCTTAAAGGGGACTATACAGAAGCTATTGTCAACCTAGGAAAAGCTGAGGAAAGGATTAAAGAGAACAATTTAGGTGGAACAGATAAAAAATATCTGGTGACATTTGGGAACTACGCCTGGGTGTACTACTACTTGAAGCGGTATGAAGATTCTCAGAACTACATAGACAAAATAGACCAAATTAACAAAGAATTAAAAGTTTCACCAAATGACAATCAAGACATAGCTGAGATTTATGGGGAACAAGGATGGTCCTTTTTAACATTTTGTGCGAAATATTACGAAAAAGCTAAAGAATGTTTTGAAAAGGCTCTTGAGCTAGACCCAGAAGATCCTGAGTGGAACTCTGGCTACGCAACAGCCGTTTATCGAGTGGAAGGATTCAAAGGCAAAATATGCTCTGCTTCAGAATGCAGATCATTACCACTTCTGAAACGTGCTATAGAGCTAAATCCAAATGATGCTGTGGTGAAGGTACTTTTTGCGCTGAAACTGCAAGAACTAGAAAGAGCTGATGAGGGAAAACAATATGTTGAAGAAGCTCTAGAACAAGCTCCAAACCTTCCATATCTACTTCGCTATGTTGGAATGTTTTACAGAAGAGCTGGGCTGGTGGATGAAGCTCTGGAAGTTCTAAAAGCTGCACTAGTTCATATATCCTCTGAATTTGTACATTTTCAAATAGGACTATGTTACAAAACAAAGATCATTAGCAAGAAGGAAATTAAAATGGCGAGCATCCAAAATAGTCAAATGCACACAGAGGAAATGAATGCACTCATCCAAGAAGCCATATTTCACTTTCAAAAAACTGTGGAATACAAGAAAACATATGTATACGCACAGGTAGAGTTAGCAAAAATGTACGGTGAAGCAAAGAAATACCGAAAAGCAAAACATATATTTGAAAATGTTTTGACATTCCCCAATCTTACAGATGAAGAGAAACAGCAGATCTACTTGAATTATGGATGTTTTGAAGAATATACCAAGAAATCTGAAAGTGAAGCTATAAAACATTATAAAAAATGTTTACAGATAACTGAACCAAACCAATACAGAGAACGCTGTGAGAAAGCTTTAAGAAGACTAGCCGATTGGAAGATTCATAGTAACCACAATAATGTCCTGGGGTTGGGGTTTGGTTTGCTTGGATTCGTCAATAAGAATAATGGTAGCACCATAGAGGCAATTGAGTATTATGAAAAAGCTTTAATATATGATCCCAACAATGAGGAATATCTCAGTGATCTGAAGATGATGAAATGCAAGACTAATGGGCTATAAGTAGTATAGTGTCATGTACTGTCCTGCACAGAGCCTGATTAAGGGTTCTGGCAGCTCTAGGCTTATAAACTTGCAGCGCCCCCCTACGCCCCACCCCAATATATAGGAGCACAGGAATACTTCTGAATATGAATATTAAAGAGTATTCTCTAACATTCAAATTTAGGCAGACTGTGCCGTTGTCTCTTACATGTTCTTGCTCTTCTCTCTTGCTTGTTCTTGCAGCTTTGTTGTCCTCAAGGCTTCTGGAAAGTTGGGGTTTTGTTTTGAAAATGCAAAAATTGTATTATAATGCAAAATGTTAACAAACCCTGAATGATTAGGCCCTTTAGTTACAACAAAACCCTCCATTATGGCCAAGTAAAACTAACTCATTGTATAGGCATATATAAGCAATATCTGAACATTTGTGGTCAATCAAATACAAACTTATATCAGTTCCATCTTACTAGTATTTAGTATTCTAGTGATCGCTAAGACCACAAAGAGCATCCATGTAACCGCCACACAATAAAGAGATCATGCCCCCCCAAAGCTGCTCTATTCTTTAAATATCCCCTTAGCCATTTCATTACCTCAACCACTATTATTACTTCCCACACTGCATACATTCCCCCCTTCACCCCCCCTTCAGCCATTTTCCTTAACCCCCTGCAGCCATTTTCCTTACCTCCCACCCTTCATCCATAACCCCACCCTGCAGCCTTTTTCCTTACACCCCCTGCAGCCTTTGTCCCCCCCGCAGCTATTTTTCTTCCCTCCCTCCCCCTGCAGCTATTTTCCTCACCCCCCTTCAGCCATTTTCCTTACACCCCGATGAAACCATTGCCCTCCGTGCAGCAATTTTCTTTACCTCCTTTCCAGCATCCATTCCCCCTATATTTCTGACTTTCCCAACCCGTAGCTATTTTTCTCACTTTTCCCTCTGCAGCTATTTTTCTCACCCCCTGCAGCTATTCGCCCCCCCCCAGCTATTTTTCTCACCTCCCACTCACCTGCAGATATTTCCTTCACTACCTCCCTTGCAGCCATACCCTCCCCCCCAACTCACTCACTTACCTCATTACAGCAGTCATCCTCTTGTACAAAAGGCAGTCTGCAGGAAATCCACTTATCTGTTGTCTGTGCAGGGGCAGAGAATGCTTAGTCAAGTCTCGTGAGATGTGGAAATTTTGCAAGACTTGACTAGGAGCTCCGTGGCTGCAAGGCAGTGAACAGCATGGGATTTGCTGTCAGGATGCCTGTCTCCATATTGACAGTAGGGGCTGCCCCCTTTGGACCAGGGGTGGCCCCAATGCCAGACAGCAACGAAGCACCTCATTTTAAGAAAAAAAGTGAAAAAATTAAATGTTGGCAGCGCCGCGTCCCTCGAGACCCAGGCTGCAGCCTGATCAGCCTAATGGTTGATCAGGCCCTGGTACTACAAATATGTTTTAATGTATAAGGATGTTAGAATGAATAGTGCTAAGAAATTACATAGGAATGTTTAATGATGTTATAATATTTGATTATTTGAATGATTTTCGTGATAAAGTTTGAAACATTTCTGGTGGCAAGGTAATATCTGATGATGTGCATAATGACAGTTGAAGATGGAGTGAAATAAAGACAGATGACAGGATTTCATTCTAAAAGGAAAAGATGTCTTAGAAAGATGTCTTAGAAAGATGTCTTCATTACTGTACTGTGTTAATTTTTGTCACATTATACTCTCAAATAAAAACCTTTCCTGGCCTTGTGGTTCATCTCATTTACTCATAGTCTGAATCCGGCTGGGGCCTAGCCTTTCTTTGCCTTGGGGTTGTCAACGTCCTCTCCAGAGATGCCATCAGTGCCCCGTCGGATCATAAGATTAGTGCAACATAAAATACAGCCATAGAAGCATAAATGCATGGACACATTTTTTTTGTACGCAAAAGTTGCAATTTTTACGTGAACTAAATTAGTCTCTCTCTCTTTTTATATAAATAGTAATAATTACTGAGTGGCGGCATTGCAGAGCTGTCAGCTGAAAAACTAATTTTAATAGCAAAGCTTTATTGTAATTTATAGCCAGTAATACAGGTGTATGGTATCTCAACCACTTCCAGCGGTGAATCTGTCGACATTTATCCTGTCGACATCAAAATTGTGCTACGGCAAATGTCGACAGATTCAATCATGTTTAAAATGTAGACATTACTGCTGTCGACAGTCACAATGCTAACATTAAAAGAGCAATGTCGGCGATTCCGGAGGCTATACAGCACAGAACAGTTTTAAAAAAAACAAATAAAAGCACTAATAATGCTTAAACCCCCTCCAAAAACACATGAAAACCTGTGTGGACACTCGGGAGACCCGGCAGCAATACAATTGCTGGACCCGCCAGCTGCCAGCACACAAAGGATACAAATTTTAAAGAAAGAGCATGCCCTCTCTAATCACATTAATCCTAGTGCTGCCAATCTAGTGTTGGTACTAGCAAAATCAGGGGGACAAAAAGTGTGGGGTCCTACCGATTTTAGAACAAGTACTAGGCTGGTTTTAGGTGTATTTATAACTTAGGATTTTCCCATGACACAACTCTGACAGTTTGGGAAAGTTCCAGGTTATAAATAGACCTAGCGACTGTCATTCTTTCATTATGCGGCTGCAGCTCCTGACTGTAGGAGTTGTGGTTCCCGAAGTGCCAGCATGCCCTGACAGTCATGGGAATGCTGGTGTTTGGAATGCTGGTGTTCTGCAAGCACCAGCATGCCTAAACTGTTGTTATTATTATTAACTTTTATTTATATAGCGCCACATATGGTCCACGGCACCGTACATAGAGCAAGGGACAAGATGGGACACAGCATACAGGGCATAACAAAAACAAATTATTGACCCAGTTGAAAGCAGATACACTGGGCAAGGTGAAGGCCAGGACACTAAGAAACTAGAGAGTGGAAGAGGGAGAGAGAGGGTAGAACTTGTAGCCAGGGCAGTGCTTGACAAAGAGGGAAGCAGATGTAGTCCAGTGAGAGAGAAAGAATAGCCTCGCTGCAGCAATAAGTATGGACTGAAGAGGAGGGAGATGGTTCAGGGGGGGCCACTAAGGAGTAGGTTGCAGTAATCAAGGTAGGAAATGATCAGGGCTGGATGAGAGTTATGGGGGGATTGATGGAGAGGAAGGGTCTGATTTGAGAAATATTGCGAAGGTGAAAGACGCAAGATAGGTTGAGTGATTGGATATGGGGAGTGAAGGAGGGAGAGGCGTCGAAGATAACACCCAGGAATATCAAACTTGGGGAAAATAGGAGATGTTTGTATTACCAATAATGGTGGAGAGGATGGAACGATGAGACTCTTGAGGGAGGGAAGATTATAAGTTCACATTTGGCCATGTGCAATTTAAGGAACTGATGGGACATCCAGGAGGAGATGGCAGCAGGACACCTTGGAGAGGCGGGAAGGGAAAAGATCAGGAGAAGTGAGGAGAGGTGGATTTGGGTGTCGTCAGCATAGAGTTGGCACTGAAGGCTGAAGGCTCTGTTAAGTTCACCCAGTGAAAATGTGTAAAAACAAAAGAGCAGAGGGCCAAGGATGGAGCCCAGAGGGACTCCAACGGGAAGTGGGAAGGATGGGGAGGAGGATCATGTTGCATTACCGCTTTAAATATGCAAGTCACGGTTCAGTAACGTAATTTTAAAGTGTCGGGCTCTCCTCACATCGTAACTGTGGTGTCTGTGTATACGTAAGTCTGTGTTTTTGATGGTGTCTTATGATTCTAATTGTTTATGTTGGTGTAAAAACTTTCAGTGTTTACAGCACTGTTAAACTGACTACTACCGAAGGGATCCAACCCCATGCTGACCAGCCTGGGTCTTGTTGTTATTTTGTTACCCCACGCTACGGGTTCCCTTGCTATAGTGCTACCAGCTGGCAAAGCCTAGTGCTGGTTCTAGTAAATTCAGGGACCCCCACGCGTTTTGTCCCCCCAATTTGGCTAGTGCTGGCAGAACTAGGGTTTATCTGATTAGGAGGGGGAGGCAGTGTCAGATCTACCATTGGTGCAGCAGGTACAGTGCACCGGGGCCCATGGAGATAATGGGACCCGCTGCACAGGGAACTAGCTAGCTAGCTCTGGGCCTCAGTTCCCTCCTCCCTGCTTCCACAGCTCGCTAGTTCTGCTTCTGGGGGGGGCACACTCTTTTTTTTTAACATTCTTTTATATTTAACTCCCTGTATTGCCACCTGGTCATCCCGCTGCTAGCACAACTTTACATTTGTTTTAGGAGGGGGTGTGTGTGACAGGATGGAGAGCCTATGTCTCCTTGTCTGTTGTTGTTGGGAACCGGCTGGGCTTACTTTGCCACCGTCCTCTTTCGCTATTCTAAATACGCCCCTCCTGCCGCAGTGGGAGTGACCTGCTGCCACCATTGAACTCCTTTTATGGCACTGCTAGCGTACCTCGTTGCTGGTGTACCTGGGCTGGTACTCCTGACCTCTTACTCTGGATCAGGGTTGCTGTGGATGGATCCCCCCTGGCCTATCACACTGACCAGGGCTGCATGAGTAGCAGACAGAGAGGTGGTACTGGAGAACTGGGTCCACCTCAGAATCAGCCAGAGAACAGATTAGAGTTTGGGTCTAATCTGTAGGTCACAGGATTTTTAGCATGGAAGATATTTTCAAGCAGGTTTATGAATCAAGTGATGTTTACTTGCTCAAAAACTGGTTGAAGGTACCAGCGTTTATTTCAGATGAAATCAGAAATATAGGGAAATATATAGGGACTCTCATTGTTTAGAGTAGGACCATCCTATTAGCAAAAGCGCCTTGGCGTGGCGGATGGCTTAAACATACATTTGCAAATGTGTGCAACAAAGACTTTTGCATTTTTATCTACAGTAGAAATGGCAGATCTGTTGCTGGCTATAGCAGTGTGCTGGGGGAAAAAATGTTGTGTGTATTTTCCTTGTAGGATAACCCCACCCTTTCAAGCACCTGTTATGGCCTATAAATTGATTTGAGCAGCTTCCACTTTTGTATTTGTCTGAGAGGCATGTTGGTGTCAGTAGCTGAGGGGGAGTGCTGACATTGGATTGCTATTTGGAGGCTTCTGGGGTACCTCTTTGGTAAGTTAGCTCTCAATTTAAAAACACATATGTATGGCCCAAATATAGGGACTCTCATTGTTTAGAGTAGGACCATCCTATTAGCAAAAGCGCCTTGGCGTGGCGGATGGCTTAAACATACATTTGCAAATGTGTGCAACAAAGACTTTTGCATTTTTATCTACAGTAGAAATGGCAGATCTGTTGCTGGCTATAGCAGTGTGCTGGGGGAAAAAATGTTGTGTGTATGTTCCTTGTAGGATAACCCCACCCTTTCAAGCACCTGTTATGGCCTATAAATTGATTTGAGCAGCTTCCACTTTTGTATTTGTCTGAGAGGCATGTTGGTGTCAGTAGCTGAGGGGGAGTGCTGACATTGGATTGCTATTTGGAGGCTTCTGGGGTACCTCTTTGGTAAGTTAGCTCTCAATTTAAAAACACATATGTATGGCCCAAATATAGGGACTCTCATTGTTTAGAGTAGGACCATCCTATTAGCAAAAGCGCCTTGGCGTGGCGGATGGCTTAAACATACATTTGCAAATGTGTGCAACAAAGACTTTTGCATTTTTATCTACAGTAGAAATGGCAGATCTGTTGCTGGCTATAGCAGTGTGCTGGGGGAAAAAATGTTGTGTGTATGTTCCTTGTAGGATAACCCCACCCTTTCAAGCACCTGTTATGGCCTATAAATTGATTTGAGCAGCTTCCACTTTTGTATTTGTCTGAGAGGCATGTTGGTGTCAGTAGCTGAGGGGGAGTGCTGACATTGGATTGCTATTTGGAGGCTTCTGGGGTACCTCTTTGGTAAGTTAGCTCTCAATTTAAAAACACATATGTATGGCCCAAATATAGGGACTCTCATTGTTTAGAGTAGGACCATCCTATTAGCAAAAGCGCCTTGGCGTGGCGGATGGCTTAAACATACATTTGCAAATGTGTGCAACAAAGACTTTTGCATTTTTATCTACAGTAGAAATGGCAGATCTGTTGCTGGCTATAGCAGTGTGCTGGGGGAAAAAATGTTGTGTGTATTTTCCTTGTAGGATAACCCCACCCTTTCAAGCACCTGTTATGGCCTATAAATTGATTTGAGCAGCTTCCACTTTTGTATTTGTCTGAGAGGCATGTTGGTGTCAGTAGCTGAGGGGGAGTGCTGACATTGGATTGCTATTTGGAGGCTTCTGGGGTACCTCTTGGTAAGTTAGCTCTCAATTTAAAAACCCATATGTATGGCCCAAATATAGGGACTCTCATTGTTTAGAGTAGGACCATCCTATTAGCAAAAGCGCCTTGGCATGGCGGATGGCTTAAACATACATTTGCAAATGTGTGCAACAAAGACTTTTGCATTTTTATCTACAGTAGAAATGGCAGATCTGTTGCTGGCTATAGCAGTGTGCTGGGGGAAAAAATGTTGTGTGTATGTTCCTTGTAGGATAACCCCACCCTTTCAAGCACCTGTTATGGCCTATAAATTGATTTGAGCAGCTTCCACTTTTGTATTTGTCTGAGAGGCATGTTGGTGTCAGTAGCTGAGGGGGAGTGCTGACATTGGATTGCTATTTGGAGGCTTCTGGGGTACCCCTTTGGTAAGTTAGCTCTCAATTTAAAAACACATATGTATGGCCCAAATATAGGGACTCTCATTGTTTAGAGTAGGACCATCCTATTAGCAAAAGCGCCTTGGCGTGGCGGATGGCTTAAACATACATTTGCAAATGTGTGCAACAAAGACTTTTGCATTTTTATCTACAGTAGAAATGGCAGATCTGTTGCTGGCTATAGCAGTGTGCTGGGGGAAAAAATGTTGTGTGTATGTTCCTTGTAGGATAACCCCACCCTTTCAAGCACCTGTTATGGCCTATAAATTGATTTGAGCAGCTTCCACTTTTGTATTTGTCTGAGAGGCATGTTGGTGTCAGTAGCTGAGGGGGAGTGCTGACATTGGATTGCTATTTGGAGGCTTCTGGGGTACCTCTTTGGTAAGTTAGCTCTCAATTTAAAAACACATATGTATGGCCCAAATATAGGGACTCTCATTGTTTAGAGTAGGACCATCCTATTAGCAAAAGCGCCTTGGCGTGGCGGATGGCTTAAACATACATTTGCAAATGTGTGCAACAAAGACTTTTGCATTTTTATCTACAGTAGAAATGGCAGATCTGTTGCTGGCTATAGCAGTGTGCTGGGGGAAAAAATGTTGTGTGTATGTTCCTTGTAGGATAACCCCACCCTTTCAAGCACCTGTTATGGCCTATAAATTGATTTGAGCAGCTTCCACTTTTGTATTTGTCTGAGAGGCATGTTGGTGTCAGTAGCTGAGGGGGAGTGCTGACATTGGATTGCTATTTGGAGGCTTCTGGGGTACCTCTTTGGTAAGTTAGCTCTCAATTTAAAAACACATATGTATGGCCCAAATATAGGGACTCTCATTGTTTAGAGTAGGACCATCCTATTAGCAAAAGCACCTTGGCGTGGCGGATGGCTTAAACATACATTTGCAAATGTGTGCAACAAAGACTTTTGCATTTTTATCTACAGTAGAAATGGCAGATCTGTTGCTGGCTATAGCAGTGTGCTGGGGGAAAAAATGTTGTGTGTATGTTCCTTGTAGGATAACCCCACCCTTTCAAGCACCTGTTATGGCCTATAAATTGATTTGAGCAGCTTCCACTTTTGTATTTGTCTGAGAGGCATGTTGGTGTCAGTAGCTGAGGGGGAGTGCTGACATTGGATTGCTATTTGGAGGCTTCTGGGGTACCTCTTTGGTAAGTTAGCTCTCAATTTAAAAACACATATGTATGGCCCAAATATAGGGACTCTCATTGTTTAGAGTAGGACCATCCTATTAGCAAAAGCGCCTTGGCGTGGCGGATGGCTTAAACATACATTTGCAAATGTGTGCAACAAAGACTTTTGCATTTTTATCTACAGTAGAAATGGCAGATCTGTTGCTGGCTATAGCAGTGTGCTGGGGGAAAAAATGTTGCGTGCATGTTCCTTGTAGGATAACCCCACCCTTTCAAGCACCTGTTATGGCCTATAAGTTGATTTGAGCAGCTTCCACTTTTGTAGAAATCAGAAAGATGCATTTCAGTGTACAGTACACTGTTTTTTATACAGATTTAGACACAGGCTATTTTTAGAATCAGGATGTACCCTGCTTACCAAAACATAGATTTACATGCATTGCAAAGCTAACGATATTTACACTTGTCTGTGATATCTTACAAATCCAGTGATGTCTTGCATCTTGTCTTTAGACACAGGAAATTTAGTAGCAAGGTTTTAATTAACCCTTTCAGTGGTGCACGCAAAGGGGGTTTCTGGGTCTCCAGAACCCCCCCCCCCTCCGCTAACTAAGTGCCCACCATAGTGGCACTATCCTATACAGCAGCCACAGCGCTGTCAAAGAAGCGTCCGTGGCGGTGCTGTATTGTATACGCTTCTTTGACAGCGCCACGGCTGCTGTATAGGACAGTGCTGCCGAAACGGAGCTGCTGCGCATGCTCTCGCGTGTTTTTTTTGGGGGGGAGGGTCAGGGGGGGAACGCCCCCTGACAATCCTGCGTGCGCCCCTGCCTTTCTGCCTTCAAAAGGCTTCACATATCAAAACATCCAATCAACGCGAATCCTTTCATTAGACAGTAGCAGGATACGCGTTCCCAAAGACAGGAACAACTAAGCAGTTCCTTGCACCAAGATATGCAAAAGGCTTTCAAAACAAAGACTTATTGTATCAGAGATAAGGTATTTGCTTTTGAAAGGTTTAAAACAGAAAAACCAAATTTTCTACCCTGGTCTCAGCTATAATGATTTCCTATCTCACAATATACACAATATCAAAAATAAGTGCACATGCAATTATATAAATAAGCGCCCTTCGCTATTTCCTTTAAATAAATATATACCAAAGTTATTTATCAGTGACCCAGTCACAGGGGGGTTAAGCATTATTAGTGTTTTTATTTGTTTTTTATAACTGTTTGTGCCAGCGGGTCTGTTTGCTTTATAGCTGCCCGTCCCGCTGGCATTGTTCTTTTAATGTCGGCATTGTAACTGTTGACATTACTACTGATGACAATCACAATGTCTATATTTTAAACATTTTGTCAGAATGAATCTGTCAACATCTAACCTGTCACCATTTTGGTGTCCACAGGATAAGTATCGACAGATTCGGAAAATCGTACCCAACCCATCCAAACCACAACTCAGCCTTACTGGTGCCTGGATTCGGCTAAATAAAAGGCCTGCAGCAGAAAGGCATTTGAATCATTGATATATGCAGGGATTGAAAGTTCCATATTAATCTTTTGGTAGAGAACTCACCTGATGCTGCTTTGTTTAAGGACCGCTTTATGGCAGCAGTAAAGCAATAATCACTAACTTCTGCAAAAAAGATCCCAGCATGAGAAAATAAATGGGGTGAAATTACTAGAAGTACTTCTAATAGTGTGCTTTGGCAGGATTTTTCTTATTGGTATGAGTAGGTTCAAAGAAAAGTGAGTAATAAAAAGGGTTAGAAAAACGTGGAATCAGAAGGATTGAAGATGATTAAACGATGGAACTTGAGTCCCAATCATAATTAAGATGCCCAAATGTAATTGTTTTCATTGTTTCAGTACGCAAAATAGATGCTAAAAGAGACAAAAGCTGGGACTCAGATTACAGAGGTGTAAAACACAATATGATGTGGAGGTCCACTGATGTATATAGTTATATACATTTTTAAGAAGAGGTATTCAAAGACATTCCATTTCCTGAAGAGTGGAAAATAGAGATCATGAATTTGTCCTTAACATGTGGTGTCACAAACCATGGCAGTAGTGACCTTCCAATGGCCTAGATCAATTTACATAATGAGAAAAGCATTCTATAAGAGACTGTCAAAATGTTATAACTCAAATGCATTCACTGTACTGGCATCTGGACTGTGGCAGGGAAGGAACTGGTAAGATAGGAGATAGTAATTGGTGCCAGGCGCATACCTGCCACTATAAACATCTGTAATTGCAAGCATGCAGCAAGCAAGTCTTTTTTGGTGTGGACTTGGCCACCAAATTCCCCACATCTGTGGGATGTGTTGAAAATACAAATCAGAGCCACTTCACAACTTAATGGATCTGCTGCTAACGTCATGGTGCCAGATGCCACAGGATACCTTCAGAGGTCTTGTGGAGTACATGGCCTGATGGGTCAGAGCTGTTTTGGCAGCATGAGAGGGACCTACACAATGTTAGGCAGGTGGTTTTAATGTTCTGGCTGGTCGGTGTATATCAGAGACATTTACTATTGGTCCATTGCTGTTGGAGTGCTGAGCTCTTATGGAAAATTACTGTTATCACAACTTGCATTATCTACAATACCCACCTGGGAACATTGCCTCCAGAGCAGGGGCGGATCTAGACTTTATGTTTAGGCGGGGCGATTTTGCATAATCACGCCCCTCCTTTGCTCTGATTGGCTGACCTGCGTTAACCCCGCCTTCCGCCCGCGATTGGCCCCGTTCCCTCCCGTTGTGGTCGCCGGCTGGGACCACTCTGATTGGTTGGCCCACATTTAGCCCCGCCTCCCGCTCGCGCTTAGCCTCGCCCCTCCCATTTTAATCGGCAGCTGGGACCTAGCTTTTTGCTGCTAGGGGGGGCGAATGCCCCGATCGCCCCCCCCTGGATCCGCCACTGCTCCAGAGGGATATATCTAGTATATATTACACATATATAGTTAACTACATACAGAAAGTTGATAGTGGATACCTCCAGCCACTGGGGCCTGTTTAACATGAAAGACACTAGATTGTGACAGTATCATTTATGGCAGGTCGCAAAAGTGAAAGCCTTTGAAAATATCTCTTTCAGGACAGTGAAATCTAAAGCTGGGTACACACTACAGGGTTTTTGTCCAATAATCGGCTCAACCAGCCGACATACGACCACTCGTTCGAAAGTCGGGTCAGTGTGTGTAGTGTGTATGGTCAAAAGTCTGCCCAAATAGACGATTATCGCCTCATTTGGTTGGTCGTACCATTCAATTTTTTCTGATCAATCAGCTAACGATCATGTAGTGTGTATGCACTCATGTTGACGATCTCCATAGAGTTTACAGAGTCGGGCTCTTTTCAGCCGATGTTAGCACTGAATGTCCCGGTGAATAAATGTAGAGAGTGCTGTAGAAGGAATAATTCATTTGTTCGTTCTGAGACAGAATATTTTGTTTCAGAGTCACAGAAGCTAGCAAAATTCGTTAGGACATGTGGATAGCTATAACAAGGCGATTTTAATCAGTGTGACAATGTGACAGTAGTGAATGAATGAATATTGTGCTGCCATTCTCCGGATTAGAGGACCAGACAAAGGACCAGATGAAGAGCACAGATCTGTAAATCGTATCAGTGTGTGTGCATGAATCGTCACACTGATCGGACCTTCAGTCTTAGGTATAATCGTTTGAGATAGCACGTCGGTCTGAACAATTCTTCAATGTGTACCGAGCTTATCACACCTCTGGGAAGCCACAGACAGGCCGACTGCAGAGACAGGGTTATGTGTTAATGACAAATTCAGCTGAATACGGTCATAGGAAAATATCAAATATTTTTCTCCAATATCATACTTACCAGAGGCATGTGTGGTATGCAGAGGAAGGGAAACTTGTGAACTGTTGTGTGGAGGTAAAATCATGTTTGTAAGCCATTCTGGTAATAAGTTGGGACAGGGTATTTGAAACCTGACTTAGAAGCTGTGTCCACAGGGGTCATAAAACCCTAATTTGCATTCACACAGGCCTTTTAGTACTGACATCACAGGAACGGGGGCTGTGGGCCCAGCAGCTTGGTTTCAAAACTGCACTGTGAAACTAAGGATTTGTTAATTTTTGGGAGTCAATCTGATATTGAAGAGTGTCCCATTTTCCTGCTTCTCCTAGCACCAGAAACTTGATAATACGTGAGATATCAATTCTGTGTTTTATCCTTTTTATTTTATAAGAAGCAATTGCATTATATTTGTATATCATTTTACTAACTGTTTTATCTTAAGCATTGTGTATTTTCCACATTAAATTACACTTAATAAGTTCAAGTCTCACGCGACAGTTTGGTCAAAACGTTACATAATTGAAAAACGGGCAGAACATTGTGGTCTATGTTAACTCTGACTAAAGTAAATTGTGCTAGATTAGTTCTAAGGGAGAACCAAACCCTTTGTCACACACACATCATGCAGGCTCAGGTGAGTGCTATTCGTGACACCTGTAAACTTCATGACTTCGGAATGTGAAGGACTTGCTTGTACAGTTCAGGGCTAAGTTTATTATTACTTAAACATAGCAACTTTTATCAAGGCAACAAGTAGTAATTTGAATCAAATAAACTTACCTTTGCTAGTGCAAGTATTAAGGTAGGTTTGCAAAGACCTATTTTATGTGCTTTTCAGTCATAGTGCTAAACATGCAAATATACAAGTGCGACACCGGAAGATGTAGATAGAGGGCCCAGGGCTGCAAAAACACTGTGCTCTGGGTGCCAACCCCCCTTCCTCAACCTCCCCCATCCTCAAAAATAAAAAAGCTGGCAGCTGTTTCAACTCCACGTCAATGACTGACTGGGCCAAGTAGGTAACGAGATTTTTGTGGCTATCCGATAAAGAGACTCATCTGAGAGTAGATACAGCTTGGTGGCATAGCTCAAGTTTTATAAGGACTTCCTAATTAGACATTTTTGTAGTAGGGGGAATGTAGTCTTTGGGGTAAAATCCATGTGGCATATACCTTAGGAAGTGTGGGGTGCTTAAGGCGGTAAATAGGTAGACCCAGACTACAACCTCCATCATTAAATTCTATCTGGGGTCAGTTGCTTAATAGGCTCCGCACGGAGGAGGAGATCAGGGGGGGACCGGATCGCCAGCTGACGTGACCGCGTGACCGCAAGGTAAGCATTTAGATTTTTTGCAGGATTTTTTTTTCCATTATTAAGTGCCTTACACAGGCCATCCGTACACAGAAACTGGGCAAACCCTGCAGCTAGAGTGGGCTTCCCTCTTACTAATTGCAAACCCCAGACCTTGTGAGGGGTATTATGCAGCGCTGCCTCAGCCGGGCCCCCTTGCCCACAGGGCCCCCGGGCACCTGCCCATTGTGCCCAATGGAAGAGACGGCCCTGGTCAGACTTACTCCATTGCTGAGAGAAGCTGTGCTGAAAGTGACGGTTGAAGGACTGTGGGATGTACTGATTATTTATTGAGTTATCTATTTACTGGACAGAGTTATGTCACCACAGTTTAGTTAAACAGAAAGCAGTGAAGTTTCATCATTATAGCTAATAGAAAGGAGCAGCCACCATATTATTTGCACCAGCTTCTACCTCCATTTTGAGAAACATCAAGTGAGGGAGTAGGAGTATTGGATATTACATTCATGAGAAGATTCTGCAGGTTGTTTGTTATCACTGCTGGCTTTATTGCTCTGCCAAGCCCAGTGATTCAAGTAAACTGTGTTATTTCTTTATTCATCTGAATAGCATAAGTGTTCCTAATGTCTTCTATCAAACAAGCAAGGATTTGTACTACTGATACTAGTGGATAACAAAGATTTGGACATTTATTACTGCATTACCGTTTTATTACAAGATTACGGTATTGCACTGTTTGAGCAAGTTTAAGTGTGTCAGCAGCATATGTTTATTAAATACTGCCTGCGTAATTAGAGCATTGTTATAGTTTTTAGCAACATCAAGGAGTAAATTTATCAAACTGCGAGTTTCTGGCAGGTTAGAACAGTGGAGATGTTGTCTATATCAACCAATCAGATTCTAGTTATCATTTATTTAGTACATTCTACAAAATGATAGCTAGAATCTGATTGGTTGCTATAGGCAACATCTCCACTTTTTAAAACTGCCAGAAACTAGCTGCTTGATAAATTTACCCCCTTGTGTTTAGTTGGTGAACATTTAATATGCAAAGCAAAAGGCAACAATGCTTACAGATTATAAAAACAATTAATGAAAATGACATGCCACAAGAACAAATATAATATAAAAGCAGAAAATAGAAACTTAGATACAAGTTATAAATCCAGCTCCTGGGCCTGGCAGGAAAGGTGGACAGCTTACAATTTATTACAGATATGTTTCCAAAGACTGACAATAGCTATTAGATGGCTTGGTCTTTTAAAAACTGGTTCTCACTTTCTTCCACCTGCTGGTTTATGAGTGGTCAGCTAGTCTGATGACAGAATTTTACATCCTCACCTTTACAATTCACTTTTTAATCCCAATTGCTTGTAAGAAGTAGATTTTTACTGGTGCTTGTCATACAAACCCAATTTTATCATAAATCAATCCAATATAAATTTACCAATGTATAGATATCAAATAAAGCTATGTCAAGTTGACTCAATTCATTTTAGACAGCTTTATTCGGTGTATGGGTTGCCATTCATATTCCTATTTATAAATATATATGTTTGGTCACTGTTAATATGAATTAAAGGGGGAGGGGGTGTATTTAAATGGAATTAGATTTTGTTTATATGAAACTTCCATTTTTTCCCAGCCACATACTTTTAATGATACACATCTTAAGCTTCATAAATTAACATGTATGGAAGTCTGCCTAGAGTGAATCATGTGTATTAGACCAGCAAAGGGATACTGGACATTGCATTCAAATGTCAGGTCTATGTATCCTGGAAAATTACTAGATGTTCCGGCATCATCCAGGCAACTTCTACAATATGATCTGCACCAGGCTACACGCAAATTTTATTAGTGTAAATACCTGTAGGAAATTAATGAACTTGCATGGTGAATCTAGAGTGAAAACTCAGGTGTGTACCTGACTCCAGTAATTGTCACTTTAGATAAGCCTCCAGGGGGTAAATGTATCGCTAAACACAGGCGAGTTTAAATCACTGCAAATCATGAGAGAAGAACAGAGATTTGGGGCTAGATTTATTAAGCTGCGGGTTTGAAAATGTGGGGATGTTGCCTATAGCAACCAATCAGATTCTAACTTTCATTTATTTAGTACCTTCTACAAAATGATAGAATGCTAGAATCTGATTGGTTGCTATAGGCAACATCCCCACTTTTTCAAACCCGCAGCTTAGTAATTCTAGCCCTTGGTGTTTGAGGCTAAAAATCGCTACGTAATACATATGGAAACTTGGGGATCCAAATCGCCGTTTATCTCTCTCTCGATTTGCAGTGATTTTATATCACTGAAAAAAAAAAGTGCACCTTGATACATTTTCTCCCAGATCTTGATTTCTCCTAAAATCACCTGGTGTCAGAAAAAGTGGGATGTAGACCTCTGGAAAATGATGGATAAGTAGCGTTGGGCGACCAGAGAAAGCTTTGAGGTACATTTTCAATCTCTGTTTGAGGATCTAGTGGCAAACCTGCGATTCCCTTTCACTGCCAGTTCCAACTACATCTGACCTTTTTCCTGACTGTCCTCATGTTAAGCTTATAATTTATGGATTCTAATACTTTACTCTTAAGCTCTATTTCTGAGATCTCAAGTTTTTTTTTTCTTCCACTCTCCTATATGTTGCAGTAGAAGTCAAATTGTTGAAATTGTCCTTTCAGTAATCACTGCAACAAGCTCTGTTGTTTGTGTGACTGAAGGTGTAAACTGAGAAGTTATATGATTTGGATCATTGATAGTAAATGTCCACCATCAGACACACTAGCATTATGTACACACTATGGTTCAAAGGCTTGCAAGTACTTAGAAGAAGTTCAAGTTTTTCCTGAAAGGTACCTTTGATTTTTGCAGGAGAGTCATTGAGCAAAGAGGTTCAAAATCTCTGCTTCTCAATGGAAAACAATGTCACTGGCAAAATGAAGCTACTAAAACAGGAAAAGTCCCAACCAGGAAGTCTAGGTTGAGAAATATAAATTTAAAACAGAATCAGAGGAACTTAAGGAGTGTGGGTAAGACCTCAACTTGATTTTCTTCAAATGAAAAAGGATTGCAATTTTGAAAATGTAGTTGTTTGCATTTGGTTGAAGCTTGCCTATGGGCAAAAACAGATACAGCAATTGTCAGAAACTGAGAACAAGGCACTCATTTTACTGGCTGCATAACACAATAATTTGTAAAGCATTAGGGAAAAAACAGAAATTACATTGTTATGGGTAGACCTTATATTTGATGATACATTTACAATTGGAACACTTGCTAATGCTGTGTTGCATCATGTAATTATGGGCACATGATGAATAGAATGGAATAAATTATATCTTAAAAATACAATTATATCTTACGATAGCCTTGTCTTCTTCTTTTTCTTTCTCCTTCTTTCTTCTTTCTTCTTTCTTCTTTCTTCTTCTTCTTCTTCGGAAGGTACCACTATGGTCCACAGAACCATTCATTATGAAACACAGATCATACATAAAAACAGGGACATACAAGGTAGGTAAAATAAGTGAGGAAGTGAAAGAAAGGGTAGGAAGAAAAGTTAAAATTTAAGGGGAAAATTGCAGAGCTGAGACAAGAGGAGGAGACTATGACAAGATACTCATTTTTTTGGACATCTTTATTGATTTAATATTTTTGAGAGTGTTTTGAGTGCACTTTATTGAATGGCAATGTTACTTCAATATATCAGGCAGTTTTCCATATGAAATCATATCTGTGATCAGTTTTGTGGTGTGTGGTACCCTTGCTTTATTTATGCATGTTTTCATTGTTTTAAATATGTAGGTATGTCCTAATCAAATATTAGCCATATTTATGTTTATGTGTAAATCATATATTCCCATTGACAATATTGGTATAGCTATGCCATTGAGATTGGATAGGTTGTGTATTTTATATAGTTTTTTAGTTGAGGATTTTGCCTTTTAGATGCACCATATATCTATAGACTAATAGATTAATTACCTGATCAGCATTGTCGTGAATTGCAACCAGATACTTTAACAGGATTTCACTTTTCTGTGAAACAAGTTGTATATATGAACTTTGTTTGACACCATAAACTTTCTATATCAGTTTTACAGCACCCTCACATTAATTCTTTTTCTGTTGTCATATTCCCTGAGTATCGATTCTTCCTTCACTCCTCCCACTAACACTATCTATCCATATTGCCTTCCTATAAAAAGGCTGCAGTAGTGAGTAGTTTATATTCCCAGAACTGAGAAGCTGCATACCTTCAAGTTAAAGAGATGAGTTGGGGTGACACAGATTTTGGCAAAATGAGGTACAGTACAATAAATAAAAAAATGTCTCTCATGATTTTTAGCATTCTGAATAGTGACCATATTAAATAATATTGTAGATGGTCATTTATTTAGTTACTTTTCAATTCACAAAGAAACAAAAGAAAGTAAACAAGGATGAAGGGGGGAAACTATAAGTTAACAATATAAAACATAAAACTGAAATGAAATACTGGGTGGGGGACAATAGGCTGGGTGGAGGGATGAAAGGGTATTTGAATATATATTCTTATCAAGGTTATGCGTTGGGGCAGTAGCATTAATTCCTGCCAGAAACATGTGTTGGGTAATCTAATATGGTTAACTATAGGGAGTAGTTTGAGAAATCTCTCTTGGGCAATAGAAGGTTAGAAGATTGTGAAGTACTTGGGCTAGGTTATGATTCAGAATATTTTTGGGGAACTATCAGATTTTAACCATTAAAACCAAGTGACTGTAAATTCAGAGTATCTGTCAGAGGCAGAGGTAGCCACATCTCCCATAGCCATATTATGTTGAACTACTCTAGGATGATTGGAGGGGAAGGGGTTTTCTATATGAAAGCAATGGCTGTTTGGCTGCATTTATCAGATGCTTTAGCAATGTTTTTTTTTTTATTTAGTCATAGTCATTGGGCTAAGGAACCAAAAGTCTAGGGTCAGTGGTACAGATCGATTTGGATTATTTTGAGGTAGAAATAAGTGATTGTCCAGATCAAAAGAAAATGAAGTAATAAAGATTTACTCCCAGCTGACAGAGAAAACAAATGTTTGTGATTTTTCTGAACTGTGTTAAGCTCCCTCTTTTCTATCCTGTACCTCTTGCCTCTTTTCTCTGGTAGGTGTATGCCTTTAATTTCCTAGTGATCCATTCCTAGGCGTAATATCAGCCTACTCTAATAGTCTTTGCCAAGGTTTCCATACATAACACAAATATTAAGGAATATAGTGGCCCTAGAGCCATTTGACATGTAGAATGAGTCTGAGAATGAACCACTGATTTCTGTATAATGATGTTATCATATTCAAAATGCTTTTCAAAGTTAATCATTTTCTCAGGTGTCTTATCTATGCATCCGATAGACTATGTAATGTCATAATCCCATATCCTTCCTGTGTTTTGTCTGTCCCCTTTTCCCATCATGTCTTTGCATCCTCTTCTCCTTGGGTTTGCCTAGGCACCCCTCCACTCTTCCTATATCTTATCGATGTCCCCTTTCCTTATGTCTTTTCTTTCACTTACAGTTCTCCCTGTGCTGTATCTGTCATTTCCCTCCTGTGTCTTGCCTGTCATTCATTATTTTTCCCTGTTGTGTCTTTTATGTTTTTTTGCTTTTGCTGTTTTCTTCTCCACCCCCACTCCAAGTGTGTTATTTGTGTTTGCCTCATCATACTTTCTGAGACTTAGCCAGTCGCAAAATGGCCATAGACCTTACCGGGAAGTTTCCCGGTAGGCCGATGGCCTAACGAGGCCACCCTGGAGGCCTCCTTGTTTCTCAGGTTAAAAAAAACAAAAACTTTTTTTCACAGGTATTGGGGGGTTGTCCACAGGGGGAAAGAGGGGGGGGCTGCCTATACTATATTATACTATGAGGGGCTGACAATACTATACTATACTAAGGGGGGCTACCTATACTAGAGATGGGCGGGTCCGGTTCTCCGAGAACCGAACCCACCCGAACTTTGGGTATCCGAGTACCGAGCTGAGCAGCTCGGTACTCTCCCGCCAATTCCGAATCCAAATCGAGGCCGAACGTCATTGTGACGTCGTCGGATCTCGGGACTCGGTTCTCGCGATACTTCAACTTTATAAATACACGCCTCCACAGCAATCCATCGCCATTTGACAGAGGGAGAGAGCAGGGTGTAGTCATAGGCTAATTAGAGCAGGGACAGAGAAAGAATACAATATTGTTCTTGCAATTGCTCTAACCAAAATCGCTAGTGCAGAGAGGAGGATAGAGGTTTATTATTTTTTCTTCATATTTGGCACTCCCCAGCGCTTTTGGGTTGTCCCCCATAATTGTGCATTAATATTTCTGGCTGTCAAAAGTCATATCTGTCAGCAGTATCTACTCAATAAATGTTAGCACTCCTCAGTGTTTTTGGGGTGTCCTCTCTAATTGTGCATTAATATTTCTGGCTGTCAAAAGTCATATCTGTCAGCAGTATCTACTCAATAATTTTAAGCACTCCTCAGTGTTTTTGGGGTGTCCTCTCTAATTGTGCATTAATATTTCTGGCTGTCAAAAGTCATATCTGTCAGCAGTATCTACTCAATAATTTTAAGCACTCCTCAGTGTTTTTGGGGTGTCCTCTCTAATTGTGCATTAATATTTCTGGCTGTCAAAAGTCATATCTGTCAGCAGTATCTACTCAATAAATTTTAGCACTCCTCAGTGTTTTTGGGGTGTCCTCCCTAATTGTGCATTAATATTTCTGGCTGTCAAAAGTCATATCTGTCAGCAGTATCTACTCAATAATTTTAAGCACTCCTCAGTGTTTTTGGGGTGTCCTCTCTAATTGTGCATTAATATTTCTGGCTGTCAAAAGTCATATCTGTCAGCAGTATCTACTCAATAATTTTAAGCACTCCTCAGTGTTTTTGGGGTGTCCTCTCTAATTGTGCATTAATATTTCTGGCTGTCAAAAGTCATATCTGTCAGCAGTATCTACTCAATAAATTTTAGCACTCCTCAGTGTTTTTGGGGTGTCCTCCCTAATTGTGCATTAATATTTCTGGCTGTCAAAAGTCATATCTGTCAGCAGTATCTACTCAATAATTTTAAGCACTCCTCAGTGTTTTTGGGGTGTCCTCTCTAATTGTGCATTAATATTTCTGGCTGTCAAAAGTCATATCTGTCAGCAGTATCTACTCAATAATTTTAAGCACTCCTCAGTGTTTTTGGGGTGTCCTCTCTAATTGTGCATTAATATTTCTGGCTGTCAAAAGTCATATCTGTCAGCAGTATCTACTCAATAAATTTTAGCACTCCTCAGTGTTTTTGGGGTGTCCTCCCTAATTGTGCATTAATATTTCTGGCTGTCAAAAGTCATATCTGTCAGCAGTATCTACTCAATAATTTTAAGCACTCCTCAGTGTTTTTGGGGTGTCCTCTCTAATTGTGCATTAATATTTCTGGCTGTCAAAAGTCATATCTGTCAGCAGTATCTACTCAATAATTTTAAGCACTCCTCAGTGTTTTTGGGGTGTCCTCTCTAATTGTGCATTAATATTTCTGGCTGTCAAAAGTCATATCTGTCAGCAGTATCTACTCAATAATTTTAAGCACTCCTCAGTGTTTTTGGGGTGTCCTCTCTAATTGTGCATTAATATTTCTGGCTGTCAAAAGTCATATCTGTCAGCAGTATCTACTCAATAATTTTAAGCACTCCTCAGTGTTTTTGGGGTGTCCTCTCTAATTGTGCATTAATATTTCTGGCTGTCAAAAGTCATATCTGTCAGCAGTATCTACTCAATAAATGTTAGCACTCCTCAGTGTTTTTGGGGTGTCCTCTCTAATTGTGCATTAATATTTCTGGCTGTCAAAAGTCATATCTGTCAGCAGTATCTACGCAATGGATTCAAAGCAGTCCACATATGATCTAAATGAGCAACCAGGTTCTGTCACCAGTCCTGATGTTAGTGTTCCCAGTACGTCATCTGGCCAAGGCGATGTCAAACAACAGAGTGTTTTCAAATTAGTGCAAAAAACAAAAACCAAAAAAAAATTTACTGTATTGAAGCGAAAAAGAAGTGTAACTGAGCAAAAGTTAAGTGACGATAAAAAAAAAATTGCAAGCATGCCATTCTACACACGCAGTGGCAAAGAGAGAATGAGGCCTTCACCTTTGGCTATTAGTGGCAGATCCCAAAAAGTTACCCAGCCTACAATTGGTGCACAACTACTGTTACGCGTCAAAGCCGAGCTGCAAGATAACAGTGAGGCATTACAGGAGAATATTTGCTCTGATTCACAAATGACAACAATCCCTGTGGAGAGTCCATCCAACAGTGGGATGTCTAATCGTGACCATTCTGTTAGTCTACCCATAAAGAAGGGCCCTTTCAGCAGTTCTGCTGATATGTGCCTGAACAGCCCGAGTGTAGCCGGTGATACACCAAGTGAGGATGACACTTTGTCTTTAGAAGAGGATGTGGGGGAGATTTGGGTATCCGACGATGAGGATGCGGTTGATTGTGTAAGTCCTGCAGCAGTGTGGCACCAGTGGGAGCAGTTCTGGCATGTGAGGTTCTGGCACCAATATGCACTTTCCAAACACAAGCAGGGATGACGCAGGGGGCAGACCACAACAGTTTGACATCTGGGCTGGTTTGAAGGATTTGTCAAAAAAATGTGTGACCTTGACCATAATTCCAACCAATCCTACTATTAACATGCAAAGGATGGTGGAGGGCCTATCAGGGATTAAACTGTATTTTTCATAATTTTCACTAATAATGTTTGGGTGTAATATACACCCAAAGACGAGTGCTCAATTGCTAAGAGTCATTGATGGAGAGGAAGACAAGCAGGCTTGTCTGTAGAATTTGCAGGCAAATTGTGCTGCGTTATATAGGTAACACCCAAAGAGAAGAGCTCCATTGCTCCATTGCTAATTGTAATTGCTGAAATAGAAATAATAGGGCTGACAGTCTTGGTCTAAATCTGCAGTTACATTTTATTGTACCATAGCTCACTGCGAAACTGGAGAGGTGGCAGGGTTTAGTGATAATCTTCCTCCAACAATACTAATTCATCCCAATATCCCAATATCATAGAAGTCTGTGTAGTATGATGTAATTGCTGATAATGGCCTTCCAAAGGGAATGACTAGTTGATTTTAGGGCAGAGCTGTCACGGTTTTTGGGCAATTCTTTTACAGCACAGCAAATATCAAAATGTTTAGCGGACTCATCTGCATCACCACTGGGTGTCTTGGGAAAGCAATTTCTTTTACTACAAGCAGTTGCCAGAGAAACTGAAGGAGAAGACGTCCCAACAAGATGTTGATAAGTCTGGGATCCTTGCAAAGAAAATTAAGTATTTCATCTACAATTAAAATATAGTTAGCACATTTACTTTGTTTTATTGCACACTATAATTTTATGTAGCACCTTTTCAAAATCTATTATTAAGGCAATCACTTGACTCAAGCTAACCGTGTCTGCACTTTCTTCACAGGTAACTACTTCGCTGGACTAAAGTATATTCCCCTCAAATGCTAATCTTCTTGCAGCTGCTGTATTCTCCTACATGCTGTTGCAGAAACCACAAATTGACCCTAAATGTTTATGGACACAAACAGCATCTCCTGCATGTCATTTTTCAAAAGTTCTGTAACACCAAGTTGATAGTGTGTGCAAAACAGGAAATGTGATGGAATTCAGCCCCGCTGTAATGCTGGACCAATATTGGGGTCGTAATCAGAAATGACATATCCTCAGGAGACTCCAAGCAGGATTAGCCATCTTTCAATGACATCCCTTAGTTTTTGGAACAGTTTGTCAGCTGTATGCCTCTTAGTGAAGCTGCTGATACACAGAGTAGCCTACTTCTCAAAAATGTGATGTACCTGGGTACATGCTGCTGCTGTCCATGCTGGGGAAGGCGAATGACCAACCCAGTGGGCTTTCACAATCATATAATATTTTGTTTGCCCAGTTACGCTTGTACACATATCTGTGGTTAAGTGTACAGTGGGTAGAATACCATTTTGTCACCCAATAATGACATTTTTAGTAAACTTTCGGTACAGGAGAGAATTAGCTTTTCTAGTAAAATGGTATAGTGATGACATTTGCTAACAGGGACATAACACCTCAATTAAATGTCTTAAACCAACTGTATTAATAGTGAACATTGGACGCAGATCTAACACTAGCATAGTACCCAGGGCGTCTGTGATCCGCTTTGCGACTGGGTGACAGGTTTCATTCTTGCTTCCTCTTGCAGAGGATTGTTTAACTGCCAATTGTTGGGGGGGAAGACTGCAGGTGCTGGGATGTAGATGAGAGAAGGGAGGTAGATTATGCTGGAATGCTTGTTGTTATTTTTTTTTTAACCGAAGTTTCTGATTTTCCCAACAGTTTTCCAATAACTCGCTGAAAAATGACGAAACATGGATGAGGATCCCAGATGGTTAAGGTCCCTACCTCTACTGAGTGTGGCTTTCAAAATGCTACAAATGGATAGACAACTCTTGCCAGGATTCGTGTAAAAATAATTCCACACTTAAGAGTGGATTTTTGGTCTTATGCCCAGGCATGACAATGGCCTTTTTGTTATCACTGGCAAGAACTGCAGCAATTTTTCTTTTCAAGTGTATGAAAATCATATTGTGACATAGGAGGTGTTCAAAATTGAATAAAAAATGACTGGAAATTAGTGTTACTGAGGTTAATAATAATGTAGCTACAAAATAATACCTAAATTATGTTATTTTAGCACCAATAAATGTAATTTTTATAACAAATTGCAAAACAAAACCAAACAAAACCAAAACCAAAACCAAAACACGCAATGGCGGTTTTGCAAAACCAAAACCAAAACCAAAACACAACGGTAATCCAGATCCAAAACCGAATCCAAAACCAAAACACGGGGGTCAGTGACCATCTCTAACCTATACTAACTATACTAAAGGGGGACTGCCTATACAATACTATAGGAAGGTGGTGGCTGCCTATATACTATTCTATAGGAAGGGGGGCTAGCTATATACTATACTATACTATAGTAAGGGGGGCTGCCTATATACTATACTATAGGAAGGGGGGCTGCCTATATACTATACTGTAGGAAGGGGGGACTGCCTATACTATACTATAGGAAGGGGGGACTGCCTATATACTATACTGTAGCAAGGGGGCGCTGCCTATATACTATACTATAGGAAGGGGGGACTGCCTATATACTATACTGTAGGAAGGGGGGCTGCCTATATACTATACTATAGTAAGGGGGGCTGCCTATATACTATACTATAGGAAGGGGGGACTGCCTATATACTATACTGTAGGAAGGGGGGACTGCCTATACTATACTATAGGAAGGGGGGCTGCCTATACACTATAGGAAGGGAGGATACTGCCTACCTACTATACTACAGAAAGGGGGGGCCTGCCTATATACTATAGGAAGGGGGGGACTGCCTATATACTATACTATAGGAATAGGTGGGCAGCCTATATACTATACTAATGAAAGGGGGGACTGTCTATATACTATACTATAGGAAGGGGGGCTGCCTATATAATATACTATAGGAAGGGAGAGCTGCCTATATAATATACTATAGGAAGGGAGGGCTGCCTATATACTATACTAAAGGAAGGGGGCTGCCTATATACTATACTATAGGAAGGTTGGCTGCCTATACTATAGGAAGGGGGGGACTTCCTATATACTATACTATAGGAAGAGGGGGACTGCCTATATACTAAACTATAGGAAGGGGGACTGCCTCTATACCAGGGATGCCCAGCACGCCTGTTAATGTGGCCCAGAAGTAGTTTTGGTTGTGGCAAGAGGGCAGCGCTCTTAATGGAAAAAAAAATCCTGCAAAAAAAAAAAGAAAAGAAACTACTTACCTTGTGGTCACGCGGTCACGTCAGCTGGTACTCCGGCTGCCTCCCTTGTCTCCTCCTCCGTGCGGCGCTCGCAGTGAATGTCGGGCATGATGTCATCACGCCCAACATCCATTGCGGAGCGCAGCACAGAGGAGACACCCGCGCGAGAAGAACAATCAGCAGCACAGAATTGGAGAAAAGAAGAGGAGAACAAGCCGATTAAAAGGTAAGTTAAGGGGGATTTTTTTATTATTTCAAGGGACGCTGACAAGTGAATAAAAGTCACCTGGTCCTGGAGCATCATGGATAAATAGATGTGTTGCATAAAAGTGTCATAAACATTGGAAAAAAGGACATCCCGGTCCCACAAGTCCAAGAAAGATTTACATAGTATAGAACACATTTAGCACCCAATTCAGTGCTGAAAAGCTATATATAGTATGTAATCTCCACAACAAATAATAATTGTGTGAAGGTACAAAAGATAGCAAGCACACCAATAATATGTTTTCTGTGTCATGGGGGGGCTATATAATCTGACCCAGACCTCCATTGTGTCCTGTACTTATCAAGGAAGGGAGGTGACAGAATGTCTAGAAAAAAACAATAAAGGAACAAGAGTTTATACAGGGACTCCCAATAACAACAACAATTTTTTTATTGAGATATTTTGTATCTTAGGGAGAAAAAAACCCACTGGTATTATATAATATTCATCCAAATGAGATCCAGTGTCTGGGATCACACCTACACTTTTTCTGTAATTGGAATTTCATTGAAAACTTGGCCTCGTAGACATTCACTGGCCACAGGACAGTAGTTCCCACTTTATCTGCGTGTCTCACTATGATGTCAGCGGAGGGTATGATTTCCTTAACTGCACTTCTCTCACTCCTCGCTACATTATGGTGGATTCCTGATTCCTTTGGAACATCATAAAGAAGGTGTTCACAGTGTTTTTTCATACAATATTTCACATTTACCAGGCAGAATCATTGCTAAATTAGAGAAGTCTGATGCAGAGCTGAAACTTAAAAATGTTAGCACCTGGGGCGAGAAGGAAAACTGCCGCCCCTTTAGCCCTCAATTTTAACCAAATGAACCTAAAATATTCATATACTGTGCCCCCCTTCAGCATTGCGCCCTGTGCGGTTGCCCCTATCACACAGCCCAAGTTACGGCCCTGGTCTGATGTTTCATAATAGATCACAATAAAATATACAAAGAATACATGGGTGGATAGATTAACAGTTAATTCAGGTACCACTAATTCCCTCTTTCTCCCCATGCAGTTATACCAATACTCCCGCTGTGAAGCCTGGATCAGAGAGCCCCATTTTTCTCTGACTCAATTTCTCTCTGAATCGTCTGATAATAAAACAGTAAAAATATGCTCCCCAGACTCTCCCCACCTGCCCTCACAACATTAGCAATTCATCACTGTTCAACTGTTCCTTACCCCCCTTTTTTCTCTCTCACTTTACCTGAATAACCTCCTACCACATTCTATGTCTCCTCCTATACCTGACACAGAAATATCCCCAGTATACATAGATCCTTCACCTGCATTTAGTTCCTTTTTGACTGTTATGAAACTTGACACCTATGTATCTGTTGAATTGTTGTTTATCACCACTTTGCCTTGAAATACCAATAAAAAACTTTTGTTCAAAAAATAAAAAATATGCCCCCTAGACTGAACATTATTTATTTACTTCTGACACCTGTAATTTGTCGGTATCTATATGTGGTATATTTTGTATTTATTGTCTTTTTTTATGTGCATTACATACCCAATAAATGACATTTTGCGTTTTTGTAACTGGATTATGTTATGCATCTTTATTTGAGCAGTTTTTCTTGCAGCTTCTGTACTTTTTTTTACTGTTAACTATGAACTAAATAAATGTTTTTACTCAGAAATACATTTAAGTACTCCCAATTCTATAGTTTTGGGTAGTTGGAATGCTGTTACTTTCACCTGTATCAGCAACATAAGTGGAGTGCTGGACAACACAAAATTATTCTGTTAAAATGATGAATCAAAAAGGTTTTGAAACAGATCTGATCCCCAAAATGTTAAATTGTGAAAGTGTGTATACCTAATTGCTTGGGTGAATTTAGCAATCTACTAATACTTACCACGTATCTTGTTTTCTTATTATAGTGGGCTGACAGAGAATGACTTGGCATCAAGGCTGCTACAGCTAAAATGCCATTTCACTTGGAGTCTTCTGAAAAAGGATGTTGATATTGATGCTTTGGAAGAGAGATTGCACAGCCAACTCCAATTTCCGGTCACCAACAACAAATACCTAATGTATAATCTACTGGCCTATGTAATACACCTTAAAGGAGACTTTACAAAAGCAATTTCCAACTTAAGGAAGGCAGAGGAAAATATTAAAGAGAACAATCCAGATGGGATAGATAGAAAGTATCTGGTGACGTTTGGGGACTACGCCTGGTTCTACTACCAGTTACAGCAGTATGAAGATTCTCAGAGCTACATAGACAAAATAGACCAAATAAATAAGGGATTAAAACTGTTGTCACATGAGAGTCAAGATATAGCTGAGGTTTATGGGGAACAAGGGTGGTCATTGTTAACATTTTCTGGTAAATATTGCAAAAAAGCTAAAGAATGTTTTGAGAAGGCTCTTGAGCTAGACCCAGAAGATCCTGAGTGGAACTCTGGCTACGCAACAGCAGTTTATCGATGTGAAGGATTCTATGGCACAATATGCTCCGCTTCAGAATGCAAATCATTAGCGTTGTTGAAACGTGCTATAGAGCTAAATCCAAATGATGCCGTGGTGAAGGCACTTCTTGCATTGAAGCTACAAGACCTAGGCAGAGCTGATGAGGGAAGAAATTATGTTGAAGAAGCTCTAGAACAAGCTCCAAACCTTCCATATCTACTTCGCTATGTTGCAATGTTTTACAGAAAAGCTGGAATGGTGGATGAAGCTCTGCGTGTCCTGCAAACTGCATTAGATCTTACTCCAGCATCTTCATTTATACACCACCAAATAGGAATATGTTACAAACAAAAAATACTTGTTAACATGCCATTTAGACAGGCGGAAATCCGAAATAGACAAATGTACCCAGGAGAAGTTGAATTAATCAATGCAGCCATATTCCATTTTGAAAGAGCAGTGGAATACAAGAACACATTTATATATGCATACATAGAGATAGCAAAAATGTACAGTGTAGCAATGGAGTACGAAAGAGCAGACGATACATTTATAAATGTTTTGACATTCCCCAATCTTACTAATGAAGAGAAACAGCAGATCTACTTCTATTATGGACGTTATGAACAATTTGACAAGGAATCTGAAAGTGAAGCTATAAAACATTATAAAAAAGGTTTCCAGATAACTGAAAAAAATCGACACAGAGACGGCTGTGAGAAAGGTTTAAAAAGAATAGCTGAACGGAAGATTCAGAGAGACCGCACAGATGCTCTGGGGTTTGGTTTGTTGGGATTTATCCATAAGAATAATGGTAACATTTCAGAGGCAATTGAGTGTTATGAAAAAGCCTTAAGATATGATCCTGACAATGAGGAATACCTGAGTGATCTCTATGATCTGAAGTTGATGATGTGAAAGACTAATGGGTTATAAGAAGGACATTATATATGCACTGTCTATTTTTTATGTAAATATAATCTTTCAATGTAGCAATATCAAACTAATATTATTTACACTATATATGAAGGACATGCTTGCATTTGGCAGAAGGTTGAATGACTGGAGGTGAAAAGTAATTGTCCTCACCAAGAAACACAGGAGACTGAAAAAACCCACATGATATGGTAATATACAAAGGAAATAACTAAGTGCAAACAACAATTTGAAATGTCACAGAACTTTTTGATTATTGACAATTCTGCATCTCAAGCTTACATTAGTTTGACTACTTGGAAAGGGTTGAAGGAAATAAAGGAGAAGAAACTCTACAACAAGGCTTAGACCTTCTATATGTACTTTACTTTGTTGTTATGTTTTGAAAGAATTACTAATGCTGCTGCACCCTCACCAGGTAAAAAGGGAACACTGTAGAAATGTATCTACATTTCCATCCTTTATTAGCTAAATGTAATGTGAAGCAGGGCTGTTGGGATGATGGACTACCTAACTAATTATACACTGCAAACAGTGCTTCATCTGATGATACAATTCACCAGTGTTCCACTAACCCTGCTATAGTGTGTCTCCTTCTTCCATTGTTCTGTTGCTATTTGACAGAATGTGCTGAAGATTTATTGCTATTTACTTTGTAATCATGGAGCCCATTGTTTAATTCATTGCAGGAGAGTTGTACAGAAAGTTGGTACTTTACATCAAGACTATTGTTGTTATATTTTACCAAATTTCAAACATTTGATAATTATGGTATGCTGATACTATTATTTGATTATATGTTTTGCTAATAGTACAAATTGTGTAATGATATTTATATGTTATTTTACGATAAATCAATAAAGTATTAAATATAATTAAGAATTGCCCTTAGGAAAAAAATATTTTCGACCCCCAAACTGTACTATGCCTAGGCTTCTTATGTTTTATAATATAGTTTGTTATAGCTTGACCTTGTTATTCAACGGGTTGGAGACCTCTGTACACATCATAACTGCCAGGTATATCCAACAGGATCCAGATATACCTGAAAGTAGAGAATGTCCCAGGGTAGCATGTAAGCCTTTTAATGTCACTGATGCGCTTGCTGTAGTTTTTAATACTTCTTTTAATGGGACCCACTGCATTCACAGCGTCATATAATTGTGACCACAGTTGATTTTTCTTGCAAAAGTGGTCTCTGCAGCAAGACTTCCCAAAATATGCTCATACACTGGGACTAGATTGTGTATGAGGGCACAATTCTCTGCAAATCTAAAGCGCAAATTGTGCCCAGATTTAGTATTGCCCCCAAAAGGGCCTACCTCCTCCTATCTCCCTCCTCCTCCCCACTCTCACTAGCCTCCTCACGACTTCTGCCTCTCACCATCATCACTTATTTGTATAGTGCCACTAATTCTGCAGCGCTGTATAGAGAAATCACTCAAATCAGTCCCTGCCCCAATTGGAGCTTACAGTTTAAATTAATTGACATACACTAACAAAGACCGAGAGAGACTAACATCAATTGTAATAGAAGCCAATTAACCCACCAGCGTGTTTTTGAGTGAGGAAGGAAACCGAAGAACCCAGAGGAAACCCACACAAACACAGGGGGAACATACAAACTCCACACAGATAAGGCTATATTTGGGAATTGAACTCATAACCCCAGTGCTGTGATGTAGAAGTGCTAACTACTAAGCCACTGTGTTGTCCACCATCCAGACAGACAATAAGACAAATAATGGCAACTAGCCAGAATAAGAGAGAAAAAAAACACAAACCTCCCTTTACGCACTCCTTTTCGCAAACTAAGCTCTCTCCTACACTGTCACCAGCTCTCACTAACTTCTGAAATCGTTATAAACTTAAATAAGGAAGTACCTTGCTTTTTTTTAATGCTAATGAGGTCAAAATCACTCGAGTTTTGCATGTAAAACTTGCAACCAATCAGAAAGGAGTATTGGTTTTAAAATGGCGGTTTTCAGCTAAACACAGGCGACTTTAAATCGCTGTAAATCATGAGAGATGAACAGAGTTTGGTGTTTGAGGCTACAAATCGCTACGTAACACATATGGCAACTTGGGGATTCAAATCGCTCGATTTGCAGTGATTTTATATTGCTGGAAAATAAAGTGCACCTTAATACATTTCCTCCCAGATCTTGATTTCTCCCAAAATCACATGGTGACAGAAAAAATTGGCTGTAGACCTCTGGAAAAGGATGGATAAGTAGTGTTGGGCTACCAGAGAAAGCTTTGAGGGACATTTTTAATCTCTGTTTGAGGATCTAGTGGCTAACCTGCGATTCCCTTTCACTGCCAGTTCCAACTACATCTGACCTTTGTCCTGACTGTCCTCATGTTAAGCTTATAATTTATGGATTCTAATACTTTACTCATAAGCTCTATTTCTGAGATCTCAAGTTTTTTTTTTCTTCCACTCTCCTATATGTTGCAGTAGAAGTCAAATTGTTGAAATTTGGATTCAGCCTTTTTGTCCTTTCAGTAATAACTGCAACAAGCTCTGTTGTTTGTGTGACTTAAGGTGTAAATTGAGAAATTATATGATTTTGATAATTGATAGTAAATGTCCACCATCAGACACATTAGCATTATGTACACACTAATGAAGAAGGAGAAACAAAGTTGACGTTTTTCCTGAAAGGTACTTTTGATTTTTGCAGGAGGGTCATTGAGCAAAGAGGTTGAAAACCTCTGCTTCTCAATGGGAAACTTAATTTGACTGTCAAGATGAAGCTACTAAAATAGGAACAGTCCAAACTAAGAAGTCTAGGTTGAGAAATATAAATCTTAGACAGAATCAGAGGAACCTAAGGACTGTGGATAAGACCTCAACTTGATTTTCTTCAAATGAAAAAGGATTGCAATTTTGAAAATGTAGTTGTTTGCATTTGATTGAAGCTTGCCTATGGGCAAAAACAGCCATTGTCAGAAACTGAGACCAAGGCACTCATTTTACTGGCTGCATAACACAATAATTTGTAAAGCATTAAGGATAAAACAGAAATTACATTGTTATGGGTAGACATTATATTTGATGATACATTGTAAATTGGAACCCTTGCTAATGCTGTGTTGCATCATGTAATTATGGGCACATGATGAATAGAATTGAATAAATTATATCTTAGAAATTCAATTATATCCCACGTGAGCCTTGTCTTCTTCTTCCTTCTTCCTTCTTTCTTCTTCCTTCTTTCTTCTTCTTCTTCTACTTCATGCCACTGTGGTCCACAGAACCATTCATTATGGAACACAGATCATACATAAAAACAGGGACATACAAGGTAGGTAAAATAAGTGAGGAAGTGAAAGAAAGAGTAGGAAGGGCCCTTCCGACCCTAAGAAGTTAAAATTTAAGGGGAAAATGGCAGAGCTGAGACAAGAGGAGGAGACTATGACAAGACACTTATTTTGTTTTGGACATCTTTATTGATTTAATATTTTGGAGAGTGTTTTGAGTGCACTTTATTGAATGGCAATGTTACTTCAATATATCAGGCAGTTTTCCATATGAAATGATATCTGTAATCAGCTCTATGATGTGTGGTACCCTTGCTTTATTTATGCATGTTTTCATTGTTTTTAATATGTAGATATGTCCTAATCATAAATTAGAAATGTTTATGTTTATGTGTAAATCATATATTCTTATTGACAATATTGGTATAGCTATGCCATTGGGATTGGATAGGTTGTGTATTTTATATAGTTTTTCGGTTGAGGATTGTGCCTTTTAGATGCACCATATATCTATAGACTAATAGATTAATTACCTGATCAACATTGACGTCAATTGCAACCAGATACTTTAACAGGATTTCACTTTTCTGTGAAACAAGTTGGATGTATGAACTTTGTTTGACACCATAATCTTTCCATATCAGTTTTACAGCACCCTCACATTAATTCTTTTTCTGTCGCAATATTCCCTGAGTATCGATTCTTCTTTCCACTCCTTCCACATTCCTATAAAAAGGCTGCAGTAGTGAGTAGTTTATATTCCCAGCACTGAGAAGCTGCACACCTTCAAGTTATAGAGCTGAGTTTGGGTGACACAGATTTTGGCAAAATGAGGTATTGTACAATAAATAAAAAAAAATGTCTTTCATGATTTTTAGCATTTTGAATAGTGACTATTTTAAATAATATTGTAGATGGTAATTTATTTAGTTACTTTTCAATTCACAAAGAAACAAAAGAAAGAAAACTAGGATGAAGGGGGAAACTATAAGTTAACAATATAAAACTGAAATTAAATACTGGGTGGGGGACAATTAGCTTGATGGAGGGATGAAAGGGTATTTGAATCTTTATCCTTATCAATGTTTTGTGTTGGGGCAGTAGCATTAATTCCTGACAAAAACATGTGTTAGGTAAACTAACATGGCTAACTATAGGGAGTAGTTTGAGAAATCTCTCTTGGGCAATAGAAGGTTAGAGGATTGTGAAGTACTTGGGCTAGGTTATGATTCAGAATATTTTTATCGAACGATCAGATTTTAACTAATAAAGCCAAGTGGCTGTAAACTCAGAGTATCAGTCAGAGGCAGAGGTAGTCACATCTTCCATAGCCATATTATGTTGAACTACTCTAGGATGATTGGAGGGTTTTCTATATGAGAGGAATGGCTGTTTGGCTGCATTCATCAGATGCTTAAGCAATGGTTTTTTTAAATTTGGAGATGGTAATAGTCATTGGGCTAAGGAACCAAACTTCTGGGGTCAGTGGTACAGATTGATCAGGCTTATTGTGAGGTAGAAATAACTGATTGTCCAGATCAAAAGAAATAATCCAAACTTTGCCCCCAGCTGACAGAGTAAACAAATGTTTGCACTTTTTGTCCAATACGTTATGCTCACTCGTTTATATCCTGTACCTCTTGCCTCTTTCTCGGGTAGCTGTATGACTTTCATTTACTCATGATCCATTACAAGGCGTAATATCAGAGCTAACTCTACTTGCTAACTCTACTTGCCTCTGCCAAGGTTTTCATATATAACACAAATATTAAGGAATATAGCGACCCCAGAGCCATTTGATATGCAGAATGAGCCTGAGAATGAACCACTGATTCTGATTGTGGCTGAGAAATTTCTGTACAATGACGTTATCAAAATCAAAATAATGTTCAAAGTTAATTATTTTCCTAGGTGTCTTATCTATGCATTCAATAGACTTTATAATGTCCATCCCATATTCTCTGCCCCCTTTTCCACCATGTTTTTGCCTCCTCTCCTCCTTGGTAGAGATGTTCACTGACCCCCGTGTTTTGGTTTTGGTTATGGATCTGGATTAAGTTCCTGTTTTGATTTTGGCAAAACTGCCCTTGCGTGTTTCGGTTTTCGTTTTGGATCTGTATTTTCTAGAAAAATTTCTAAAATACTCTAAAATCACATCATTTTTCTCTTTTTTGTTCCTACATTATTATTATTAACCTCAATAAAACTAATTTCCAGTAATTTCCAGTCAAGTTTGACTACCTTACAGGTCACAAAATTATTTTCATACACTTTTGGACAAAGACTGTAGCAAGCTGGTTGGATGCTAAGCGACAGAGCAACAACACAAACACACAGCAGTTCATAGCACATCTAGGAAACATTGCCACACAGCAGTGAAGAAAAAAAGAAAAGTGGTGCAAGATGGAAATGTCCTTGGGCCCTTCCACAGGGTGTGGTACGGCATATTGATGCCGGGGAAGAGTGGCAAGACTCACCCCAATGTGACTATTCTGAAGGAGCTGGTTCCCAACCCTGCCTGATGACGACTCCTCTTCACCCCGACAGCAGCCAATGACGACGAAGCAAGAAGGCGGCTGCGGCTGATGACGTCATTGAGCATTGTATTTTTTTTTATAATTTTTTATTTTCAGTGGTCAATCAAGAAAATACAGACAGCAAAACGATAACACTGTGTAGCATACACAGTAAAATCACAACAGTTATTGTGGTGTATCGTATATTAGGAAACCTTTAGACAAAAATGACAGTTTTTAACATTTTTAAAGAGTAATATAAAATGGGTGTAGGAACAAAAGGGATTGTGGGGAGGGGGGTGAGGGGTGTAGGAACACAACAATAAGCACTGTAAGTATTTAGCACATGGGTCAGGTCGGAGGACGCGGAGCATTGAGGGTGGAAGGTGTTTTCCATGGCTAGCCATGGAGCCCAGACTTGACTGAAGACGTGGCCTATCGTGGTGGAGGTAGTACGTAATCTCCTCCTTAGCGGCCACGTGCCAAATCTGCCTCTTGAGAGCCAAAAGGGAAGGAGCTGAGGTCTTTTTCCAATTAAGGGCTATGAGTGATTTGGCTGCTTGAGCATTGTATTTTGTATTTTAGAAAGGATTATACATTGTACATGGATGCATACTTACCTCACCCCCTTAACAACAGCGATAATCCCGTCGACAATGCTCAATGATGTCATCAGCTGCAGCCGCCTTCTTGCTTAATCGTCATTGGCTGCTGTCAGAATAGTCATGTTGGGGTGAGTTGTGGGGTTAGTCAGCATCGATATGCTAACTACCACCGCTCCCAAAAAAGCAAGGTCATCGCTGAGCTTCGAATCGGCCCAATCCCCAAAAAATTACAACATAGCTAGGTACCTTTGATGTAAAGTGCAGATTACAAACACTTTGTGCAATACTGATGAAACAGCAGCAAAGTGAAAGGTTTGAGTAATACATATACATTCTATACACTATTTAGACATCCACATTTACATTACTTCTGCAAGCAACTTTGTTCTCTGTTAATAAAACTTATCTTTATACTGTTAATCAAAAATAATAATAATCCTCCATCTTTCTTTGGATGTAGATATTAGGAACAGGTGGAGTTACGGTACCGGTGTCACAAATTTTCGTCAATTCTTTTAGAGTAGACCAGACCAGGGGGTAAATGTATCAAGGTCCGATTTTTTCAGCGTGTTAAAGTTGTGGCAAAATTTCTCAAATGTATTAAGCTGCGATTTTTACCCCGATCTTCAAAATCGCTGGTCATCTCTGGGGCTTTGCTGCGATGTAAAACACTCCTGCGTTAGTTAACTCTCCTGTGTTGTAGCAGAGTTTTCTATAAACCCATCACTGTTACACTGTCCCCGCCTATACAGCCGGAATTCCAAAAAAAAAAGTGTGGGGTCCCCTCTCTATTCACTATTAACCCTTGTGTTGCCAGACTACAGCTGGTTCCATGAAAATCTCGGAAAAAATTTGCGTGGGGTCCCCCCAATTTTCACTGAACCAGCACTAGGAAAACCAACCGGGGTTGGTGGCACTATAGCAGGGGGACATAATGCCATAATGACAACCAACCCCAGGCTGTTCAGCGCTAGGATGGATTTCCTAGGGAGTGGGGTCCACCGAATAAAAACGAGCGGGTTCCACCTCTAGGGACAACCAGCCCAGTGCTGAAAGCACTAGGGCTCTTCCTACCCCCGTGGGCTGTGGGTAGTAGGGTAATAACTGCAATATAATTTGAAAAAAACGAACAACCGCCATTTTGTTTTGTGGAACTACAAGTCCCAGCCAGCCAGGGTGCCATAAATAGTGTGGGCATGCTGATACTTGTATAACTACAATCACCACCATACCCATGGCAGCCAGGGCATGTTGGCACTTGGAGAACCACAAGTGCCAACATGCCCTGACACCCAGGGCTGGCTGGGACCTGTAGTTCCACAAAAGAAAATGTTAAATAAACCACGACACCCTTGTTAAAACCACATACATTTTATAAAAATAATAAACCCACAATAAAGACAGTAAACATCCTCATTTATACCACATATTTTTATTAAAAATAATAAATGCTCTATACTCGCCACAGATGTTTTCATCTGTCGTCAGCAACTTTTAATCCTAAAATGAAACAGAAGGGGATGTGTGCACTGGGGCAACTGGGATATACGAGCAGCTAGGGGAAAGGAGTAAACCGGACTCCTATTAAATAGATAGAGATGGGGGGGTTTTCCCTTGCGCTCAAGTATACCAATGAGTATCAGCAAATTGTGGTGAATAGGTGTGGCTGCGGAGGGTGGATGCTATGGAATGAGAGCCAAATTAGAAGATGGGAAAGGACAGAATGATGCAGGGGTGGCAAGGTGAAATAGCAACATGTGTCAAAACATGTTGAATTATGTAACAAAGGGGAATGGCAGAAATGGGATGGATGCAAAATACAAAAAACAAAACACAAAACAAAACACAAACAAAAAACAAAATAATGCTAAATGGTGAATAATTGCAGTCTCTACAATCTCGATAACAGTCCTGTGTAGCTTGCACTTGACGACCTGGAGTGTCTCCAGGATACCTATGTGTAGAGGATTCACACAGAGGTGACAACAGTATACAGGCAGTGATGTTATGCAGGTGACAATCTTGTGCAGTGGTAATCCTATGTAATTACCTTGAAACGGTAGTGGGTACGCTTCAAACTACCGTTATGGTGGTTGACGATCCTGATTGTTCCAGATCTTGTGTGTGGTCTAGCTGCGGTCCGCGGCTGTGTTGTGGATGCGTCTCTCCGGTGCCGTAGGATGTGCAGGTCAGGCGGGTGGCGCTGACTGCTGATGGCGGCGTGTGTAATGGCGCTGAGTGCTCGTGGTGCAACTGCTGAATCCCGATCCGTGTAAACCGCGCGTGCGTGGCATAGATCGCTCGAAAAAAAGGAATCTTACATAGTGAAGTGCTGACAGAATTTATTCAGGTGTGAAATACATGCACTTACATATGGGTGTAAGAAATTTGGCAGGGTAACAGTAAATGAACAGGGAGTTGTGTCTTCTCCGACGCGTTTTGTCCAAACATACGGACTTTTTCGTAAACCAAGTCCCAATTAAATTTGTATCCAAAGTCCGGCTTGTAAAAGTTCAAAATAAATTTGTAATTCCCAAACTCCGGCTTGAAAAGTCCCAAAAGAATTTCTACATCCAAAGTTCCTGCTTGTAATGTCTTCTTTTCTTCTTGGGCAAAAATCCCACCTTGTTGCTTGCAGCCTTCTTATCTTCAGTCAGGAGGGCCCCAGATTTGTAAGATCCACGCCGGAACATGCTTGAGTAAAAAGAAAAAAAGATTGAAGAGAGCCGCCATAAACAGCTTTTCCTGTGTAGAAGCTCCGGAGCGCAATGAGCTTAGTTCATTGCGCTAGGTCTATTTATAGTATTAGGGGATTTTCATAACATTGGCACACAGCGGTAGCTGAAAGGAAAAATGGTGCAAGATGGAATTGTTCTTGGGCTGTCCCACCCACCCTTATAATGGACCTTAAAAAGGACATTCACACTTTAACAAACCAAGCACTTCAGCGACAAGGAGTGCCACTTTTGTGGCTCAAGTGCTTGGTTTGTTTGGGCTTCCCACAAAACAAGGACTTAAGGCAGCTAAGCTAACACTGCTGTCAATGAACTCTACTGTGGCAAGATTTTGTTGTCATCATCATTAGCATCATCCTCACCCTCATCAGTGTCTACATCATCCTAACACAATATTAATGCATATCCGCAGGAATCCACCATTACAGAAGTCTCTAACATAAATGTAAAAAATAAAAATGTAAAAAAAAGAGCTTTTACCTTTTTAAAGAAAAAAACAAATCTTTAATAAAGGTGAAACTTTACTGTAAAAAAATATAAAATTGCCAACATGCCATTTTACACAAAATATTAACAAGCACCCCAGCATCAGCTAGCTTCATTCTCTTAGCTAGATCCCAGCACCTGCAATCTACACTGTCATTATCCTCACACTCATCAGTGTGTATATCATCCTCAAACAATACTAACTCATCCCTGCTGGAATCCACCATTGCAGATGTCTCTGTACTTTGATGTAATTGCCAGTAAAGGCCTTGCATACTGAATTTGTAGTTCATTTTGATGAACATCATCTTTTTCTCATTTTCAGGAAATGTAGCCTCCTACACCAATCGGCTGTGCTGAAAACTCTTTCTGAGTACACATAGGAGGCGGGGCAGCTTAGACATTGCAAAGCGAGTTTGTACATTGATCTCCAAATGGCCCCTTTTTTTCCTCCCAGTATGTAAAGGGACTGTCTGACATGTCTATTTTTATGCTGTCGTTAAAATAATCCTCCACCATTCTTTGGATGTTGATAGTAGGATCAGATGGTGTTATAGCAGAAGCGCCACGATATCTGGGCAATTCATTTAGATCAGACCAGGGGGTAAATGTATCAAGCTCCGATTTTCAAAATCCAGCGATTTTCTCATGAGAGTTGAAACTCGCTGATGTATGAACCTGAGATTTCATTTAAAATCGCCAGAGATGTGTGTCATACGCTGGGTCTTCGGTACCTCTAAACCGAGACCCGGCTTACTGACCTCCCGTCTCCATGGCCGTCCGCCATCTTAGGTTTCGGTCCGCGCATGCGCAGACCCGAACCTAAGGATACCTCTCTCAGTTATCTTGGGAGTGGAATCCTCTCTCCCCTAACTGGGGTCCCTCCCCTTTCTTTTGCCTTACCTGTATTCACTTCTTTTCTTTAATTGTCTCATCTGTGATCTCTTCTTTCTCTGTTAATGAATGTTAAATTATTAATATTAAGCTGTATAATGAAAAATTAGCACAGCTCTTTTGAAACCTCCCATAGAATCATGATATTGCCTATATAGCAAACCCAAAGATAGATGTATTTCATAAAAGTATCATACACATTGGAAAAAAATGACCATCCCAATCCCACAAATCCAAGAAGAGATTTACATAGGATAGAACACATTTAGCACCCAATTTAGTGCTGAAAAGCTATAGATAGTATATAATCTCCAAAAAAGTAATATTGTGTGGTTGGACAAAAGATAACAAGATAACACACCAATAACATGTTTTCTGTGACATGTGGGCTATTTAATCTGACCAAGACCTCTATTGTGTCCTGTACATATGAAGGAAGGGAGGTGACGAAATGTTTAGAAAAAAAAACAATAAAGGAACAAGAGTTTATAAACGGACTCCAATACCAACAACAATTGGTCGACCTTTGGTTATATTGAGATACTTTATATCTTAAGGGGGGGGGGGGGGGGGGACCACTGGTGTTATATGATATTCAACCAAGAGGTGTTCGAAATCGGTGTCTGGGATCACACCTACACTTTTAATGTAATTGGAATTTCATTGAAGGCTTTTATAAGTAACTGTCTTAACAACTTGGCCTCGTAGACATTCACTGGCCACAGGACAATATGATGTTAGCAGTGGCTATGATTTCCTTAATTGCATTCTCTCACTCCTCGCTACATTATCCAAATCATGATAAACCTATGGAGAAATCCTGTTTCCTTTGGACCATCATAAATGTGTTTACAGTTTTTTCTCACACAATATTTCACATTTACTGGGCAGAATCATGGCTAAGTTAGAGAGGTCTGAAGCAGAGCTGTAACTTAAACTTTTAACATCTGGGGCGAGAGGAAAAACTGCCGTCCGATTAGTCCTCAATTTTGACCAAATGAAAGAAAAATAATATTAAACTGCGTCTCCCTTCAGTGTGTGCCCTGGGCGGTTGCCCCTCCCACACAGCCCTAGCTGCGGCCCTCGTCTGATGTTTCAGGGACGAAGAAGTCCCTCTTTCTCCCCCATGCAGCTATACCTATACTCCCGCTGTGGAGTCTGGATCAGAGAGTCAATTTTTCTATGATTCTCAATTTGCTTTCTGAATCCTCTGATAATAACATACTTAAAATATGCCTCCAGACTCTCCCCACCTGCCCTCTCAACTTTAGCGGTTCGTCACTGTTCAACTTTTCCTCATCACACCCTCCTTTTTTTCTCTCTCACTTTACCTGAACAAACCCACAACCCCGATCTATATCTCCCCCTAAACCTGGCACACATATATCCCTAGTATACATAGATTCTTCACGCGCATTTAGTTCCTTTTTGAATGTTAAGATACATGACATCTATGTATCTGTTGAATTATTGTTTATCACTACTTTCCCTTGTAAAATCCAATACAAAACTTTTGTTATAAAAAGAATATATATATATATATATATATATCTAATATATATATATATATATATATATATATATCTAATATATAAATGTCTAGTGGCGTCCGTCTGTGTGTGGAAAAAAAAAACCGAGATGCAGCGCCACCTGCTGGGCAGAGTTATACACTGACCTACTAAATTCTTAGTGTGTGTGGGGAAAAAAATTCAAAAAGGGCTGAAATTTGGTAGGGCTCAAACTCATTTTCGTGAGGTAATTTTACCTCATGAACACACATGTGTAGAGGCGTGCGTTAGTGTGTGTGTGTGTGTGTGTGTGTGTGTGTGTGTGTGTGTGTGTGTGTGTGTGGAAAAAACTATTTTCTCAGAAAGGGCTCATCCAATTGACCTGAAATTTGGTATACTGACATTATTTGACAAAAAAATTAGAATAGTCAAGTCAGTTAACTTCCATCATCCCCCCTTCCCCCCGTGGGAGGGGTAGTAAAGGCTAAATTTACAAGTTGAGGGGTCAACCTCATTTTCGTGAGGTAATTTTACCTCATGAACACACATTAAAAAGGGCGCTTGCGTCGGGAAGTAACGCTTTCCCCTGAGTAGGCCTGGGCTAGGCCCAAATGCATGACAAGAACCTTTTAAAGACCTTAAGTAGCTTGATTTGACTAGAATGCATGAGTATCATGCACGGGTTAACTTGTGTATATATATATATATATATATATATATATATATATGCCCCCTAGACTGTACATTATTTAATTTAGACATCTATTATTTGTTAGTATCTATATGTGTTATATTTTACATTTATTGTATTGTGAAGTACATTCAATACCGGATAAATTGCTTTCTGTATTTCTGTAACTGGATTATGTTATGCATATTTATTTGAGTAGTCTTTCTAGGAAGGTTCTGTACTTTTCTTACTGTTAACTATGAACTACATAAATAAGTGATTTTACTCATAAAACCATTTAGGCACTTCCATTCTATAGTTTTGGGTAGTTGGAATGCTGTTACTTCAGCAACATAAGTGGAGTACTGGACAACACAAAATTATTCTGTTAAAATGATGAATAGCAAGAATATTGAAACAGGTCTGGTCCCCAAAAGGCTAAATAATCAGGATGTGTGTATACCGAATTGCCTGGGTGTATTTAGCAATCTACTAATACTTACCACGTATCTTGTTTTCTTATCATAGCGGACTGACAGAGAATGACTTAGCATCAAAGCTGCAACAGCTAAAATGCCATTTCACTTGGAGTCTTCTGAAAAAGGATGTTGATATTGATGCTTTGGAAGAGAGATTGCACAGCCAACTCCAATTTCCGGTCACCAAGTTCAAATACCTAATGTATAATCTACTGGCCTATGTAATACACCTTAAAGGAGACTTAACAAATGCAATTTCCAACTTAAAGAAGGCAGAGGAAAATATTAAAGAGAAAAATCCAGATGGAATAGATAGAAAGTATCTGGTGACATTTGGGGACTACGCCTGGATGTACTACCAGTTAAAGCAGTATGAAGATTCTCAGAACTACATAGACAAAATAGACAAAATTAATAAGGGATTAAAACTGTTGTCAAATGAAAGTCAAGACATAGCTGAGATTTATGGGGAACAAGGGTGGTCATTGTTAACATTTTCTGGTAAATATTGCAAAAAAGCTAAAGAATGTTTTGCGAAGGCTCTTGAGGTAGACCCAGAAAATCCTGAGTGGAACTCTGGCTACGCAACAGCAGTTTATCGATGGGAAGGATACTATGGTGCAATATGCTCCGCTTCAGAATGCAAATCATTACCACTGTTGAAACGTGCTATAGAGCTAAATCCAAATGATGCCGTGGTGAAGGCACTTCTTGCATTGAAGCTACAAGACCTAGACAGAGCTGATGAGGGAAGAAATTATGTTGAAGAAGCTCTAGAACAAGCTCCAGACTCTCCATATCTACTTCGCTATGTTGCAATGTTTTACAGAAAAGCTGGGCTGGTGGATGAAGCTCTGCGTGTCCTGAAAACTGCATTAGATCTTACTCCAAAATCGTCATTTATACATCACCAAATGGGACTATGTTACAAACAAAAAATACTTGATAAGAAAGAGATATTTAGAAGGGAGAACATTCAAAATAGACAAATGTGCATGGGAGAAACTGAAATCATGAAAACTGCCATATTACATTTTCAGAAAGCAGTGGAATACAAGAAAACATTTATATTTGCATACATACAGTTAGCAAAAATGTACAGTATAGCAACTGAATACAGAAGAGCAGATGATACATATAAAAAGGTTTTGACATTCCCCAATCTTACAGATGAAGAGAAACAGCAGATCCACTTCAGTTATGGACGTTTTGAACAATGTAACAAGAAATCTGAAAGTGAAGCTATAAAACATTATAAAAAAGGTTTCCAGATAAATGAAAAAAATCGATACAGAGACGGCTGTGAGACAGGTTTAAGAAGAATGGCTGAATTGAAGTTTCAGAGAGACCCTAGTGATGCTCTGGGGTTTGGTCTGCTTGGATTTGTCTATAAGAATAATGGGAAAACCTCAAAAGCAATTGAGTATTATGAAAATGCCTTACAATATGATCCTAACAATGAGGAATATCTGACTGATCTCTGTGACCTGAAGAAGATGATATGAAAATCTAATGAGTTCTAAGAAAGATACTATATAATATGCACTGTCTATTTTTTATGTAAATATAATCTTTAAATGTAGCAATATCAAACTAATATTATTTACACTATATATGAAGGACATGCTTGCATTTGGCAGAAGGTTGAATGACTGGAGGTGAAAAGTAATTGTCCTCACCAAGAAACACAGGAGACTGAAAACACACACATGATATGGTAATATACGAAGGAAGTAACTAAGTGCAAACAGCAATTTGAAACTTCACAGAACTTTTTGATTATTAACAATTTTGCATCTCAAGCTTGAATTAGTTTGACAACCTGGAATGTGGGGAAAAAAGGAGAAGAAACTCTACAACAAGGCTTAGACCGTCTATATGTAGTTTGCTTTGTTGTTATGTTTTGAAAGAATAAATAAAACAGCTGAACCCTCACCAGGTAAAAAGGGAACACTGTAGAAATGTATCCACATTTCCATCCTTTATTAGCTAAATGTAATGGGAACCTGGGCTGTTGGGATGATGGACTACCTAACTAATTATACACTACAAACAGTGCTTCATCAGAGGATTCATTTCACCATAGTTCCACTTACCCAGCTATAGTGTGGCTGCTTCTTCTATTGTTCTATTGCTATTTGACAGAATGTGCTGAAGATTTATTGCTATTTACTTTGTAATACTGGAACCCATTGTTTAATCCATTTCAGGAGAGTCACACAGAAAGTTGGTGTTTTGATAATTTTGCTATTAGTACAATATACTGTATGTAATGATATTTATAGTTATTTTATTATAAATCAATAAAGGTTTAAATATGATTAAGACTTACCCCTGGGAAAAAATATTTTAAACCCTCATGCCTAGGGTTCTCATGATTTATAATCTAGTTTGTTGTAGCTTGACCTTGCTATTCAAAGAGTTGGAGACCTCTGGACACATCATAACTGCCAGGTATATCCAACAGGATCCAGATATACCTGAAAGTAGAGAATGTCCCAGGGTAGCATGTAAGCAAATGATGTGACATTCTTATCCAATCATGGGAGACCCTATTTGGCCAGTAAAGACCAGCTGGCATACGATCCCACAGCCTTCCACAGCCTCATCATGAAAAATAATTTGGGTGACTATCTCGCTTAGTCAGGATTTAGTCCGACTGCAAGGACAGTTGGGAGGTATGTTCCGCTTCACAAAGTACTGCTTGTGAAAGCAAAGCTATGTGCATATAACAGTAGTGCACACAGTATTGCCTGTGTATTTGTCTAAAATGATAACCATGTTACATAATAGGGGCCCTGCTGTCTTAAAAACCCTGGGCCCCCTGAGCCTTAATCTACCTCTGGTTAGGGGAAGGGAGCTGATAGCTGCTCCCGGTTCTTGGACAGGACACAGACTGCAGAGCAAGTCGAGGAGCTCTAAGTATCACAAGATTTGGTAATCTCCTGAGACAAAGAGGTTCCCTGCTCACTCTACAGGAAGTTTCCACCCTGATGGATGTCAGCACCATCAGAAGCATAGAAAAGTACAGTGGGCTGGGGGTTTCATAATGTGGCTGGAAAAGCGTGATAAATGTAATGTTTTATTACAATATATGTATCAATGCCCCATATTGACCACACCCCCAGCACAATGTGGTCACGCCCTTTTCGGCGCTCCCACTGCTCGGCGGCACACAATTTATTTACTACTCGTTTATGGAGGGGGTCCCCAAAAGTTCACTGTACCTGGGCCCCTGTACATACCATTATCTGATACTGGTAAGCCCTATGCTGCAAATAGAGAGTCAAGCTGCTCATATTACATTTGTATGTCACAGGACACTGTATAACAATGACCTTTGCAAAATGTACTGTAATATTATTATTATCTGGAACAGATGTGAGCATGGGGGCCTTAAATGCCAGGGCTGATTTTTAGTCCCAGTCCGGCCCTGACTGGGTTAATTAATAGTAAATGTGCACCATCAGACACACTAGCAAATGTGTGTCTCATAGTATATGGTTGCAAATACTGCAACAAATTAGCAAAAGGATAATCAAAGTTTTAGTTTTCCTGGGAAGATACCGGGAAGAGTCATTGAGAAACAAGGTTCAAAATCTCTGCTTCTTAATGGGAAACTTATTTTGACTGGCAAGATGAAGCTACTAATGATGAACAGTCAAAACTAAGAAGTCTAGGAAGAGAAATATACATTTAAGAAGTAATCAGAGGAACTTAGGGAGTGTCTGGGCAAAAGCAGATACAGTCATTATCAGCAAAAAGCTGCTTAAGGATTTTTTTCCAAGGTTTACAACTGTAGCGCCCATATTCATTACCCCCCTCCTCCCAGAAGCCATATTCTTTACCCCTCTCCCCATGCAGCCATTTTCATTACCTTCCCTCCTGCAGCCAATTTCATTATCAACCCACCCCCCCCACCCACACACACACACCCCCACACACACACCCCCACACACACACACACACCAGAGGCATTTTCATTACCTCCGCCTCCTTCAAACTTTCTCCCCCAAGACTCACTTACCTCAGTCTTATAGGCAGCAAATCCACTTGCTGTTAGCTGCCTGTCAGCGCAGGTGTGGACGGTTCTTAATGAAGTCTTGTGAGATAAGAATCGTAGACAAGCAGCTAACAGCAAGCGGGTTTGCTGTCACGCTGCCTGTCTGCTATAATAATTGTTGGGACCAATGATGCCAGCCAGCCCCAGGAGTTCCTGCCACTCATATTAATAATTTAAAGAGACGTTAAACTAATCAGCAGTGCTGTGTTTCCCCGAAGCCAGACTGCAGCCTGATCAGCCTTTGATCATCAACTGAGATCAAGGGGTAAATTTACTAAACTGCGGGTTTGAAAATGTGGAGATGTTGCCTATAGCAACTAATCAGATTCTAGCTGTCATTTTGTAGAATGTACTAAACAAATGCAAACTACAATCTGATTGGTTGCTATAGGCAACATCTCCACATTTTCAAACCCGCAGTTTAGTAAATATACCCTCAAGACTCCACTTTACTGGCAGGAAATAAAACACATTGTACAGCATTATTGATAAACCAGAAGTTACATTGTTATAGTTAGATTATATATTTGATAAATTATTAATCATGAATTAGAATACTTGCTAATTATGTGTTGTATCATGTAATTTTGGCCACATGAAAAATAGAATAGAATAAATTATATCTTAAAAATCTTAAATTAAATTGTTATAAGATTTTCCTTGCCCACCATGTTTCCAAAGAAACTTTTGTTAACATTGGCAGCATGCATGCATACAACTAGCACAATTTATTTGTACTTTGGTATCTTACAGCCTGAAATCCACATTGACTGAAAATACTAATTCACACTATGTTGTGCGATGATTGAGAAACTGAATGGGGACAACCATGTGCAATTGTATTTAGTATTATTATTGTTGTTGTTGTTATTGTTGACATTGTTGCTGTTTTGTTGAATGGTAATGTGCCATGGCTCATTTTGTGGTGTGGGATACCATTGCTTTATTTATGTTTTTTACATTGTATAATATGTTAGTTTGTCCTATTCATTTAGTAACAACATTTATGTTTATCCATAATTCATATATTCCAATTGATAATACTGGTATGGCTATGCCATTGGGATTGGTTAGGTTGTGTGCCTGTTTTATATAGTTTTTCAGTTGAGTATTGAGCTTTTTAGATGCACCATACATCTATTGACTAACAGATTACTTACGTCCTCAAGATTGTTGTGATGTGCAACCAGATGCTTTAATCAGCTTTCACCCTCCTATGAAACAAGTTGGATGTATGAACTTTGTTTGATACCTAGATATGTGTGACACGATAATCTTCCCATATCAGTTTTATAGCACCCTCACCTTATTTCTGTTTTTGTTGTCATATTCCCTGAGTATCGTTTCTTCCTTCACTCCTCCTACTAATATTATATATACTCTTGATTTCCTATAAAAGGGCTGAGTAGTAAGTCGTTTACTTTCACAGCACTGAGAAGCTGCTCATCTTCAAGCAACAGAGGTGAAATTGGGGTGACACCGAACCTTACAGAATGAGGTATGGTATAATAAATGCAAAGAAAGTCTTTCATGATTTTTAGCCTTCTAAGTTGTGACCTTATTATACAATATTTTAGATATTTATCTATTTAGTTACTTTTCAATCCACAAGAAACAATAGAAAGCAAAATAGGGTGAAAGGGGGAAAACTCTACGTTAACAATATAAAACATAAGACTGAAATGAAATACAAGTGGGGTACAATTGGGTAGAGGCATAAGGTGAGGGAGTGGGCAAGGTACAAATAGAACAGTCCAAGGATTATGCGAGGTTATTTGAGTCTATATCCTTATCAAGGTTTTGTCTTGGGGCAATATCCTTAAGTTCTGCCAAAGATCTGTGTTAGGTAAGTTAGTATTGGGCAGTTTGAACAATCTCTCTAGGGCAATTGACGGTTAGTGTATTGTGAAGTACGTGGACTATGTAAAGATTCAGATTCTAACCAATGAAACGAAATGGTCTGAGGCAGAAGTAGTTACATCTTCCATAACCATATAAAATTCAATTATGTTGATCGACTATAGGATGGTAGGCAAGGGGATTTATATTTAAGAGTAATGGCTGTCTTGGCTGCATTCATCAGATGGTTTAGAAATGTCTTTTTGAATATGAATATAGGTATAGTCATCCAGCTAAGGTGCCAAAAATATGGGGTCAATGGTACAGATACACCTGCAAATTACTCTGAGATGAGGGTGACGTCTTGCCAGAAGTCCTTTTCATTTAAAGCCACCAGATAGGGATTGGAGTTCCTGAGGCTTAAATCCATCTTCAACATTGGTCTGAGAAACCAGAAAACATTTTATGAATTACCCTTGGGCATTTGTACACTCTGTAGAAAACTTTGAATTGTGTCTTTAATTAACATGAGCTTGGGTTATAAAATGTAAATATCATTGTTCCCCAACCAGGCTTCTGCTAGTTCCCTATTCCGAACTGACGTATTTGGGAAGAGAATCAAAGGATATTTTGATCATTTACTTTGTGAGATCAAATGTCTGGGGGCTACAAATGAGTTACAGATTAGTTTAAAAGAAGAACGTTCACTGCAGAGTGTATCATTTTGGCTTATACTATATAAATATATACTGTATAAAGTGGCTGATTTGGAAATTAAGAATACAGAAGAGCAGGTCCCACTTCACATTGTACTGCTTGTGAAGGCAGAGCTGCGTGCACCTAACAGTAGTGCACACAGTTTTGCCTGTATATTTGTCTAAAATTTGTCTAAAATAATAACCCCCTGTCTTAAGTGCACCAGGCCCCCCCCCCAAACCCCTCTTTGCAGTGCTACATGATATTAGGTGGGCCCCAGTCATTGGTTTCCCCCGGTGGACCCTTCATGTCCGACACTAGATAATATACGCTCTCAAAAAAAAAAACTAACAATTGTGTGAGAGAACAAAATATAACAAAGTCACCAATAACAAGTTTTCTGTGCCAGATTATTCAATCTGACCAAGACCTCTTATTATGTTCTATACATACAAAGGAAGAACGTTTCAAAAAAGGTAATGATTTGCCTTTTGAAGCACAATATTTTGTGCCATAGGAAAGCTATAGATAGTATGCAATCGCCACAAAAGTAATAATTATGTGAGAGGATAAAACATAGCAAGCACACCAATAACATGTTTTCTGTGACATGGACCCAGACCTCTATTGTATCCTGTACATATAAAGGAAGCTAAATGGCAGAATTTCTAGAAATAAAACAATAAAGGAACAAGAGTTGGTCCCAATACCAACAATTCTCTGACTCTCACTTTTCTTCCTCTCATAATAAAAAACTTAAAATGTACCCCTCTCCTCTAGACTTAACATTCTTTATATACTTCTGACACTTTTTATTTGTTTGTATCTCTATGTGGAATATTTTAAATGTTTTTATTGGACCTGATTAATTAAGGAAAGTTAAATAAAAAATTGAGTAAATTTTTCTGGACAAAACCATGTTGCACATAAGGAAAATACTGGCTGTTTTTTTAATGTAGCACACAAATACTTGATAGCTTATTTGTACACTGAAATTTAAAGTTGATCTAGGAAATCACATTTTAAACATACCTCCCCCCCTCTCCAATGCAACATGGTTTTGCCTCACTTGCTTACTTTTGCTTAACTCTTCTTAATGAATCAGACCCATTGTCTTTTTATGTGTATTATATTCCCAATAAAAAGCTTTCTGCATTTATGTAACTGGATTACGCTGTACATCTTTATTGAGCAGTATTTCTAGGCAGGTTCTGTAACTTTTTACTGTTAACTACAAACTAAATAAAGAAGTGTTTTTACTCAGGAATACATTTAGGCACTTCCAGTTCTATAGTTTCGGGTAGTTGGAATGCTGCTACTTTTAACTGTGTCAGCAACATAAATGAAGTGCTGACAATACAAAACAATTTTGTTAAATGATAAATAGCAAAAATATTAAAACAGGTCTGGTTGCCAAAAGGTTAAACAATCAGCAAGTGTATATACATAATTGCTTTTTAATTGCTTAGGTATATTTATCAACCTACTAATATTTACCATGTATCTTATTTTCTCATTATAGCAGGTTGACAGAGAATGCCTTGAAATCCCGTCTACTACAACTAAAATGTCATTTCACTTGGAGTCTTCTGCAAAAGGATGTTGATATTGATGCTTTGGAAGACCGATTGCAAGACCAACTGAAATTTTCAGACACCGGCAAATACAGAGTGTATAATCTACTGGCTTATGCAATGCACCTTAAAGGTGACTTTGCAAAAGCCATTGAGAACTTAGAGCAAGCAGAGAAAAATATTAAAGCGAACAATCCAGATGGGAAAGATAGAAAATATCTGGTGACATTTGGGGACTACGCTTGGGTGTACTACAAGTCAAAGCAGTATGAAGATTCTAAGAACTACATAGACAAAGTAGACCAAATTAATAAGGGATTAAAACTTTTGTCACATGAGAGTCAAGACACAGCTGAGGTTTATGGGGAACAAGGGTGGTCATTGTTAACATTTCGTGGTACATACTGCGAAAAAGCTGTAGAATGTTTTGAGAAGGCTCTTGAGCTAGACCCAGATGATCCAGAGTGGAACTGTGACTACGCAACAGCAATTTATCGATTGGAAGGATCCTGTAGCACAAAATGTTCTGCTTCAGAAGGCAAATCGTTACATCTTTTAGAACGTGCTGTACGGCTAAATCCAAATGATGCCGTGGTAAAGACACTTCTTGCATTGAAGCTACAAGACCTAAGAAGAGATGATGAGGGACACAAATATATTAAAGAAGCTCTAGAACAAGCTCCAACACTTCCATATCTACTTCGCTATGTGGCAAAATTTTACAGAAGAGCTGGGCTGTTGGATGAAGCTCTGGATGTCCTAAAAGCTGCATTAGACCTCACTCCAACCTCTTCTTTTCTACACCACCAAATAGGAGTATGTTACAAGCAAAAGGTGACCAATAGCAAGAAGACATCTGGAAAGGCGAACATGCAAAATAGACGAATGAACACAGGAGAAATTGATGAAATCATCACAAAAGCCATATTTCACTTTGAAAACGCGCTGGAATACAAGACAACATTTGTATTGGCATACTTAGATTTAGCATATATGTACAGAGAAGCAAACAAGTACCAAAGAGCAGAAGACACATATGAAAATGTTTTGACATTACCCAGTCTTACAGATGAAGAGAAACAGCAGATCCACCTCTATTATGGACGTTTTAAACAGTATAACAGGAAATCTGAAAGTGAAGCTATAAAACATTATAAAAAAGGTTTCCAGATTACCAAACCAAATCGATACAGAGAAGACTGTGAGGCAGCTTTAAAAGGAATAGCTGAATTTAAGTTTCAGAGAGACCGCAGAGATGCCGTGGGGTTTGGTTTGCTTGGATTTGTCTACAAGAATGATGGAAAAACCCCAGAGGCAATTGAATGTTATGAAGAAGCCTTAAAATATGATCCTAACAATGAGGAATATCTGAGTGATCTCTGTAATTTGAAGTTGATGATAAGAAACAATAATGGGTTATAAGAATGACATTATATATGCAATGGCCATTGTTTATATTTATATGATCTTTCAATATAGGAATATCAAAGTAATATTATTTACACTGTATATGAAGGACATGCTTGCAGTTGGCAGAAAGTTGAATGACCTGAGGGGAAAATAAATTACCCTCACCAAGAGGACTCTGAAAACCCACATAGGACAATGGTAATATACACATAGGAAATAACTAATTAAGTGCAAATAATAATTTTAATTCTCAAACAACTTTCTGAGTATAGATAATTCTGCATCTCAAGCTTGAAGATTATTAGTTATTAGTTTGAAACTTGGAAGGAGCTGAAGGAAAGAACGTAGAATAAACTCTACAAGATTAAACTGCGTGTTTTTTAAAAAGTGGAGATGTTGCCTATAGCAACCAATCAGATTCTAGCTGCCATTTAGTAGAATGCACTAAATAAATAACAGCTAGAATCTGATTGGTTACTGTAGGCAACATCTCCACTTTCTCAAACCTGCAGTTTAGTAAATCTAGCACTTAGACTTTCTATATGTATTTTGTTTTGCTGTTAAATTTTGAAAGAATTAATAAAACAGCTGCACCCTCACCAGGTAAAAAGGGAACTCTGTAGAAATATATCTACATTATATTCCTTTATTAGCTAAATAAAATGTAAAGCTGGACTGTTGGGATGATGGACTGCCTTACTAGTTTCACACTATGAACAGTCCTTCATCAGAGGAGACATTTCATCAGTGTTCCATTTACCCATCTAGCGTGTGGCTGCTTTTTCCATTCTTCCATTGTTATTTGATGTAATGTGCTACATATGTATTGCTCTTTACTTTGTATTCATGAAGCTAGCTGCTTAATTCATTGATAAGCACTGCATGGAAATTTAGTGCTTTTCCATCTACAGCAAGGATGTTTTTATGTTTTACCAAATTTTAAAGCATACATTATAAATAATTATTGTATGCTGATACTATTATTTGCTCATATGTTTTGATGATAATTTTCCTTTTAATACAATTATTGTACTGATATGTTTGTTATTTACTATAAATCAATAAAATATTCAATATGATTAAGATGTGCCCTTGAAAAGATCTTTTAGACATCCAAATAATTCAATGCCTAGGGTTCTCAGGGTTTATAATCTAGCTTGATATAGATAATTTGACATTGCTATTCAAATGGTAAGAAATCTCAGGCCACATAACAATATTTATAAGAATGCAACCGGGGAACTGGCCAGGAGTCGGATGTACCTGGCAGTAGAGATCATGCCAGGTAGGATGTAAGGAAATCATGTGACACCCTTGTCCAGTCCTGGGAAACCCACTTTGTTTGGTCACGCAAGTTTGGCTACTGTCCAGTCCACCAATATCCCCACTGGTATCAGTGGACTGAGAAGTCCTACCAAAATTTCATTTTTATACATACAACAGCATGGGTTTTTTTTTTTTACTTTTTTTACAATACACAAAGTCCTATTCATAATAATTATACATACATATTACTGAAAGGCATAGTCTGTGGTATTTGATGAAAAACAAGAGTATTTCTAAAATAAACACTTAATTTTCACTTGCATTATGATATACGGTTTATATAATATCTAAATATTTGGCTACTGCATCATTTCAGTAACAAAAAAAGTAATTTAAAACAAATATATTTGTCTTTTACAAGCAAAATAGTAGTTGGCATAATGTGTAATCCAACTAATATAACAAATGTGTATATCTCACATTTGTTATATTGATTGTATTATTTTGTGTGAAGTGGCACTCGGTTGTATACTGTGGCAGTCAAACACAGGTAGATTTCAAAAAAGGGATATATATTTTATTTTGTTACTATGATGTGTAGTCCAATCACCTAAACCACACCTAAGGTGTTTTTTATTTGTGTTGAAAGGAAGGGGTAAAAGCCCTGTTTCCAACAGCCAGATCCTAGGAATCTTACAACCTCCCAGATTCCTACATTGGTGCACTTTGGGTATGGATGCTGAGTGTGCCTGGGGAAGTGGGGCCCGCGATAGGCTTATCTGGGGGTTGGCTTGAGTAGATGAAAACTTCCTGCCTCTTCACGATACCTTGTTGTGATGGCTCCTTTGAGAGGGACATTGAGCACTTGATGACAATGGTATGCAAACATGAGAGACAACGGTCTGGTAATGCTGCTGATATGGAGGGGTTGACTACCTCCTGCAATTTAAACCATTCCTGGAAAACGCTGCTTTCATCCTATGAATCACTTAAACAGCACTCATACTCTTCTCTCCACAAGGGACCAGCCTGATCACACTAGAATGGGCATATTATTAACATTATGGGCATGATTCATTAAGGAATGCAAATGCCGATAGGTGCCGTATTTTGGACAAAAAAAATCGCTCTGCACATGCCCAGAACTGGCACATACACCAGTGACCACAGCAATGTCCAAATCATCTTTGATCGCAAAGGATACTTACTACTGCCTAATATTTCATGGGCGGAATAGGGAGTGTACTGGGCATATGAATGCAGTCAATGTACAGTAGGGACGTGCTATGCTCGCACACAGCATCAAGTTTTGGCCATCTCAAAAGTAGGTGTTTTTCTGCCGTATCACTTGCACCAGCTACAGATCATGTGTAAGTGCTAATTACTAGTGATGCCTGATGCGTATGCATGTCAGAACATGTGTTTGCAATCAAGAGCAGCTGCAAAAATGCATTACGTGTAGAGTAGACATTAGGAACATCCTAAAACATGTATTTTGTTGGGGGGGGGTGAAAAAAAGCAATTATTTCTTTTATTTTGGCATTAATGACTATATTATTAACAGGTGACATTAATATTTTTTTTTCTGTGCGTTCTTTTGGGACTTTATATTCCATATATGTATTGGAGGTATTCTGCAATGTATTGTCTGCTACAGCAGAGTGCATCAGGAAGGGTCACATGTCTATCAAAATACAATAATTGCACTAACATATTGTTCATTGCCCCTAAAAAGGGCAGGGTGGAAAACATTTAGAATAATCTTTCGGGGAATCGTAACGACCGTAATTAATAGAATAATAGCTCGGCTCCCTGAGCCAAAATGCCAATTGTCAAAATTGGAACATAGCATAGCTTAGGGATCTTTAATTAAACGTAGTTTAAAAATAGAATTAATGAAGACAGTGATATTATCCTTTCTGATTTTGCTAAATTCCCAGACATTATGAAAGAAAGTAGCATAAGAGCATTTACATTTAGGACAAATGCCTAATTACTCAGAAGTCAAGTGTTGCCTTTGATTTTGAGAATAAGGCGTCCGAAGACACGATTTCTAAACCATCTCTCCACCAACTTTGCACACAACTATCCCACATTGTATTCGAATCAGATCGCAACAAATTTGTAGAAATAAATTTGGCTCTGTACTTATTGGTCTTAAGGAAATGTAGGAGATTAGGCAATGAATATTGATCAGATATGATCAGATACTTCGATTTGAGATCTTGGAAGGTAAAAATGGCACCCCCTTGGTCAAAGATATCTTTGATGACTTTGATTCCTTTTTCCTTCCAATGTAAGTACATTGCATTGTCCAGACCACGGCTAAGCAAGGTTTACCCCAAAAAGTTATGCATTTAGAACTATTAAAATTACGTGAGTATTTAGAATTTATAGTTAACCACGACAAGTAGGTGTCTTTAAAGACTATGTTATCCAAAATGTGTGCAGGGACGTGTTTCTGTGAAGATGTAGTAGAGCCCCAAGGGAATAGGGAGAAAAGACTTCTTCCTCCAGTAGCTTATTAGTAAAAATGTCTTTATCCAACAAACACTCCGAGATATACCAAAAAAGACAGTCTGTGAACTGGCCAAGAGGTCCGGAACACCTAAACCAGCCTGCGATCTATGAAAACACAACTTAGACATTGTGACTCTGGGTTTTTTATTTTTCTAAAAAAATGTAATAAAGAATTAAAATGTTTAATATCCGCTCTTGAAAGGCAAATAAGTAACATTTGGTGTAGGCCAACTTAGGGAAAATTATACTTTTATTCATCACAATCCTACCAAACAAAAGCAAAGGAAGAAGGTTTCAATTATGGAACATTTTAGTAATTGTTTCAATCACTGGAGTAAATTTAGCACCATAAAAGCCAGCAAGTTTAGATCCTATAGGGATCTCTAGATATTGTCCCAATTGTAAAGCGCTATGGAATTTGCTGGTGCTATATAAATAAATGTTGAAGATGATGATATTTGAATCAATGGTGCCTAATTTTAAATTGTCAAACAATATGAGGAATACTTTGAATCATGTCACTGCCAGTGACAGGAGTAATCTCTGATTTCTGAAAACTAACCCTATATCCTGCAAATGACCCAAATCGAGTGATAACGCCAACTATTACTGGGATCGAAGAAGCTGATTATGACACAAACAAAAGCAAGTCATCAGCAAATAGAGCCAGTTTGCTCTCAATCGAGCCAATCCGATTTACCCGAAAATTGCCCGATTGTTTTAATGCGACAGTTAGATGCTCCAAAACAAAATGCAAAACGCAAAATGCAAAACGCGGTCAGTCTCGGGGGATGCACAGATTTTACCCCGAGACTGACCGCGACTTCCGCATCAGTCATACAGCAGGACGGCACAAGCGCTTTCACGGCACCAGTCATAACCAAAATCAAGCAGTATCCCTGGAGGGCATCACTAGCCTGTCTACGTGAGGGTAAGTCCTCAACCATCAGCCCACCCCAGGTTTTCTCCATTGGAACATTTTGTCAACTGACACACAATTAAGGAGAATTTCCAATTTACCACATACTTACAGGAATTGACTCTTTCTCATTCTTCACAACAATAGTGGACTTTAATAGCCCCAACAGAGATTTGCTCCAAATGTGGTATATGTGGACTATATGTAATATATCCTGCTTGCCATCTGTGCCAATTCCTTTCTTCCTATGTGCCTGATTACCGTTTTTCAATTGTATATCGGTTCTTATATAGGTGTATAAGTTAGGGTTGCAACCCATCTATACTGTTATATTCAATAAAACTGTATTTTATTTACTTCTCTGTACCACTCTGTTACATGGGCCCAGGGAGTGTTACATCTATTTCTCACATACAGTGTAATTATTATTAACATCGTAGATTTGTAAGGTGCCACAGTGCTTTGCAGCGCCGTACAGTAGGAAGACAAGGACATACATAAAACAGGACATACGTAAAACAAGAACAGACAAGGCAGGCAAAATTAATGTAGACATGAAAACAAAGGGATAGTTGTGAGAGTGCATTAGTATGAACAGTGTTATTGAGGATAAGGTCACCTCTAAAAAAAGAGATGGGTTTTCAAAGAGCATCTAAAGATTTGAAGGCTGTGGGAAAGTCTTATTGTGCATGGTAGGGAATTCCATAAGTGGGGAGCAGCATGGGAGAAGTCTTGTAGGTGGGAGTGAGAGGTGGTTATAAGAGACGAGACAAGGCGCAGGTCAGAGGTAGATCTAAGAGGGCAGGAGGGAGAGTATTTTGATATGAGATTTGAGATGTATGCAGTGGTGTTGTTGTTGAGGGCTTTGTAGGTAAGGGTGAGTAATTTGAATTTGATTCTGGAGGACACAGGAAGCCAGTGTAGGTATTTGCAAAGTGGTGCAGCAGATGTGGAGCAGTGAAAGAGTCTTGCAGCAGCCTTTAGGATGTATTGAAGTGTGGATATATGGGTGTCAGGAATTCCAGATAGCAGGAGGTTGCAATAGTCAAGACGGGAAATGATGCGAGAATGGATGAGTATTGGTAGCATGTTGATTAAGAAAAGGGCGAATTCTGGCAATGTTTTTAAGGTGGAGCCAACAGGAATGGGAGAGAGTCTGGATGTGAGAAAAAGAGCAGAGGGCTGAGTCAAGTGTGACACCAAGGCAGCGGGCTTGTGAGACTGAGGAAATTGTGGTGTAATTGATAGTGTGGGAGATTTGAGGGCAGGTGGTGACTGTGGCAGGAGAGAAGATAATAAGTTATGTTTTGGACTTGTTGAGCTTTAGGTATCATTGAGACATACATGTGGAGATAGCAGAAAGACAGTTAGTTACACGAGATAGTACAGAAGGAGAGAGGTCAGGGGAAGAGATATAGATTTGGGTGTCATCAGCGTAGAGGTTGTATAGAAGGCCAAATGCGCGATTTAGTGTCCCAAGAGAAGAGGTGTACAATGAAAAAAGTAAATAACTAAGAACAGAGCCTTGTCAGATAGTGGGAGTGGAGGACGTACCAGAGGTAGAAACACTAAAGGAGCAGTTCGATAGGTAGGAAGTAAACCAGGAAAGGACTGTGTCACAAAGGCCAATGGAGTGAAGGATGTGTTGGAAAAGAGGGTGATCAACAGTATCAAAAGCAGCAGAGAGGACTAGAAGAATGAGTATGGAGAAATTACCATTAGATTTTGCAGTAAGTAGATCATTGGTCACTTTTGTGAGAGCAGTTTCAGTGGAATGTTGGGAGTGGAAGCCTGATTGCAGAGAGTCAAGAATAGAATGAGAGGAGAGAAAGTGAGACAGGTGTTTCTACACTAATTGCTCAAGTAGTTTGGAGGCAAAAAGTAGGAGATAAATAAGGTAGTAGTTGGAGAGAGAGGCTGGATCAAGAGATGGCTTCTTTATAATAGATGAGATGAGTGCATGTTTAAAGGAGGATGGAAATGTGCCAGTGGAGAGAGACAGGTTAAAGAGGTGGGTTAAAGGGTGGGCATGCAGTGGAGGAGAGGGAGCAAAGTAGATGGGAGGGAATAGGGTCAAGTGGACAGGTTGAAGGAGGAGATGATAAGATGAGAGCAGAGACTTTGTCTTCAGTTACTGGAGAGAATGAATTAATTGTTGGGGAGTGTAGGTAAAGCTGGGTAGAGTAAGTGGAGTGAGTGGAATTTGGCATGAGGAAATTGCCAGTAATACCTTGCCATACAAAGTGAGGAGAGAAGAGAAACCCACTGCCTTATCAATGGTTATTTAAGGAAGGAAAATGGCATATTCTTACCGACCACTGCCATCTTATGATCTGCCCTAGAGGCATAGGGAGACGCTTCATCATACTTAACAACTTTGGAGATCACCCCTCTGGGAGATCTCCAAAGTTGGCTGTGTCTTGGGGACGTGGCCACGCTAATCGCGTCATTAGGTCCCGCCAGGATGTTATGATTAGCCCCGCTCCCAACAATAAAAGTGAGAAGATTACAATATGGACTTACCATATAGCAGTCATTCATTATGTTAGGCAGCTTTAATGATCTACACATGGAAAATGCGACGTCATAAATATCTACATAAAGAAATCACATCATTTCTAATAGACAGATTGTAAGCTTGCGAGCAGGGTTCTCTTACCTCTCTGTATATGGACGTATGAGTAAACATTTTTGTGTGCATGCGCAGTACAGAAATGCATATTTTGTGTAAATTTGTGTACATTTTATAAAGTTTTACTTCATACAAAAACAATTCAAATTCTTGCATTTCTTTCTTCACATTTTATTTTCTTTACATGTTTTATTTAGCATATCTAGATAAATTACTGAAGTTATGTAAAACATATTTATAAATATACAGTAATTTAAATCTTTGGAGTGTTTACATATTTATATATTTATGTATGTTGTAGGCATGCCTTTACTGTATATGATTATCCATTCTGTAGGTGGAAATAGGACATTGTAAAGAAACATGTTTTGTTCAATTTTTTTGAAGCTGCAGCAATGCTCGTCCACTGTATGGACCCAGGTTTACCAAAAACCCATGTATGTCAAGTTGGTGGCCTCAGTGGTTGTACAAAATTGAGCATCTTTTGGTGGGAAGATGGGGGCTTCTTTTTAGATTAGCAGCACATTTAGACTAGCATATAATCATTACCATAGACGTTTTACACAGCTCATGTCGTCCAGGTGATATACAGTAATAGCATATATTAAATTAAATTCTGAATTTGCTAGATACAATTTTAAAGTTATCTGTAAACATTCTTTGGCTTTTTCATAGCATTGTCCTGAAATCAAAATATAGACCACCTAATTCACTTTATGGCTCCAAAAGAAGAATTTTAAACTTTGGGGGAGACTTATATTTTTTTAAATTGTTCAAAGTTTTTAGCATCGGCACATCCTGTTATAACCTGGCTTATGTAATAGGCATAGTTGACATATATCACAATTCTTTTAGCATGTGTGTCATCTGACTTGTCCATCTTTTGGAACTGTGCCTCAGTCTTTTGTTATGGGGCAGTGGCTTTCTCATTGTCTCCTATCATATACTTTAATATTTTAAATGATGCATAAAAATGTTCTTCATAATATTGCAAAGTTTAATCACAATATCCAAAATACACAAAGTAACTCCTGCTCTTTGGAATAGATTATTGCAGCAGATAATTATTAATTGAATTACTCACCGTACTGTCATGTGCTTAAATTTGTGACTAAGATGGAAAGTGAAACTATGGAAAATCTGAGAAATGAAAGTGACATCAATACAAATGATTCAGACTAGCTAAGCAATAGAAACCACTAATTAGTAATAACAGATACAAGTTCCTTCACATCCCACTGAGTAGTAACAAGTCAATGATTGGGGAAGAAGAACGGAGATAATAACTGTAGCATCATAATGCAGAACTTAACAGAATACAAATGTAGATTTTTATGGAAAATGCTATCTACAGTAAATAGACAGCTGTAACCTTATAATAAGCAATAAGTACTCTCACCCTGTAAACAAATATCAACAATTTTTAATGTATATCCACTGAGAAAGGTTATGAAGTTAGCAAATTGTAAATGTATACTATGATCTCTTAAATGTGTATGAATCATTAAACATACAGAAATGGACATATGGGTGTCTATTTATTATTAGGAGAAAAACCTTAACTGGAAGGCTTGTTTTTGGTATCACACAATTTATTATAGGCTTCAACACCAGCAACAAAGCTGATTTCACAAGCAATAACCCTGTTTACATTGATTATCTATATAAGTGTCTAAGTGGTGAAAAGGTTTTATTTCTATTTTGTATGGTATTAACCAGTGAATTCTACAGGTAATTCTCCCTGCCGGAGGCAACTACTCACTTCCTTCTTTTTCCTCTTCTCCTCTAGTAGGAGGGAAAGCATGGAACTGCCTCACCCTTCCTCCGTCACATCTCTGCTTCTCCAACTTCATCTTTATCCAGCTTCATGATGACTGTTATGTGTGCTGGGAATTTCATCTGTGCAGGTTCTGGTATTTCATTATTAAATAGTTCCCTTCAAGGTCATGACTCCCTTTATCAGACTGTGATGATGCTTATAGGACTAGAAAGAGCATCCTATGCTTCCTTCCACATCTAGACTGATACCACATCCCTGCTACAAAGTACAGCAGCCCTATCAAGCCTACAAATGAACATTTCCAGAACTGAACTCATTGTCTTTCCTCCTCCCAGCCTCCCATCCCACCATGACCTCTCCATTGTCATTAACAACACTACCATCTCCTCTGTCACCCAACTCCGCTGCTTGGGTGTCACCCTTGACTCCTCTCTCTCTTTTGCACCCCACATTCATTCTCTTGCCCAAGCCTGCCGCTTCCAACTACGCAACATCGCCCGCATCCGTCCCTTTCTCTCTCAGGAGGCCACCAAAACCATCATACACACACTCATCATCTCCCGCCTGGATTACTGCAACCTCCTCCTCCCTCCGCTCTATACTCAATGCGGCCGCAAAACTCATCTACCTCTCACGCCGCTCCTCCTCTGCCTCCCCTCTCTGCCTTACCCTACACTGGCTCCCCTTCCCCTACAGAATTCTTTTCAAACTCCTCACCACCACTTACAAGGCTCTCTCCCACTCTACTGCCCCTTATATCTCTAACCTCCTCTGCATTCACACTCCCGCCCGCTCCCTGCGCTCGGCCAATGACCGCCGCCTCACCTCCACTCTGATCACCTCTTCCCATTCCAGAATCCAGGTGAATCCCTCAACTGGCTCCTCTTGTGCCTGGTCTGTTTAACCCTCTCTTAGGATGTAAGCTGGCATGAGCAGGGCCCTCTTCCCTCCTGTCTCCTTACCCGTTCTTCTGCTCCGTGTCTATTGCATCTGCCTGACTGGAGTTTCTGAAGTATTGGTACTTTTTGTTTATTGTTCTGTACTGTTATACCCTGTATAGTCTACTGTTTGTACTATGTGCAGCGCTGCGGAAACCTTGTGGCGCCTAACAAATAAATGATAACAATAATAATAATAACATTAACCATTCATTAACTATTAATTCTGGCCAGTGACTTTTATCCAGCTCCAGAGATCACTCGCTGTGCAAGAAGAAAGGAAGAAGCATGGAAGTATCGGCAAGATCAGCTGCAGGAAAAGGTTATGGAGGGGGCACATGTCAATCCGTTCAGTTTGAGCCTCCATGTTTACAATGTTGTACACAGACTGTAAAGGATAAGATTCAAGGCTGGCAAAAGTGGCAGGTAAAAGAGTCCATGCTAGGGTCTGCACTAGTCTTGGGTACGATTGCAGAGAATCCATTGACACTCTATATATGTCTTGTGTACACCCCACTGTTTGAGCCACAGATGAGTGAGCAGGCTGCAATGTGATAACCATATGTAAATATACATTATGGCCAAAATCATCACTTTCCAGGGTGTTGAAACCAAAGAATACTTTTGTTACTGTGGTATGGCAACGGCAAAAGTTATCTCTTGGAAGATATGTCTCCATGGGACATACACTTCTCACAAGCAAGGTCCTGGTGAGATAACTTTCATAAATTGCGGTGTAGTTATATTTTTTCTCATTGAGATAAGCGACAATAAAACAAATATTAGTTAACTTCAAATTCAGAGGGACTTTAATAATCAGCAGACAAGCTAAAAGAAGCGGGTCTTCTCAGCATTGTTGTAATTACAGGACATTTGCTTATAAATGTCTCCTTACTAGAATAGATCCTGGCAGGTGATCTTGGTATTGTGATCACATTAAGCTATGACGACAAAGCTATGGCTGTTAGCCTATTTAGCTAACGTAAATTGTGTAATGTTTTCATGAACACAACAATAGTTCAGACGAATTCAGTAGCAAAGTTTTGACACAAGCTAACTCTCTTTGAATTGTACAAGAGTTATCTGAAAAGTTTTCACTGTGAATACATGTGGAACACTGTGAATACATGTCATCCTCTAATACTGGATGGACTGTGTGCCTACCTTTTTAGGGCTGGAGAGTTATATACACTCAAATATTTCCATTGAATATGGTATTAAAATCACCAGCTTTTGTATAGTCCATTGAAACTTTAACGTGTATGTTTTGGCCTCTGTAACCATTAAAACTTTATTTAAAAACTATAGTACCACTTCTATATATCTCTCATGGACAATACTTATCTTAATAATTCAGCTCAGCTTACATTATTTATCTAATTTGTGGGATTTCCCTCTGTATGTATATTTGCAATTATGATCTATTAATTAAAGAAGTGGCTGCCCTATCAAGGCACTTATCAAGGTACATGCCTAATCTCCACTGTCAAGAGGTGTGAGGAGAGGTAGAAAAAGAAGAGGTGCACTGTGCAAAAGTGTTCACGTCAGTTCAAAAGTCCAAACTCAGGGGCAGGCTGAAAAGCCTCTGCAAGCCACTTGTGAATTTATTTGTAACAAGTCTTAATAGGACGCTAGGCCTCCTCCACCAGGTACATATATAATGCGGCCACATAATTTGTCCACCCTGCAAGGGGGAGAACAACTTGCTGGGGCACCAACACGATCGCCCCCATTGCTCTGTAGAATGGTCCGCATGCTGCCTAATCTCATTTAGAGGCAGCATGAAGCTAATCTGTTTACTCAGAGGATGTAGTTTCTTCACGTGCACAAACATGCCCCCTGATCCTACTTGTTCATACCCCCTGTTCCTACAGTAGCGTGCTGTCTGAATCCCTCTCTCATGCTGTGGACGCAAAACTATATAATGCTTTATGATTTTGGTGTGGGCAAAAAAGTGGTGGGACACTTAACTGATCCAGCACCAGTGCCAGGAACAATTTAATTCGGTTCCTTGCACATAGCATTCAAAGCGACTGTTGTGTGCTTCAAGTGACTTTGTCTCTCCCTTTGTATTTGCTTCCCTGTCTCCAATTTTGTATGTGCACCGGTCTCTTCCATCTTCCCACCTTGTGTGTGTGTGTGTGTGTGTGTGTGTGTGTGTGTGTGTGTGTGCACGCGCATCTGTGTCTTCTATATATGTATTTGTCTGTTCCTTTCTTTCCCCCACTTTGTGTGCATATTTTATATATGCACCCATGCATGCTTCTGTCGTCCCCATTTTTAGTGTGCGTACATTTGTCTCCTCTTTTGTGTGTCTGTCCCTTTCTTGCCCCTCTCTATGTGTCTGTGTCTAATTTTGTAGGCACACCTATGTCTCTCCATCTGTCTCTCTTAGTACTCCACCTTTGTGTTTGTGTGTCTCTGTCTCCATATTGTGGGTGTCTCTCCTTTCTCTCTGACCTCTGTGTTCCTTTCATGTCTCCCTTTATCCCTTTTATCATATATATCCCCACCTTCTTCTAACATTTGCACTATTACCACTTTCCCATGTGCCCTGCATAACCCATATTTTCTTTTGTCCTGCACCTCCACCCATCTCCCCCATGTTCTTCCACCTCTCCCCTCTTCAACTCCTCTTTTGCTGAAACCTTACTAGTACAGCCGTGATACTGTCCATCACACAATTGCCTTCACAGTCAAACACTTGGATTTTATAATCAAGAAATATATTATTTTGGGAGGAGTGTTAAACACATGCAAGTTACTCTCTGTTTCAGTGGCTTCATTAAGAAGCATAAGATGCTTCACCCCGCTAAGGCTTTCTCCAGGATTCCTCATTGCCAATAAAGAAGTGAACATTGTGAGTGCATCTGACTGGGTGAATTTCAACCTTGGTGTGTCTTCTTTTCTAAAGATTACAATTTATTACTGTCTCTGCTGTCCCTCTTCAATCATCATCATCATCACCATTTATTTATATAGCGCCACTGATTCTGCAGCGCTGTACATTTTGTAACTCATTCACATCAGTCCCTGCCCCATTGGAGCTTACAGTCTAAATCCCCTAACATACAGAGAGAGAGAGAGACTAGGGTCAATTTTGATAGCAGCCAATTAACCTACTAGTATGTTTTTGGAGTGTGGGAGGAAACCGGAGCACCCAGAGGAAACCCATGCAAACACAGGGAGAACATACAAACTCCACACAGATAAGGCCATGAGCTGGCTGTGGATCTAGGATCCTATTGACAAAGTCCGCTAATACAGGAGTCTACTGATTGCTGGTTCTATGCTTGAATATATTTTATATCTGGTACGTGTATATTCTGTTTTTAATAAAAATCTTTTATTTGGATAACGCACTATGAAAGCGCCCCCATTTGTTTGATATTCCAGGAATTGATTGACCCGTGGAGATCGGGTTAGAGAAGGGGAAGACGCGCAGACGAGTGACTGCTAGTGCTGATACTATCTGTGGGAATATTGCTTATGAAGGACTATTCTACCCGGACTTTTTAAAAAATTTATACCTTGTTTAAGGTAATCTAACAGATTTGTGTTTGAGCGCACTGTATTTGTTGTATTGCTATATATATATATATATATATATATATATATATATATATATATATATATATATAGATAGATAGATATATAGATACATATATAGATATAATATTAGTGAAGTGTAAGAAATATGTAAAACAGACAGTTCAGGTAGGTCAATAGTTGGCCTTCCCACACAAATAAGTGTGTATAACTGGCATTGATGTTGGTTTGCCTGCCAAAAACATCTGTCTTGACAAGACAATGTAATTGAAACACCACACTCTGAGAAAAATTAAAATGACAGAATTTGACATTGGCAATGAATACAAGTACAGATGGAGATGTGAAGATATGAAGACTGACGATTTATGCTATGTGATGGACTTAGAGATCAGTATAGATTTGTTAATTATTTTTTTAATTGAATTGGAGAAAGCAAATGCACCAATGGCTTAGTTACAAAATCCATCATTACAACAGCTCGCTGCAGATTTTGGCTAAAATTGGTGAAAATTTGGACAGTTGTGAAGGGATCATTAGAAAATAGACTGGAAATGACTGGAAATACAGCTCAAAATCACATACATTTACCTATTTTTAATACTTTTTAGTTAAATCCAGATCCAGATCCAAAACCTAAACCTTTCACAAACACGTTTTAGAACAAAAAACAACATCCAAAACCAAACACGGGGCTCAGTGGACATCTCTAGTACAAATAGGTCAGAATTAACACTGCAAAGTATTATCTCTATGCTATTTATGTGCTAGTGAGGTGTAAGTACACACATGGTATGCCCGATATACGTCTGGTGCAGAGACTTAACACATGCATTTAAATAAACTTTTTCATGTTTGCATCCTTTTTAACATAATTATGAGGTGCAAATGAGTATTCCTCTATATGAGCCCCATGTATAAAAGTAATTTGTATTCTGCTCAATGATCCAACACTCATGGAAATGTGGTCTGTCATCCCCCTAGGCACTAATTCATCATGAGTAATGGTCACGGATTTCCTTGGTAATGTAAATGGGTGGCGGTGGTATTATTGTAATGTGTGGGTAGTGGTGGTGAGGAAGGTGTTTAGGTCATGTATGGGGAGAGGGGTGGTAGTGATATTATTGTAATATGTGGGTAGTGGTGGTGAGGGAGGTATTCCTGTAATGTGTGGGTATTGGTGGTGAGGGAGGTATTTGTGTAATTTGTGGGTAGTGGTGATGAGGGAGGTATTTGTGTAATGTGTCGGTAGTGGTGGTGAGGAAGGTGTTTATGTCATGTGTGGGGAGAGGGGTGGTGGGGTATTTGTGTAATATGTAGGTAGTTGTGGTGAGGAAGGTGTTTATGTAATGTGTGGGGAGAGGGGTGCTGGTGGTATTATTGCAAGGTTTGGGTAGTGGTGGTGAGAGTGGTATTTGTGTAATGTGTGGGTAGTGGTGGTGTGGAGGTTGTTTATGTAATGTGTGAGTAGTGGTGGTGAGGAAGGTGTTTATGTAATGTGTGGATAGTGGTGGTGAGGTGGGTGTTTATGTAATGTGTGGATAGTGGTGGTAAGGAGGGTGTTCATGTAATGTGTGGGGAGAGGGGTGGCGCTGGTATTATTGTAATGTGTTGGTAGTGGTGGTGTGGAGGTTGTTTATGTAATGTGTGAGTAGTGGTGGTGAGGAAGGTGTTTATGTAATGTGTGGATAGTGGTGGTGAGGAGGGTGTTCATGTAATGTGTGGGGAGAGGGGTGGTGCTGGTATTATTGTAATGTGTTGGTAGTGGTGGTGTGGAGGTTGTTTATGTAATGTGTGAGTAGTGGTGGTGAGGAAGGTGTGTATGTAATGTGTGGATAGTGGTGGTGAGGAGGGTGTTCATGTAATGTGTGGGGAGAGGGGTGGTGCTGGTATTATTGTAATGTGTTGGTAGTGGTGGTGTGGAGGTTGTTTATGTAATGTGTGAGTAGTGGTGGTGAGGAAGGTGTGTATGTAATGTGTGGGTAGTGGTGGTAAGGAGGGTGTTCATGTAATGTGTGGGGAGAGGGGTGGCGGTGGTATTATTGTAATGTTTGGGCACTGGTGGCGAGGGAGATATTTGTGTAATGTGTGCAGGGCTGGCAAGAGGAATTCAGGGCCCCGCACAAAATTGGTGGTGGGTGTGGTCATACAATTGGGGCGTGGCTAAGCATCATTGGGGCGTGACTAACAGGTCAAAATCACTAGGCCCTGAATTTGCCGGAGCGTGACATATCTCGAAGCACTCCTGACTTTCTGGACATCTAGCGCCACAGTGTAGTATAGAAAGAATGCAGTGTGTACAGAAAGAGTTCGCAGTCTTGACCTGCACCTTACACTGGGCAGAACACTCACCAAAAATTGGCATTGTCCCACTAGAATCACAACATTTCACACACTCTCCTGCTCTCTCCTACCTGTTCACTTTCACCACCTGTGACTGCTGGTTTCTTTAGTTGCGGCTTGTCTGGATCCTGGAAAGCTGGGGGCCCTATTTGGAAAAAAAATGGGTAATTTAGATAATTGTCACTGTGAGCAAAGCTTTATCAATCCCTGACATTAGTGCATATGTGTGGGCCATCATGTCTGCTAGCACTACATATGTAATGTGTGAGGAGAGAGGTGGGCGTAGTATTATTGTAATGTGTGGGTAGTGGTGGTGAGGGAGGTATTGGTGTAATGTGTGGGTAGTGGTGGTGAGGAAGATGTTCAGCTTTTTTTCCTTTCTGTAACCACTGCAAGATGTAAATTGAGAAGTCATATGATCAATATAATTAATAGTAAATGACCAACATCAGACACACTAGCATATGTTTTGACACTATGGTTCAGAGACTTGTAAGTACTTAGAAGACTGGAACAATAAAACAAAAGTTATACTTTTCCCCAGAAGGGACCTTTGATTTGGGCAGTTTAAAAATCTGCAGTCATTGAGAAAAAAGGTTTGAAATCTCTGCTTCTCAATGGAAAACTTATTTTGACAGACAAGATGAAGCTACTAAAAACAAGAACAGTCAAAACTAAGAAGTATAGGAAGAGAAAAAGATAAAGAAAGAATCAGGGAAACTTAAGGAGTGCCAAGTAAAATCTTGAGTTGATTATTTTCAAATGAAGAAGGGTTGCAGTTTTAATGTACTGTAATTGTTGGCATTGGGTTGAAGCTTACCCAGAGACAAAACAGATACAGTCATTGTCAGTAAGAAGTTGCTTAAAAAGTTTATTCTAAGGTTTGGGTTACCTTAGATCATCAACTCAGACCAAGGTACCTACTTTATAGGCAGGGTAACAAAATACATTTGTATTAATGCTGTGTTGTATCATGTAGTTGTATACACATGATAAATAAAAGAGAATAAATATCATAAAAATGAAATTAAATCTTAATAAAGTTAGCCTCTCCCCCCTGCTTTCATAAGATACACACTTTAAGCTTTGACATCATGCATATACTCCCAGCACAATTTATATATTTGCACTTTGGTATCTTACAGTCTGAAACCCATATTGACTTCAGATTTTAAACCAAACTACGAAAAGCAGAAGAACTATTTGTAACTGAAGTGAGTAGCATTTTTATTTTTATTGTTATTGTTAGATTTTTTTAAAAAGTAGGTAAAGTAAGTGAGTAAATAAAAAGAAAAGGTGGGACGTGCCCTGCTTGTAAGAGATTACTATTTAGGGTGAAAATGGCAGAGTTAATTTTGTGTTGTATCTTTGACATCTCAATTGATTTGATATCTGTTTTAATTGCATTTTGTTGAATGGCAATGTTGCTTCAATATATCGTGCGGTTTTCCATATGAAATTATATCTGTAGTCAGTTGTGTGGTGTACCCTTGCTTTATTTGTGATTTATTACAATTGTTTTTAGTATGCTAATTGTCCTAATCATATATTAAAATTTTGGCAATGTTTAGGATGTGTGCCTATTTTATATACCGTATATACTCGAATATAAGCCGAGTTTTTCAGCACATTTTTTGTGCTGAAAAAGCCCTCCTCGGCTTATACTCGGGTGATGAAGATCCAGACCTCAATAAACAGTACTGAACGTCACTCGCATTACAGGAGAGCTTCAACGTGTTGGACTGTGGCATCTATCGGGTGATCAGTCGTAGAAACAGCCAGTCTGACGAGGACTCCGGGTCCCTGCACAGTCAGACGCTGTCCGAGGACACTGAGAGCTCTGCAGGAGACAGTAACTCTGTGTAAAATTCTGCAGGCTGTCAAAGAGACATGCGGGGGAGGTGGAGCGGAATAGCAATGAGAGCGCAAACGGGAGAATGGGCTCGGTCCGAGTACCCTCCATATTCACAGATGAATGAGAAACGGTGTCTGACGAGCAGCACATGCATGATAAAATAAAGGATGGAATGAGCAACACAAAACAATATGTACGAACTGACAGCCCCATTGCACCACGGTGGAGAGTGTCCGGATGCAGGTATGGGATCTTTTATGCAGAATTTTACACGTTGAAGCTCTCCTGTAACGCGAGTGACGTTCAGCATCTGGCTAATCGCTAAACTTACATTACAAGCTGCCCAATATAACGTTCAGAAATATATGAGACAGATATCAGACATTGTGACACAGGTGTCACAATCACTGATGTGTGTAACTATTGCTAATGCTATTGGAGTAGTAGGACCAAACGGAGCTAGGAACTTTCTTTCATATGACTTGTGTCTGGATGGCTATTATAGGCTGCGCACCCAATCTGTATGTTTGCTTGCAATCTTTAAGGAATACCGCGGACGGACTGAGCACGGCTAAGAAATCGTGAGTTATACACTCCCAACACTGCTCTGCATTGTTCCTTATTGTTATGTCCTATACAGTTTGGAGCCTCCGGATATACCAACATTCCCTTCAGTACTGTTTATTGAGGTCTCTCAATTAATCCAAAGAGAAAGGGAAAAAGGTTGATGACCTAAACAAACACTCCAGGTACATATAAATAATAAGTTAATACATATTGTTTTTATTGGTATGCACTAAAAATGGTACGTATAGATATACCACACAAGTAAAAAAGTCTCTCAATTAATGTAATTTTATTGGTATCTATTTTTATTTTTGAAATTTACTAGTAGCTGCTGCATTTCCCACCCTAGGCTTATGCTCGAGTCAATAAGTTTACCCAGTTTTTTGTGGTAAAATTAGGTACCTCGGCTTATATTCGGGTCGACTTATACTCGAGTATATACGGTAGTTTTTTCAGTGGAGGATTGTGCCTGTTTAGATGCACTATACATCGGGGAGGGCTGGTAAAGTTTAGCCTGGGAGGAAGACTTGACTCAGCAGCCTATTAGAAACATTTTAAAGGGAAACAAATGCCGGTGACCCAGTGGACCAACCCAAGGTAGCCCAGCATGGGACCAGCATGGGTGGCCAGATGCCCCCCTTGTCCCTCAGCCCAGTCTGCCCTTGAATATATATTTATAGGGCCTGAGTCATTAAGGAGAGCAAAGCAAGAAACAGGAGTAACTTTGCACCTGACCAAAACCATGTTGCATTGGAGGGGGGAGATAAATTTAAAATGTGGGGTCAGATTTATAGTTGGGGTAGGGTCAGGGCCGGATTAACCCGAGGTCTAACTGGGCTATAGCCCAGGGGCCTCGGGCATCCAGGGGGCCCTTCAAAGTTTTCAGCAGCATTATTGATCGGTCCAGGGGCGGGAGCGCCCCCAGCCTGATCAATGCTGCTGAGCACAGTCAGTTCAGTCCTCCGTCCCCGGCGCTCAGTAATATGTTTACTGAGGAGATCTCGCGAGTGAACTCTCGCGAGATCTCCTCAGTAAGGAGCTTACAGCATGCCGGGGACGGAGGACTGAACTGACAGGTAAGCGCTTGGGGGGGGTGGCGGGTGGCTCACATTGGGGGCCTCAAGGGGGAATGGAGGCACCCTTAGCCCAGGGGCCTCCATTCCCTTAATCCGGCCCTGGGTAGCGCATGTCAATTTGAAATTTCAGTGTAAAAATAAAGTTATCAAGTATTTGTGTTTTACATGACAAATAAGACAGCATTTTCTTCATGTGCAAAATAATAAACGCATTTGCACCCCTTGCATTGAAACATGGTTTGTCCAGGAGAAAACTTACTCCTTTTCTTGCCTTGCTATCCTTAATGACTCAGGCCCATAGATATCCTTAATGACTCAGGCCCATAGAGCCTTAGATTAATTACCTGCTCAACACTGTTGTGGATTGCAAACAGATACTGTAACTGGGTTTCCCTTGCCTGTGAAACAAGTGGAATGTAAGGACTTTGTTTCATATGTAGGTGTGCTTGAAACCATAATCTTCCTACGTCGGTTTTACAGCACCGTCACATTATTGTTGTTTCTCTCGTCATATTCCTTGTGTATCGCTTCGTCCTTCACTCCTCCCATTAATACTATCCATCAGAGTAATACCTTCCTATAAAAGGGCTGCAATAGCAGGTAATTTTTAATTCACAGCATTGAGAAACTGCACATCTTCAGAGCTAAGACTGGGATAACACAGAACTTGTCAGTATGAGGTATAGTACTATAAATACAATAAATGTATTTCATGATTTTCAAAATTCTGAGTATTGACCTCATTAAATAATATTTTAGATATATTTTTATTAAGCTACTTTTCAATTCACAAAGAGAGAAGAGAAAGAAAAAAAGGTGTAAGTGGGAAAACTATAAGTCAACAATATAAAACATACAACTCAAATTAAAAAGCAGCCAGGAGACAATAAGGTGGGATGAAGGATGGGGTGATGGAGCAGCAGAATACAAGTAGAACAGTCAGAGGATTAAGAATGGATATTTGAGTCTATATCCTTATCAAGGTTTTGTTTAATTTCTGAAAAAAATAAATCTGTCTTGGGTAAACTTATCTAGCTAGCCAAAGGGGGTAGTTTGGGAAATCTCTGTAGGGTAATAGAAGGTTAGGGGATTGTGAAGTACTAGGGCTTATTAATGCTTCAGAATATTTTTGAAACTCTCAGATTCTAACCAATGAAACCAAGTGACTGTAAATGCCAAGTATCTGGCAGAGCCAGTTACATCTTCCATAGCCATTTAAAATTAAAACTTTTAATTTTTGAACCACTCTAGAATAGTCGCAGGGAAGATTCTGTTTCATTCATCAGATATTTAGCAATAGCTTTATGAATTTGAAAATACTCATAGTCATCAGATTAAGGAGCCAAATGTCTGGGGTCAATGGTACAGATACACTTGTAACTGTCTCTGAGGTTAACTTCTTGACAGAATCCCTTTCATTTGGAGCAATGACACCAAATATGGATTGGATTCCCTGAGGCTTGATTACACCTCTAACATCGGTCGGAGAGACCAAGGTAAATTTTATTAAGAATACTTGGGCAACTGTACCATCTGGAGACTACTTTAAAGTGTGTCTCCAACAAAGAGATGCTACATGAGCTTACATTAGAAAACTTAAATATCTGATGCTATATTTCCTTATTGAGACATTGCTCTAGTTCCCTATTCCAGGGTTATGTGTATTTGGGAAGATATTCAAAGGATACTTCGATAAATAACTTATAGATTTGTGAGATCAACTGTCGGGGAGGCTACAGATGAGGAACAAATAAGTTCAAAAGGAGAACGTTCCCTATGGAGCGTATACTTTTGTCTTATACTATGTATAAACTGCTTGATTTGGAAATAAGCCAAGAGTTCTTGATTTGGAAGGTTAAAGGTACTTTTAAAGGCCTTCAAATGTCCATACGCCTCTATGGTCCACAAGCTGGCAGATACACACGGTCTCTGATTGTGACCATAATATAAGATGTATGGGAAAAAGCCCTGGGGGAAATTCAGATTAAATACAATTGTTATTAAGGGAGATATTAGGAGCAAATACTTTTAGTGGGTTAAATCTCGTCCAGTATTTGAAACTGTGCCAGACAGTGGGCTTGTGAGACCTAGGGATTTCCATTCTCCAAGGGATTATATTTCCTGGGGCAGACAGGTAACTTTCCTCAATAGTAAATGTTCTGTCCTCACTATAACTTCCCTTTGGCCTGAATATGATTAGACAGACAGCATAACCACTCCTACTTTAATGCTGTTTATTCAAGTAGTTAAGAATGTGATAATTCAAGTGGTAAAACTGTAATACAGAAATGATGGAATACATTTGTAACATGAACAGATGCAATGTAATACAAACATAAAAAACATGGCAAAAGTGCATAACTAGAGAGCAATCTTACCATCGATGTTGTGCTAAGGGGAGAGATATACTGCACCTCTTACTTCTTAACATGTAATATCTAAAATGAAGACCTCCTGTAATTACCCATGGTGCACTGAAAACTAAACTACAGAGGCCCTGAGAGTTCAATTTTAAGCTAATAACAGACTGGCCACTCAGTGGAGTTTACACAGAATACATATGTAAATATAAAAATGCTGAAGGCATAACAGTAAGCTATTGTTTCACCGACCTCCCCTGCATCAAATCTGCTATACGATTACGTAGCACAGAATGTTACTAAACTTGTGAAGCAGTGAATTTGTAGACAATCTCATGAGTTCTGTTTAAATAGTATTGGGCATGATTGATCGTCCGACATAAGTCCATTTGTGTGGTGTATCTTGCATGAAAAAGCTCTATGCATGCGCCAGAACAGGGCTCATGCCAATGAATGCAATTGCAAGCAATTCATGTCTGCAAGCAAATGACAAGATGCCTATGATTTGAAGGGGCAGACTGGGGGTGGGAAAGGACGGACCAATGTAGGCAATCTACAGTAAGGGCATGTCGAGGGCATGCTGAGGGCTTGCCAACACAGATGCAGCCGATTCAAGTTCTGAATTTTACTTAGGTACGTGTTTTTTAACTGTAACATTTGCACCAGCTACAGGGCAGGTGTAATTGTTGACTGATAGTGATGAATATCACAGAATCCTCTTTGTATTAAAAACTACACATATGCATCCCACTAGATAGCACAGAACATGTGTTTGCAAGTAAGAGAAACTTGTAAAAATGGATTATATGTACAGTATGCATGAAGAACATCCTGATTTATGTATTTAATGTAAAAACACAAAATTAAAACATATTTTTATTGATCATTATAGTATTAAGAGTTGCTCATTTGTTTTATAAAATATTTTTTGTCACAGCCTTGCAGCTAACTTTCTCCCCACACTCTCTCTTTTAAAATGGGAAATGAGAACACGAGTGAGGGCTATATATGAAAAATATTGATCCAAAACCCACAAGATCTGACATTTTCCCGGAAATCAAGTTTTGCCTAATTTTTCTATACATTTTTGGTGCAAGAAACTGAGTCATGACTCGGTTTCACTCGGAAACCCATAACTTGTCTCGTACTTCACTTAATCCAAACAGCTCATCTCTAGTCATAATCACCTCTCTTGTGTTTTGTCTGCCCTTATTCCCACCATATCTATCAATTGTCCCTTCTCAATGTTGCAACTCTTTATGTCCTATATTTCACTTCCTGTCTTCCCTCTACTTCCTGTGTTTTTACTGTCATTCCTTTTATTTCCCTGTTGTGTTTTGTCTAGGGTCTGCCCCTTCTCCTATGCCTTTATTTGGTTCCCTTTCTTCACCTCCAGTGTCTTCTTTGTGGTCAGTTTCTTTTCTCTGTCTGCTGTGTCTTCTATGGGTTTTTTTCCTAATCTGTTGTCTGCTTCACACCTCTCCATGTACCGTATTTGAGTTCATTTTTGTTAAACTATTTTTCACATTTACTCGGCAGAATCATTGCTAAAGTAGAGAGGTCTGGGGGTAAATGTATTAACATGCGGGTTCTTCAACACCCACGAGTTCAGCGTCTTCGGCTATTAAATTTAAAGCTGTGCTGTCTTGTAAAGGGAAGTTTACAATGTAAAGGGAAGATTCCCTTTACAATGCAGCGCTGCTTTAAATTTAATCGCCAAAGACGCTGAACTCGCGGGTGTTGAAGAACCCGCATGTTAATACATTTACCCCCTGATGTTTCAATATGGAGAGATACGGTTAGGGTTTCAGATTTCCAATCCTCAGTTGATATCTGTTTAGAAAAAAATGTACTCAAAAGTAATTTTATTCACAGTAAAAAGAGGTTTAGATTAACAGTTAATTCTCCCCCTTGAAGCTATGTCAATTCCGCATGAGAAAGTTCCATTTTTCTCTCACATAGTTTTCTTTCTGAATTCTCTGTTAATAAAACACTTGAAATATGCCCTTTAGACTGAACATCCATTATCTATTTCTGACACCTATTGTTTTTCTTTATGTGGTATATTTTAAATGTTCTTATTATCTTTTTTTTATGTGTATTCTATACACAATAAATAGCTTTTTGCATTATTTTAATTTGATTACAGTCATGTATGAAAACTTGTCTGACCATCGAGAGATTAAATAGTCAGCTAGTGTGAATACCTAATTGATTTTTAATTGCTTGGTTATATTTAGCAATTTACTATATCTTGTTTTCTTATGATAGTGCACTGTCTGAGAATACCTTGAAATCACACCTGCTGCAGCTAAAATGCCATTTCACTTGGAGGCTCCTGGAAAAGGACGCTGATACTGATGCTTTGGAAGACAAATTGCACAGCCAATTGTCATTTTCAGACACCAAGAGCAAATACAGAGTTTACAATCTACTGGCTTATGCAATGCACCTTAAAGGTGACTATACAGAAGCCATTGCCAATTTAGAGCAAGCAGAGAAAAATATTAAAGAGAACAACCCAGATGGGATGGATAGAAAATATCTGGTGACATTTGGGGACTATGCCTGGGTGTACTACTACTTAAAGCAGTATGAAGATTCTCAGAACTACATAGACAAGATAGACAACATTAATACGGGATTAAAACTGTTGTCAAATGAAAGTCAAGACACAGCTGAGGTTTATGGGGAACAAGGGTGGTCATTGTTAACATTTTCTGGTAAATATTGCAAAAAAGCTAAAGAATGTTTTGAGAAGGCTCTTGAGCTAGACCCAGAAGATCCTGAGTGGAACTCTGGCTACGCAACAGTAGTTTATCGATTGGAAGGATTGGAATGCAAAATGTTCTTTGCCTCAGAATGCAAATCATCACTGCTGTTGAAACGTGCAGTAGAGTTAAATCCAAATGATGCTGTGGTGAAGGCACTTCTTGCATTGAAGCTACAAGACCTGAAAAAAATTGATGAGGGGAAAAAATATGTTGAAGAAGCTCTAGAACAAGCTCCAAACCTTCCATATCTACTTCGTTATGTGGCAAAGTTTTACAGAAGAGCTGGAATGGTGGATGAAGCTCTGCGTGTCCTGAAAACTGCAGTAGATCTTATGCCAACATCTCCATTTCTACACCACCAAATAGGACTATGTTACAAACAAAAAATGATCCTTAACAAGAAGGCATTTGACACCAGGGACATCCAAAATAGACAAAAGCAAACAGGAGAAATTGATGAACTCACCAAAAAAGCCATATTTCACTTTGAAATAGCGCTGGAATGCAAGAAAACTTTTGTATGGGCATACATAGACTTAGCAAATATGTACAGTGAATTGAAGGAGATCAAAAGAGCAGAAGAGATATTTAAAAAGGTTTTGATGTTAACCAATGTTATAGATGAAGAGAAACAGCAGATCCATTTAAATTATGGACATTTTGAAGAATTTATCAAGAAATCTGAAAGTGAAGCTATAAAACATTATAAAAAAGGTTTCCAGATAGCCAAACAAAACAAATTCAGAAACGACTGTAAGAAAGCTTTAAAAAGACTACAGAAAAGAAGGAACTGAAGAAGAAGAGTGACTACAGTTTTGTTTGGTTTAATTGAGTTTGTCTATGAGAATAATGAGAAAATCTCAGAGACAATTGATTGTTATTCTTAAACTTTAAAATATTATCCTAACAATGAAGAAATTCTGAGTGATCTTAAGCTAATGAAATGCAAGACTACTGGGTTATAAATAGTGTAGTGCCTAATACTGACATATAAATAAGTTTAAGGGGTATATTTACTAAACTGCGGGTTTGAAAAAGTGGAGATGTTGCCTATGGCAACCAATCAGATTCTAGCTGTCATTTTGTAGAATGCAGTAAATAAATAAAAGCTAAAATCTGATTGGTTGCCATAGGCAACATCTCCACTTTTTCAAACCCGCCGTTTAGTAAATCTAGCCCTAAGTGTGTAAGGATATTATTGTGAAAAATCATATGAAATTATATAGAAATGTTTAATGATGTAATAGTGTTTGATGTCAATATGTTAGACATGTCAGATGTTAAAATGATACATTGATTGTGATAAAGTTGAATAGTGTGAAACATTGTTGGTGAATTGCTACAGTAACATCTGATGATAAGCAGAGTGTCATTTGAAGATGGAGAGAAATAAAGAGAGCTGACAGGATTTAGTTTACAAAGGAAAGAGAGCTCACAGGGGATTTGGAGAGATTCAGAGAGCTGACAAGAGTCCGTGAGATAACAACTACAGAGATATAAGAGGCATCACCTGAGACTGATCCAGTACCTGAAGTAAAAGGATTATTTATACGTCCCCAGAGGGATAAGTTAGAACGCTGAAAGATTTGTGAAAGATTTGTGCATTTTAACACCACACGTTATAGATTGTATATATAGGCCTGGCAAAGTGAAAATATTGTCATTGGACATATAGTAACCAAGGAGAGATTACCCATATGAGTAAAATTAGAATAATGTGCATATTGTATTGATGGCTGTTAAATTAGTTTATTGAGTAATTTAAGGACATGCCTTTCTGTATTAGCCTAAATAAAGGTTTCTTACTTAGAATGTGTCTTTCTTACTGTACTGGGTTAATTGTTGTCAGATTCTACCCCCAATTCCTTCCCCAAATAAAATACTTTCCTGACCCAGTGGTCCATTTCCCTTCCTCGTCGTTTCAAACCGACTGGGGCCTTTTCTCTCTCTCTGACTTGGGATCGGCAACATCCTCTCTGGAAATGCTGCTGGCACCCCCTCGGATTAAAAAATAAATGCAACACAAAGTACAGCCAGAGAAGCATAAATGTATGTACACATTTTTGTTTGTATGCAAAAATTGCAATTTTATATTGAACTAAATTGTATATGCAAATAGGGTATTACATTGTAACAATATTCAGTTTACATTACTATTCATGAACGTTAGTCCTTCAGTTGACAAAGAGTTAAATGAACTGAAGTGGAAACAAACTGCTATTCTAACTTCTAACTTCTCCCCAGAGAAGCAGGACACCGAAAGACCCTACAGCCCAATGGCAATATTGGCAGGACCTATAAATAATGAATTAAAGGGCAACTAGCATTTAGAAACTTAACACAACATCCTGTTTATTGATAAGTCTGCATCCCACACTTGAGTATTAAATTGACATTTGCACAACCTAGAAAGAACTGAAAGAAATAATATAGAAGAAATTGTCAAACCACACCCAGAACGTTTATGTAGACTTTGCTGTGTTAAGTTTTAACAAATCTAATAGCAAAAAATGATAAAGGTTCGTGACCCAGTATTGTGGGAAATGCACAAGTTAATGTTTTAGCCTGTGGGTAGCTGCCAGAAGCTGGCCAATCAACCTGCTGTTATTTTCTCTCTCTCTCTCTCTCTCTGTCTTTCCCTGTCTTCCCTATTCACTACCCATTTTTCCTTTTCCCTCCCTCCCTCTAGTCACGCTCCCTGTCCGGGATCTCCCGGACTTCACTATTTGAAAGTAGGCAAGTATGCTATAAGAAATATCATCAATTCCATATTTAATTAAGTTAAGTTGCAACATTTTGCAGAATTGATTACTGAATAGTTAAAATTCACTATAGTTCGGCCAGAGACCTTATATTTAATCCGCAAGCACTTGTAGTATGCTTTATTATCACATTGGCATGTGTTCCAAAACAAAACTATCCTAAGCCACTTTTTATGTAGAAAAGGCTTTGGAGCTTTACAAAACATTGGTAATTGTTTACATTGTTCCGTACATGACTGTGAAAAGCAAAGGAAAACTTGTGCACGTGGAAGATGACACTAAAGAAAACAAACAATGTCACTTACAACAAGAAGCAGATGGGTTAGAATATCTGCCTTCTCTGAGGGCATGGTTATGAAAAAGTTAGACAGGAAAATTGAGAAGTACTAGTTCAGTGGATAAAGGTGCTAACTTTATAACACTGTCAACAGAGGAAGCAACATGTGTATACCTCAATCAAGAAACAGTCGTTGTGTAAGTCCAAGGAGTCACGTCAATATCTTGCTCCATAGGATATCATGTAGATATGTGCATACATTCAAAATACAATATATTTTATACAAGCATCTATGATTCAGTGCCAACAGACACTTCCATCAGGAAGGTACAAACCCTCGCTGCTTCTGTGGTAAAAATATAGCATGTGTATTTTTACATTACATCATTTATAATAAAGGGACAGAGATGTGCTGGAACCTACATTAAGTTGGAAGTTTGATTGGCCAGGAAATCTGTGCCTGGATAAAAGAAAAAACCAATAGCATACACATAATGGGCCTCATTTAGAATTGGATTATAAATTCAACATCGGACCACAAAAATTAGTTTTAAGTTAAGCCTAAGCCTAAGTCCAAGTTAGCCAAGTACATTTACAAGTTAATTTTTGTCGTCCGATGTTGAATTCAAAATGAGCTCTCCTATTCTTCGAGAGGAGGTTTGTGTACATGCAAGCGTAAGTGTAGCCAGCCTATTTAGAGTAGGTCACATCTCAGATATGCCTCTTAGGATGTGTATCTTTTGCTTCTCCCTTAGGCCTGGTATGGTAAAGAAATAAGCACCAGTGCTTATAGCCTGGGCTGGCTCCTGCTAATGCAGGGGGTCAGAGAGCATGGGGTTCCCTTGCAAAAATGTTAACCAGTACCACCATAACAGACTATTCTTACAAAGTAATCTTTAAAACTCAAGGAATTAATTATTCCCATTGTAAATTGTCTTGTTAATACCCGTCAAGTTAAGTATTTACTGTCTTGTAAATCCCGTGAAGGGCTAAGAAACATTTGGGGGTTCCCAGGGTAAAAAAAACCTGTAGGGGGTTCCAAGTGTAAAAAAGGTTGGGAACCACAGCTGTAGCACATTTTTGGGGACATTCAATAAAAGGTAATGAGCAAGCTGCGCCATGCATGAAATTGCTTGAAATCTGGGATACCCGCACCTCCACCACGAAAAGGTTTCTGCAGAAGTCAAAGTTTTACTTGGGCCGTTCACCTTTCCATATGAATTTGGATGTGTAATTTTGTAGGAATTTAATTTTTAGGGTTTTGTACAGGAATCTAGGGAGGACATTCATTTTAACAGCATTAATACAGCCAACCCAAGCAATAAATATTGGTAGATGCCTATTAGAATGTAACAGGTATCAGCAGATGTAAGAAAGGAGGTTAAGCCACACCGTGCTTCTGAACCAGAACATTGGTTTTTTGAATATCAGATACACAGGTTAAAGATATAACGAACAGTTTGTGGAATTAGATTCTCAAGGAGCTAAGTAGTGCACGTCCTGGCGGCACTACAACACTCAAACGCAGTAAGTAATCTAGCATTACAGATAAACATCTTCGACAGACAGGCACAGTGTGTCTGTTATCTGTTATCTGTATCTGTTATCTGACCTCTGCCCAGAGACAGCACGTAACACCTACCTCTCTCAACACCCCCCCTTTGCTGCATCTCACTTAGAGATTTCCTAGGTTGCAAAATACAGTTATCAACATTATCATTAAACTTTCACCTAGTTCACCTGTAACCAAAACAAAAGGTTGCAACAAATAATAACAGTAAAAACCATCAGCATTCATAACATTCCAAACCACATTTTATACAAACTGCAATTAACATTTGTGATGTAAGTCCTTTAGTAAGCAAATCAGCTGTTTTTTGTTCACTTATAATGTAGCTTACACTAATTCTCAAGACGTTCATGAATGAAATGATATCTAATGGCAATGTGCTTAGACCTGTCATGATGCTTGGTACTGGCTGACAAATCAATCAACCTTCATTGACACATTTAATGTTGATGGTTTCAACTCTACTTAAAATATATAGTCATAAAGTCTCTTTAATCCACAGAGCTTCCTTTGATGCCTTCGTTAAAGCCATATGCTCTGCTTTGGTACTAGAAAGAGCAACTGTAGGTTGTTTCCTGCTTGCACAGTTGATCGTTGCACCTGTTAATTCAAACAGGTAACCAGTATATGAATGACAATCATCTTTGTCTGCTCCCCAATCTGCACAGTTCTGAAGACTTGAATTTTGAGTACTATAGTTTTAATGAACTTGTACCTTTCAGGTATCTCATAAATCTTTATTTTTTATTTTTTTTTAACATTAATCCTTTTTATTGATATTTGTTAGGTTAACGGGGGATACAAAAAGAAAGAAGGGGAGAGGGGGGGATATGGACACACCAATACAGCTTATGCAGGTTACAAACATTATACAGTATACATTTTACATTCTACTGTGGCTATATCACCTAACCCACCAGACTTGGTCTAAGTCTTTGAAGGCCCAATTTAAGCACTCAATCAAGGCACACCTATTGGCGTAGGACCTCCATTAGTAGGGGGAGGGGAAGAAGGGTTATCAACTGGAGCACCACCTCCATCAGTCACATAGACATGCCATTCAAACCATTTCCACAGTGGGGAGGATGGTCTCATAGAGTAGGGGACATCAAGTGTTTCCATCTCGAATGCATAATGGACTTTGGTTATTACTTTTGACAGGGTGGGGGGAAGCGGCGCCCTCCATGCCTGGGCTATGGCAGCTCTGGCAGCAATAAGTATATGATTAAACACATAACAGGCCTGTCTTGGGACATGAGGTGGATATATTTGAAGAAGGGCAATTTCAGGGGCCTGAGAAAGATCTAATCCAGTCACCCTCTTAGCTAAATCAAATACCTGAGCCCAAAAGGAACGTAAAACCGGACATGCCCAAAAAATATGAAGCAAATCCCCAACCATCGAGCATTGTCTCCAGCACAACTTAGACTCGGAGGGCCACATTTTATGGATTCTGGAGGGGGTCAGGTATAGTCTATTAACTAGTTTGATAAACATTTCAGTGTGGTTTAAACATTTGGACATACGAAAAGCATTTACATAAACTGCCTGCCACTGGTCTTCTGTGAAGGATGTCTGGAGATCTGATTCCCACTGGAGTTGGCTAGAAATTTTGGCTCTTGGCTTTGGGGAAGTGAATCTGTACCAGAAGGTGATCCCCGCTCTATTATCTCCCTTCGTAAGTTTCGAGACAAGTGGGGCTGGCGGGGCCTGCAGGGTCATGTTATATCTCGAGAGGGAAGCTATCCAGTGCCTGATTTGTAAATATTTGTAAAAATCTCTCGTAGGTATATGGAATTGGTGCTGAATTTGTGCGAAAGACATCAACCCCATGTCATCAAATAAAGACCTTAGGTCTACTATGCCATTCGTTATCCACAGGGACAAATTCAAGTCTGGGATCAATTTCGCCACAGTCCAAAGTCCACAGTGACAGGTTATTAGCGGGGAGGGAAATGGTAGGGGGGGTCTCAACCAACTTATCCCAGGCTCTCAACGCGTCCCTGACTAGCCGGGACATGGGCCCACAGGGAGGGCGCCACCATCTGGGCAGCCAGAGTAGATCTTGCAAAGGGAAAAGAGGATTGCAAGCCCGTTCCAAATCTACCCAAGGTTTTGTGTTGGGGGGAAGAGACCAGTCTCTAAGTTGTGCAAGGAGGCAAGCCATATGATATCTAGCCAGGTCTGGAAGAGCTAGGCCACCCATTTGTCTGGTTAAGGACATACGAGCACTTGCTATTCGGGGGGGTTTATTCTTCCAAATATATGAGCACATGATAGAGTGTAGTTTGTCCATTATAGGTTTTGGGAAATACAAGAGCAATGTACGGAACAGATACATTAGTTTTGACAAGATCATCATCTTAAAAGCTGCCAGCCTCCCTAACCAGGAGACCTCGCTGCACATCCATGACTTGGTCAAGGTGAGAATTAGGGGAATCAAAGCCACAAAGTTAAGGTCTACAATGTTGTTTATCGAGGGAGTAACCTGAATACCTAAATACTGGAGCGCTTCAGACTTCCAAGAGTAAGGAAAACGAGCTCCAAGGCTCGACACTTTAGCTGGCGGTAAATTAATAGGTAATGCGTCAGATTTAGTGGTATTCAGCTTATAGTAGGACGCTCCACTGAATTTATCAATTATAGCATGGAGGGGCGGCAGCGAGGACTCCGGGCCAGTTACAAATAGTAAAATGTCATCTGCAAAAAGACATAGCTTGTGAACCGTCTGATTGATTGTAACCCCAGGAAAGGACTCAGCCTGTCTAATAGCTTGAGCAAGAGGTTCTATTGCTAGAATGAAAATTAGGGGAGAAAGGGGGCACCCTTGTCTGGTGGCATTAGAAATCTTAAAATGATCGGACAGAAAGCCGTTGCTGAATACTCTAGCTGTGGGGTCGCTGTAGAGGGCCATAATCCCATTCAAAAACCTATCTTTCAAACCAAATCAAAGAAGGACCTGTTTCATAAACCCCCAGTGCAACCTGTCAAAGGCCTTTTCTGCGTCGAGGGAGAGGATTACCAGTTCTAGGTGGGACCCCTCGACACTTTCAATAATGTTAAGGACTCGCCTTGTATTGGCCTGACGCCCACCGACAAATCCCACCTGATCAGGGTGTATGAGCTGCGGGATGAGGTCTTGTAATCTACTAGCAATGAGCTTGGCGTATATTTTAATGTCAGTATTTAACAAGGCAATAGGTCTGTAGTTAGAGCAATATGCAGGGTCCTTCCCCGGCTTCAGGATTGTTATCAGCTGAGATTCGAGCATCTCTTTAGGGAAATGCCCCTGTTCAGAACCAGTATTATACACTTGCATAAGAATAGGGGCTAAGTCAGACTTGAAGGCACTATAGAAATTATTAGTATAGCCGTCTGGGCCTGGGGCTTTATCTTTTGGTAACTTTTTGATAGCCTCTTCAATTTCAGGCTGTGTCCACGGGGCATCTAAGGTCATGGCTGTTTCAGGATCTAGGCTGGGAAGATTTAGGCCTTGTAGGAAGGAATCTATGGTTTTACTATTAGGCTGGATCATAGAGGGATCATCCTTCAGATTGTATAGGGTGGCATAGAACTTTGCAAATATATTAGCTATATCTTTGGGGTTAGAAGCTTTCTGATCCCCTCCCAACGATAAATATTTTATTCTGTTCCTAGCTTGTCGGCCTCTTAGTTTACGCGCTAACATCCTTCCTGCTCTATTCCCAGCCACGTAGAATTTTTGCTGCAATCTGTTCAAGGCTGCTTGAGTCCTAGCCATAAGTAGTTTCTGTAGTTGGGCCCTTACCTGAGTAAGTTCCTTTTTAATCTCTTTAGATGGGCGGGCCTTATTTTGAGCTTCAAACACTTGAAGCTTGATTTCTAACTCTTTCTGGCAGTGTGCATTCGCTCTTTTCAATCTAGCGGTCTGGATGGCAACCCCCTGCACCACCGCCTTTAGAGAACACCAGAAATTAAATATATTAGTCTCTTCCAGGCTATTGGTTTGGCAGAATGAGGAGATAGAATTCTCTAAAGCTAGTTTAGCTTCTAGTAGGGAGAGCAAATAGGCAGGGAAGCGCCACGGTCTGGGAGGCATGTAAGGGCGTGACAGACGCCAGGTCCAGAGTAACGGGGCATGATCCGACCACGTCAAAGGCAAAATCTCCATGCGCATGGACCTTTGTAGCGTCCACTTATCCGTCAGTATGAGGTCTATACGCGAGTACGAATTATGGACATGGGAGAAGTATGTATAATCTCTCCCCTCTGGCTACGAGACCCTCCAAACATCATAAAGACCATACTCCGCCATAAGTCTCGAGAAAGCACCCGCCGGGCCTAGCTGAGAGGAAGCCACAGAGGGAGGGGAAGATGGAGATCTGTCCATCCTAGGATCGGCCACTATGTTAAAATCACCCATTGTTATTAAACATCCCTCCCTATGTTTATCCACTTCCTGGAAGACCTCCCTTAAGAAGGGTACCTGGCGAGAGTTTGGGGCATAAAGGGAGGTGAGAGTGACTAAAGTGTCTTCCAAAAGGCCAACTAAAATCAAATATCTACCTGCTTTGTCCGCAACCCGTTTTTTAAGGGTGAAGGAGGTATTTGAGCTAAACTGTATGGCAACTCTATTTCGTTTTTGTGGACCGTTCGCCGTATAGCTTGTGGGATAGTGATTGTCTCTAAAAGTGGGGGGGCGGTAGCTGAAAAATGAGTCTCTTGTAGTGCAACAATATCTGCCTGATGTTTAAAAAAGGAGGACAGTGCCATACGGCGTTTATTCAGTGAATTTAGGCCCCGGACATTAAGAGAAAGTAGCTTAACCATCTAAGTTTAGTGGGAAAGTGCATTGTCTGGGTGTGGTGAGACCACAGTATACCCCATTCGAAAACCGGAGAGGGGAGCGAACCACAATAACATCCTGAGCTAAGGTGTGAACTTGAGTGGGAGCAAAGACATGTAGGGTAATAGAGGAGAAAAGGGAAAAAAAGGGGGAAAAAGGGAAAAAATAGGGCAAACTAACTGAAATAACCCAAACCATTGGGTTAGTGTATTTGCTGGAGGGGGAAAATTAAAAAACCAGCAAAATAGGTAACGGGGGGGAGTATGTACTAATGGGGTCCCCACCCACGTACAAATCACCCACTAAAACCCAATAACAAATGCCGACCCGGACGGCATCCCTCAGCATAACATGTATAGTAAACAATACCTTTAAGAGGTAGAACAAGAGCTACCACTGCATAACAGTATCATCATAATAACAAACGAACTGTTGCGACTCAACAAAATGGAGTACCTGAAAGATAAAACATGTAAGTGGCAAAATAACAGTTAGAGACCAAACACAGATAGTCCCGGCCATGGCTTCCAAGAGATCACCCTATACAGGGTAGTCCTTAAGAAGAAGAGTGTTCACTCCAGTTTCAAACGTTTAGAACTGGACGGGCTGCCAGAAGGCCGGGAATATCATTGGTGATAGAAAAAGGTACTAGGCCCCTCCAGAAGCACTTTTCGACCAATCCCCTCTCACTCTCAATTTAGGAACAGAGGCCGACTCACGCACTGGAATGTCCCAAGATTTCAGCAGGGCAATGCCATCTTCCACCGATGAGATCACATGAGAGACATTTTGGCGACAAACCAGCAACTTTACTGGGAAACCCCACCGGTATTGGATCTCTTGTTCCCTTAAGGCACTTGTTACTGCTTGAAAGGATCTGCGTTTAGCTATAGTGGCAGCCGAGAAGTCAGGAAAGAATTGGAGATCTTTAAGGATTGACGAGCTTTCATCCAACCTAGCCGCCTGTAGTAAATGATCCTTGACCTGAAAGAAATGGATCCTAAGCAGGGTATCGCGAGGGAGGGACTCAGGACCAATCCTCGGCCTTGGGAGACGATGGATACGGTCGATAGTTAAATCGAGATCAATCGCTGCGGGTAGAAGTTGGTGGAATATGTTGGTAACAAAAGGGAGAAGCTCAGACGGGGAGACCGTCTCCGGAATCCCTCTTATTTTGATGTTGTTACGTCTCGACCGATCTTCCATATCATCCGCTTTTTCTTAAGAGGCGTTAAATTCCGCTCTCAGTTTTTCGTGTTCTGTGATTAACTCGTTGTGGGAGGCCGCCACTTCCTCAAATTTTTCTTCTAGGTGGCCCGTTCTACCTCCCAGTTCAGTGACTTCACGTTGAATATCTGCAATTGATGACCTCATTTCTGATAGCAATTCTGACTTGAGTGTAGCAAGCATAGATTGCATAGCTTTAATTGTAATAGGGCCGTCCCCATCAACGTGGGAGGGAGAAGATGGAGAGGCACTGTTGGGGCCCTCTCGTGAGGATGGTGAAGCGGCCAGCAATGCAACAATGGCTGGGTGCTTGTTTTTCCCTGCATTAGCGGAAGAGGAGGCCTGTGATTTAAAGAATTGGCCTGGCGGGGATTGAATAGGCTTAACTCGTTTAGGAGCCATAGCGCCTTGCATGGGGCTAATTATAGACTGAGAAAAGATAGATGCCAGGCCTAGGGATTGCAGTATTAAGTCCGGGTACAGTTGAGAAGACTAGGCAGACTAGCGCCACTTGCTAGGGGTGTTCTGCAACATGGTAGGGGACCCAGGAAAGCTCAGTCCAGCATTATACAATCAGGCACATACCATTGCCCCTTCTTTCTCCCCAGATAACATTCAGGGTAAGTGATAGATGGAAAGCCAGAAGCTTCTTACATCAACAACAACCCCACATGCACACAAGGGTAAGGGCTCAGATGGTACCTACTATTGTAGCAGCAATCTCACTGCATCCAGATCTGCCACCAGCACATCCACTACCCCCAGGCTCTTCTATCCTTTTGGTTCAGCAGCCCATCTGAACACCACTCCTCTGACCTGGTTTAGTGGGGAAGAGGGCTCAGGCTGATCCACAGCAATGCCTGCTATTGGGAACCGCTTGGCAGCTTCACCGCTGGGCAACCGGAAGTCCCGTCCCGCAAACCGGAAGTGGGCAGGCCGAGGGACCACACACAACCTGAGGCTGCTGCTTTAGCGGTCGCACACCCCCCGATGCCGCTGTCTGACCCCGAGCCTCGCTGGAGATGAAGAGGCTCTGTTTTCTATCCTCCAGGGGCCGCTCAGTGGTGATGGAACGTCCGCTGGTTGCCCGATCGTGGCTGCTTTTTCTGTCTTTGCGGGGTCACACTGGTCTCTCCAACTTCCCCGGGGCTTCCCCCACCGAAGCAGGTAATTATTTATTTTTTAACAAGCCTTCTAACAGGCTCAGGAAGGCAACTTGAGCGGAGCTCCTTCCAAACGCAGCCGGACAGGATGGCGACCAAACTCCGCCCCCCATAAATCTTTTTACAATTGTCCAATGCTGTTTCCTGGAATTTATTGCAAACAGACTAACTCAGCTCACTGCATGTCAGGGCAAGTTCCAATACTTACATACATTAAACTCCCAATTGCATTCTGATAGTGAATTCCTTTCATTTCCTCTATTTCAGATTCACTTGATGACATACTTTTTGGCTAGTTTTGTACTTTTGTCAACAGGAGTATTTACTGGTTAAGCATCTGTCATCCCATACTAAACTAATTTGCCCCCCTTGCATTGTAACATGGTTTGTTAATTACTTCTTTTTTTGCCTTACTTTCCTAAATGACTCAGGCCCTTCATTTACAAAATAAGGAACTGTAATTGTTTTAGTCTGTTTTGCATATTGCCGTTATACGGCAGAGTACAGTTGCACAGAGAAATAAAAGAAATAGTACCAAATAAGTTGTTGTGTGAATTGACCCAGGCCTCAAGTGTCAAATGGCTGTCTGCCACATTGAAAGCCACATTTAAAGCTGACTATTAAACCTTATTTTCTTAGTGAGCAAAGCAGTTGTTTCAGCTTTAGCATCCGCTCCTGGAATTGTAACAGTTTCACCCTTATGATCAATTCTCTTTAATAGTTTAATGAAGGGAGATTTAATGCCCTGCCCCCTTTATCATTCCTGGCAGGGACAGGCTGCCTGTAGCAGCACACAATGTACATGTGCCTGTCATCAGAGACAGGTAGGAAGAGGTTATTGCCCAGCCACAAGCAGGCTTCTCTGTCTGCCTCTCAGCCAACAGGCACATGTATATACTGTGCAGTCAAAGACAGCCCCCCCCCCCCTGCTGGGGAGGAGGGATCGGGGCAATTGCCCACCTCTGGATCCACCACTGGACAAGGAGGAGTACAGGACAAGAAATATATCCAATTTAGAGAGAAGGTCTTGCCTTTGTTCGAGGAACTTCACAAAATTGAATTGCAGCATTAGCAAATAAAACCTGGAGTTGGTAGGTATCTAATGTTATGTTGGATTCTTGTGACGTGTTGAAGTTCATTTAGCTTCTGAATAGCAGAAGGAGCAAAATCCTGAAATAGTTTGATTTGCATTTCTTGGAAAACTATTGTGGAGTTGCTCCTAGTTGCCACCAAATTCCTTTCTTTGGAGCTACATACTCGTATACATAAATATATTGATATTACTTAGGTGTCATTAGTCGTTTTGCTTTGTAGGTCTTTACCATGAGTCACTCATTGTCAGAATATATGGAATAATATGTTTGAGGAGGTCCTTGAGAAGGGCTTAAAGGAATGAGACAGGAACAGATTCCGGGACATTAAGAACTCGAAGGTTACTTCTTTGGGACAAACTTTCTAGATCCTCTTGCTTCTTCTTCAGTGTCTCAACTTCAACTGTTTTGCAGCCTGGACAGTTCTTTGTCAAGCGTGCTCTGGAAGTAGCAGAGTTCATCTGTCTTAGATGTCTGTTCTGGTGCATAGCTAGGATATTTCAGAATTAAGTAAGCAATAGCCTTGGTAAATACCTGTGAAATACTGTTTTGACAAGTACGTTGTTATGATTTGATGGTCAAAGTCAAAGGGCTAGATTTACTAAAGGACGGCTTGGTGAAACCAGTGGTTTTCGGATTTACTAAAGCCCAAACCACCATTAAAACTGCCAGAATTGTCATTTTTCAACACCACCATTTTACTAATCGCCATCCCAATTTTAACAATGATGAACATATAAACCACCGGATTTACTAAGCTGGGGTTTTCAAAACTGCCATCCAAATGGTCAAAATAAAAGAGGTGGTTGTGAGTGGCGGGATTGCTCAAACATGATGCTGTTTGAGCTATTTTGCCATTCATAACATAAGAGAAAGCACCATTGTCATTTAAATCATTTGGGCAATCATTATTTATTGATTAAGGAACAAAATTAATTTAATATTTACTTATGGGGGATTTTTTTATATTTTTTTTAAGGGGACACTATTATAGCATTATATTATGTGGGAAATATAAATATATAATAATATTAACTGATTGTTGATGGTGGATATAATTATTTATGTTGCACAATTTGGCATTACATAGGGCCCGAATAATATAATAATTAAATAATTTTGTCCCCTTAACATAATGGAAAAAAATCCCCCATAAGTTAATTTTAAATTAATGTTGCGCCTTAATCAATAAATAATAATTGACCAAATAATTTAAATGTCAATGGTGCTTTCTCTTATGTTCTGAATGGGAACATAGCTCAAATGTTTGAGCTATCAAGCCATTCAAAAGCGGGTATTAAAACTGTCCTGTCCTGTCTTTTGGATGGCGGTTTTGATGGCGGTTTTAACCAAACTACAAGCAGTTTAGCTTTTTCAATTTACCACATATAGTCATCCATTGCACCCTCAAACCCCCTATAGTAAATGCAGAGGTTTGGACTACTAAACCGCTGGCGATGTGTGGCAGTTTAAAACTGCCACCAAACTCGATTCTTAGTAAATATAGCCCAAAGAGTTTGAAGCATCAGAGTGATCCGAGTGTTGTGTGATAGATATCGCTTTCCTGCCCAAAAAGTTGAAAGAGGAGATGGTTTTGTGTTCTTCTGCAACATATTGGTACCTGCTGTATTATAGGGATGGAGGGAGGTGAGGAGGACAGAAGATAGGGGATGTAATGCACAGACTTTTAATAACCCATATCAGGGGCCTATTTGTTCCTTGGCTAGACGAGAACGTTTTTACATCAGCGCTATTTTTGATTAACAAAAAGAGTCAGGGAGACCTTAAAGACTTTCAAGTAACCTTTTGAGGAAAGGCCGCCAAAACTATTAGGTTCCCACAAGAGGTGCTTTATGGTACAATGGGAGAGCCAGAGATGAGCAGACGAATTACTGAAATAATCAGTAATTGTAGTTAAATGCAGAGAAGCAATATTTACTGTTGTCCACTCGAGGGCAGCAACACCTCTGGGAACCACTGTTAGGTCAGCAAAATAGTGTATGAAGAATTCATTTCTTAGACAACAGATTATTTGAAGATCAACTGTATTATGCTATTGAGCAACTAACCCTTAATGAGGATAAAGAATATATGATCTACTGAATGACCCTCAAGTTTTTGCTTGTCGAGTCTGTTATTACAAAATCTTTAAGTAGAATAAGTGAGAGAGTACAGGAACTGTAGAGATGCTGTGTGGCAGTTCCTGCAATTTGTACTCTGTGCACCCTGTTTCCACTGTGTTGTGGGTCTCACTATTTTTGATGGGACTTAGGTTGCCACTTGAAGCATTTTCAATGGGTAAGTTATGTGCTGTCAATGGCAGGCAATACAGTGAGGTCACCAAGTGAGAGAAGAGATTGTCTCTTAAGTTTGAATGACCCAGTAAATATTGTCACAGGGTCTCTGTCTTTGTAGATATTGTCTCAGATGAGTGAGACAAGATGGTAACTAGTTTCACGGCACCTGTGCTCAGTGGTGAGAAACATTGCACCTGGTTCTGGAAGTGAAGTTGAAGGTATCCCAGAATGCTTACAGTAGGAGACACCAGGACCGCCGTGTATATTTATTATACTGTTGCTGGTCATATGTTGGGGGAGATGACTCACTTTCTCTGGGGATCTTGGAAGTGGAGCTGCTAGGCAATGTAGTCTGCAGACCCAGGAGTCAAGCTGTGAAGGGAACTCTACTGGGGCTTCTAACTGGTAGTTATTTTGCGCTGGGAGATTGGACTAAATGGCGACAACTATGGGACGGCAGGTTTATAAGCCCCAGTATTATCGTCTCCCTGAATTTCAAACTGCCTAAAAGGTGGCCCCAGTGGTAGCCTAGTGTGTCAAGAGGCTACCTCAGTTAGTTGGACCTCTAGAGGGGTAGAGGAACCCACAGATGGAGGTCAATATATATATTTAGGGCACATAGCTCAGCTGACATACTTTTTGATCCAATGGTTGCTAGGCCTTTCCTCCTGATTTTGAAACTTTTAACCATTACCCTGGCAACTCCCATCCATGGTTGCCAATATGAGTCCTAATGCTGCATGGTGTGGGGTTTCCCTGTTTAGGGAGACTCACTTTGTCAGACCTGAATCATGTTGAAGAAGACTATAACACTCCTCTCATGGAGAAGACTATAACACTTTTTTCTCCCTGTTATTTGCTTCTACATTACTTTTTATGACATCACTAAAGCAACAATAATATGTATTTTTATGATTGAGCTATTAATTCTATAAAATGAAGTACGGTGGCTTAGTGGTTAGCACTTCTGCCTCACAGTCCTGGGGTCATGAGTTCAATTCCCAACAATGGCCTTATCTGTGTGGAGTTTGTATGTTCTTCCCGTGTTTGCGTGGGTTTCCTCCGGGTGCTCTGGTTTCCTCCCACACTCCTAAAAACATACTGGTAGGTTAATTGGCTGCTATTAAAATTGTCCCTAGTCTCTCTGTCTGTGTGTGTGTATGTTAGGGAATTTAGACTGTAAGCTCCAATGGGGCAGGGACTGATGTGCGTGAATTCTCTGTACAGCGCTGCAGAATCAGTGGCGCTATATAAATGATAATGATGATGATGATGTTGATGAAGTCCCACAGTATAGCCCGGGGGGAGATTAATCCATTTACACCTATAGCAAATGTAAAGTATCTAAAGATGTTTCAGTACCCCCCAAACCTGTAATTATATTATACTGGTTTCTTAAGTATTATTATATAGATGCAATAACTACTGCAATTCAATCAGTTACATTAAGATAGCTAGATGTTCCCAGGTATGCTTTATATATTTGACACTGAAACAATTCCAACATTATCTAGATAGCAATGTTTAATATGCTATTATAGACTAATACTGTCCACACACACTGTAATATTACAGCTGATATCAGGCAAATAGCCTAATATTGCAGTGGATGTGGCCTGAAAACTACAACAATTCCAGATAATGATTGAAATTGAAATCATTTAGATTATTATCAGACATTTTTGTAAATGTACAGAACATTGCTGTCAACTAATGTGTGGTGTCACCTTCTGACCATATTCTTTAGATTAAAATTCGGACAGTCATGTGACCTAAAGCTTGGTCACAAAGTTTGAGACTATAACATCCACCGCATACTTCCTTTTACAACACAAATAAGGTAATAGAAACTTGTCCCCACTACCCGTGGTAATTTGCGTCCAATCCTTAATTCATACTAGCGTACTCACAGAATGTCTAGGGGACCCCCGAATTTCAGGTAGCACAGAAGAGCACATCACCCTCCCGTATCCTGCCCCCTTCCACAGTGAAGTGGGTAGGGGCGGGGCTTAATAACATCAAAGTTAGCAAGTATGATTTAATTATGATAAATTAAGTATTGTGAGGGGACTGTCCTGAAAAACACAGGACACACCGCAGCTAGTAGGAATGGACCATACGTGCTCAGCTTTTGAAAACCTCAGGTGAAATGAGTACTCTACATTACTACATCAAAAAATGGGAGCTCTTAATTTGTCTTTATAATTGTTATTCTTATTTATCATCTAATAAGAAACAGGAAATAATAAGCCATTCAGTTAACAATGAGATTGAGGGCACTGACGTGTCTAGGCGAGATGCCAGTGCCAAAAAACTGGACTTGTCTTACAATGGCAATGCTTTGCAATCTCTCTTTTCAATGAACAGAAATGGACAATTCAAGGAGAGCAAAGTGTTTTTTTCTCTGTAGTGGAGTAACTGACTTTTGTAATGTGGTGTAAAATGGTAGTGATCTTGTACTTCACTTATTCATACTTGTGCGATTCTTTCAAACTTCTTCTTTTACAAATGTACATGACTGGTGACCAGGGCAGGCCGAACACATAAGCATGGCAGGGGGTGCCACTCTTCCAGGTGCCCAGCAAGCCTGCCTGCACTGGGAAAAAAAATGTGGTGCAGGCAGGATGCTGCCTGCCACAAAATTTCAGAGATGGCTGCTAACCTGTATAACTGAACAGAGAGGCGCAGAGTCTAACGTTCCCCCGGTATTCACCAGGGACCCCCGCAAGGAAGTTTGGGCTTCGTTGCAGAGGGTACGCATGTCGCAGTTCTTCAAGACAGTCACCGAAGTAGCGACAGCAGTAGACAGGTGTAGTCAGGCAGTCCAGCTCAAAGCCAAACGAGCGGTGCGGTACACAGGGAGGTTCCAGAGAGAAGTCAGGTCAAGCCAAATAGTCAAACAGCCTGGCAGCAAGGTACCAAAACCAAACACAGGAGAATAGTAACAAGAACCGAAGCACACTGGATCAGAAGTTGAGGAAGCTCTGGAGCAGGAGTGAACCAATACTCTGGCACCCAACATGTGTCAGAGGGTGCTCTATAAACCATAAGGTGCATCCTGATTTGGTGATGGGGATTTGGCGGTCAGACATGCTGACCGCTGACAGGTGAGCGGAGATAGCGTCCCGCTGCCTAGCAAAGGGGACGCAACTGAACAGAGCATGCACACACATTGCATGCAAGGAAAAAGGAGCGTCCCGCTGCTAGACAACGAGATGCGGCTGTCGAGAAGCTGCAGGCATCCGTCTCCTGCACCAAGTGTCAGTGCGGAGATGGTGCCTGACACTGCCATTCCACCTTCTGAGTAGCAAACACAGGCATATGGGGGTTGACCCAGAAAACCCAGCACCGACCCTGCTGGTGATGTCAAAAGCAGGTATACTTTGTTTGACAATAAATCATGACAGATTTATAGACAATGGAATATGTCTTTGTTTAACTATTAAATCTGCAATTATATTAATATAATACTGTCTTGATAATACTAAAGTATATGGTATTGGTTTAGGTTTAGCCTGTCATGAAATATTAATGGAATTATCTTTTCATTTAATATTAATTGAAGTCAATATATATATATATATATATATATATATATATATATATATATATATATATATATACTATTCCACAGTATTTGCAGGTTAAACTGTAATTGTAATTAATTTAATATTAATTGAAGTTAATATGTATACAGTCAAGTCCATAAATATTGGGACATCGATACAATTCTCATATTTAGGGCTCTATACACCACCACAATGGATTAACAAACAAGATGTGCTTTAATTGCAGACTTTCAGCTTTAATTTTATGGAATTTACATCCAAATCAGTGAACAGTGTAGGAAGTACAACGGTTTCTATATGTGCCTCCCACTTTTTAAGGGACCAAAGGTAATGGGACAAACTAAACAATCCTACATCAAACTTTCACTTTTTAATACTTTGTTGCAAATCCTTTGCAGGCAATTACAGCCTGAAGTCTGGAACGCATAGACATCACCAGACGCTGGGTTTCATCTTCAGTTCCCGCTTGTTCTTGGGGCATTTTCCCTTCAGTTTTGTCTTCATCAAGTGAAATGCATGCTCAATTGGATTCAGGTCAGGTGATTGACTTGGCCATTGTATAACATAACACTTGTTAGCCTTAAAAAACGTTTTGGTTGCTTTTGCAGTATGCTTTGGGTCATTGTCCATCTGCACTGTGAAGCGCCGTCCAATGAGTTCTGAAGCATTTGACTGAATATGAGCAGATAATATTGCCCGAAACACTTCTGAATTCAACCTGCTGTTTTTTTCAGTATTTACATCATCAATAAATACAAGAGAACCAGTTCCATTGGCAGCCATACATGCCCACGCCATGACACTACCACCACCATGCTTCACTGATGAGGTGGTATGTTTTCGATCATGAGCAGTTCCTTTCCTTCTCCATACTCTTCTCTTACCATCACTCTGCTACAAGTTGATCTTTGTCTCATCTGTCCACAGGATATTGTTCCAGAACTGTAATGGCTTTTTTAGATGTTGTTTGCCAAACTTTAATCTGGTCTTCCAGTTTTTGTGGCTCACAAATTCTTTACATCTTGTGATGAACCCTCTATATTCACTCTTGTGAAGTCTTCTCTTGATTGTTGACTTTGACACGTATACACTTACCTCCTGGAGAGTGTTCTTGATTTGGCCAACTGTTGTGAAGGGGTTTTTCTTCACCAGGGAAAAAATTCTTCTGTCATCCACCACAGTTGTTTTCCGTGATCTTCCGGGTCTTTTGATGTTGCTGAGATCTCCGGTGCGTTCTTTCTTTTTAAGAATGTTCCAAACAGTTGATTTGGCCACACCTAATGTTTTTGCTATCTCTTCGATGGGTTTGTTTTGATTTTTCAGCCTAATGATGGCTTGCTTCACTGATAGTGACAGCTCAGATTCCAAATGCAAATGTCACACCTAGAATCAACTCCAGACCTTTTACCTGCTTAATTGATGATGAAATAATGAGGGATTAGCCCACACATGTCCATGAAATAGCTTTTGAGTCGATTGTCCCATTACTTTTGGTTCCTTAAAAAGTGGGAGCCACATATAGAAACCGTTGTAATTCCTACACCGTTCACCTGATTTGGATGTAAATACCCTCAAATTAAAGCTGAAAGTGGTGTATAGAGCCCAAAATATGAGAATTGTGTTGATGTCCCAATATTTATGGACTTGACTGTGTATATATATATATATATATATATATATATATATATATATAATAGCGAGAGAACTAGACATTTATATATTCTAACCAACTTGCACAATTTGCTTCAAATGGTAAACAACAAAGGAACAGATTCCACAACATTTACGGGGGTTGTATAGAAATGCCTCATTTTTGTCTATAAATGAGATACAAAATTGAAGCATTTTTAATCAGTAAAGGTATTTTTCTTATTCTCAAAGAACACTTTTTTATATAAATATCTCTCACTGTATATATGTTATAAGGCAAATGAAATAAGATTTTTTTCAAGAGAGCACAGAAAATAATAGGTAGCAAAAAGCAACAAAGCAGTAATTAATATTTTTTATTTTGATGTGAATCAAGGCATACATTTGCAGAGTCATAAAGTGAGTAAAAAACGTGAAACTTCAACAGGAAGTCAGAATGACTTGCTGATACACTGGGTCTTCATACTGGCACATGGTAAGGCCTATCAACGCAGAGAATGGGAGGCTAGGATAGAACCAAAATGATGTATAGTTTTCAGCACACAGCTATCTATGCTTTCTTATTTTATTGACAAAACGAAAAAAGTCAAGAATGATGAAAACAATGTATCTTTCTCCTTTACCGGTTCAATGTCTCTTCAGTTTCATGTCACTGTACGCCATTTGTATGATGATCCGCGCAATGTACAGCGCTACATAATATGTTGCTGCTTTGTAAATAAAAGATAATACATTTTATAACAGTTTCAGCTGCTGTTGTCAGTCGGCTAGTGGCTGGTATTACAATATATGAAAACCTTGTTTAAGATTCATTAAGGCACAAGTAGAGACTAAATGGTCAATAAGTAGACCACTAATAGTCAATATAATGTATTTCAGAAGCCCTCATGTGTGTACTCTGCTACCTCAAAGGGACTGCACTAGGTGGTGAAGTGTCCTGTGTCTCCACACTAGGACATAGGCAAACCAAGAGGGGTTTCCTAGTGCCTGGAAACCCCCCTCCAAGCCCGGGGCACTGTATAATTGAGGTGGGTGCTCGAAAAGAGAGAGCTGCATGCACCTAACAGTAATGCACGCAGCATTGCCCATGTATATTATGGGGATAGGGAGAGTTGGAGAGCAACCAAGCACTCTCTAAAATTATGGCCATGCCCCCATGCATGTTGGTCACGCCCACTGGCGGCGTGGTGTGGAAACCCTCCTCTGCGAATTGCGTTTGCCCCTGTTGGAGGTATGTGCAATCTTATCTTCATTAATACCCTCAAACCAACATCAAGTTGTGTATACAGTGCAACAAACAGGTAAAACCATAGCTAACCAATAATTACTTTATCAGCTAGTTAAGCTGTGAGAGCATCAGGAATTTGGGATGTGAAATCAGAATCATTAGAAGAAGGTCCTATAACGGCCAAAGATGAAGCCTTTGGAGGCCACATAGTCTTCCATAGTTGCTGGGTGGTTTAGACATGTATTTTCTGCATCTAAACCCTAGAGGTCATTACTGATAGCCTGTGCACACAGGAGACAGCCAATTCATGAATTTAACTAACATTCACTAGATAGTAGTGACATTCCTGGGGAAAGTCATAATAAGCACCTTATGTCTCGGTCATGTCACTAGTTTCTAATAAATCAATTAGCTGCATTCTCCTGAATGTCAGTTTATCTCACAAAATGTTTCCACTATGACAGGTATATTTTAAGGCAATAATCCACAGTGAAGCCACCACCTGTGGTAACACTCATTCTGCATTGTGTATGTTCAATGGCACAGTGGGTTCCTATGTAGCTTTATCTCAGGTCCCTTGCTGCATTTAAGTAGTCCGTATTATAATTTCAAATTAAATAAAGCTTAATTATGTTCCAGTAGTGAAGATTGAAAAGTTCCTAGCTTATCTTCTTTAATACATTGCATTGAAAAAAGAAAGTCTCACATTCACATACGACTGCTCACCATAGTGTTTCAAGCTCAAAATACAGTTTATCATTTTCAAAAAAAATCTACTCCTATTAAAGAGTAAGCCAGGATAGTTTATAAAGTTTTCTAGAATGTTCCTTATAAAGTGCAGGTTTTCTGTATTTGATGTGCAATATGGACATCTACCAGCCCGGAAATTCCTTCTTCGCAGAATTGTGTCTGTTTGAAAGATGGTGGCTGGTATATGCTATAGTAGAACCTACTACACTTCAGAATGGCTTTTGTTGATTTCTCATTTTCTATAATCCAGGCCTCCTTAAAGCATTGACAAATTTGAAACCTTTTCACCTAAACCTCTTTGTGGTTAAACTCTTCAGTGGCTGGACAGGACACGTCTCCGTTACTCCGGATCTCTTGCTTGGTGTCAGTGACAGGCACAGTTAGTGGCAGCTTTCTTTTTTTTATCTTCTTTATCAGTTTGGAAACAGCTAGTAACACAGCACAAAAAATCATAGAAAATCCACTTAAAAGGAATGCTGCTGTATAGTTTCCTGTTGTGTCCACCAGCAAACCTGCAAAAAATAAAAACAAATAAATACATTTAACAAAATATTTCATATTAGATGAGTCAAATTAAAATTGCAAGCATTATTATTAATATTAGTAGTAGTAGTAGTGTTAGTAGTAAGCAGTTGTAGATTAATATTAATAGTATTATCATTATTATTATTATTATTATTATTAACCTTTATTAATATAGTGTCATGGCAAGTCATGCTTTGTTTTTCTATTTGTATTTGCATGATACAAAAAAAGCTGAAAAGTGGAATTAAATTGATTCCCTATTTTAGCCATACCTCCCAACATTTGGATAGGCAGCACTGGGAGGGGGATGTAACTATGCCACAATGGGGGCGTGACTCCACCCCATGGGCGTGCCCAGCATTTTCGACCCTGTTCTCTCCTTCCACCGTTGCTCTGCCATACAGAGCAGCAGTGCACAAAATACCTCCCAGGTTTCCCAACGATCAGGACAAAGCTATCCCGATCGGGATGGCAGGACAGTGCCCTTAAATCTAGACTGTCCCCCCTAAATCTGGATGGCTAGATGGTATGTATTAGTTAACTGAATAGATTTTGGAAGAAAAGTTTAGTCCTATTTAGGTCTCTTCATCAGGCATGTTACAAAATATGGGTTTATTCTTTCAAACGCAAAATTCTACTTATTTTACTGCATATGTGCCGTAAAACAACATGGAAGGCAGAATTTATTGTAAGTTATACTTGCAGCCTCCCTACGCCTGGAGAGGGGAACCAGGAATGTACAATTTAAATAATGTAAGGGTGTGCACAGATAAGTGTGGCAAGCCCCCTAGAGATGCAAGCTCCATTATGTCTATAAAAGGAATCAAATCAAACACCAATAACGAATGCACCAAAATGTTGTAGTATTTACCTGCTATAAAATACAACTACATCTAGGACGTACCATATAACAAGCGCCAAGAGCAGTTGTGTTTCCGCCGTTGTTGTTTATTTAGATTTCTTTTATAGACATAATGGAGCTTGCGCTGTTTAAGTGGCAGTGTATGTGTACGTTATTTGGCAACGGTTTTCTTCATTTCTACTTTGTCTTAGGACTGATAAATAATGATTGCTAGCTACCTAGCAACTGATGTCATCATTTACAGTTTTCGGTTTCGTTTTTTTATGTGTGGGGAGGCTCGCTATGATGCTTTTTGTTTGTAATGCTGTTTACTTTGCAATTGTTTCTATACCATGTTGGACTGATAGATAGATAGATTGATAGATAGATAGATAGATAGATAGATAGATAGATAGATAGATGGCTCTTTTCCCATTTTTACATTTAAATGTCAGAAGAAATCTTTAATTATTTATAGTTGCATACAATGTAGAGCCCATTTTAAAGTAGTGTAGTACACATACCTGATATAGGTGGGCTCACGAGGTACGGCACTGCATGGAGAAAGAACACCACTCCGAGGGCAGATGATAAGTTTTCTGTGCCTACAACATCCCCAGTCACAACAGGAATCAAAGCCACGTAGGCTCCATCAAAATAACCAAATGTAACAGAGAAAGGCACAAGTAGTTGGAAGCAATTAAGAAGTGGAAGGAAAAGGCAACTTAGGCCATCCATTGCCACTGCTATGAGGTAGCATGCGTATCGGTGCTTTTTCAGGAACCTGTAATAAAAATAAAATGTCAAATTTGTGATAATAGTTATTGATGTAATTATCCATTATTAGGGCTTTCATTTATTACAAATAAAAATGCAAGGAAACATGACATAGGGTTTGCATTTTTTTTTACACTGTATTATTACAAAACTAAATTTGAGATTGGTTATTCTTTACCGCACTGAATTGGTTGTGGAATTATTTGTCAGGTGAAACTCATGGCTAATAATTCCTAGATTTGAAGCTGTCACATATATGACCCTCTCTCACCTTTGCACTAGCCTACATTGCATGAGTTATCCCATTTAATACATCATTATAAGTCACTGCGGAATTTGTTGACACTATAAAAATATTTAATTTGATGAAGTTTCAAAAATAATTAAAAATAACAATAATACTAATTTAAACTTTGCAGAGGATTTTTTTTGCATGAAAGGAGAGTATCTAGACTAGACATTATGTCATAAACTACATTTGACACCAGGGGGCACCACCTCATATCAGTTGTATCAAGATTGTCAACCAGTATGTACATTGAATAGATATACCTGATGAGCATATGTATTCATATAGAATGTATACTTTATACAAGATTGGCATAAACATAGCAGGTTATAATTACTTTTTCACATTTAATGAATAAGTATTGAAGTGTTCTTTTATTCATCAATATCAGCAAGAATTCCTGAATTACACATACTATTACACACTCCCAATTTATGCTCTGCTGCATGCAAATCCCTGCAGTCCCCGTTTCACTAAAATCAATGTCCCTAATTTAGGTCAGTTATATTGATCCAAATAAATTTGATTTCAAATTTTGTGTGTGGATCTATTAAACATGTATTTATTTTGAAAATTAAACAAATAGTGTGTCTTTCTAGGCTGGAGTGTTCCAATTCTACCAAATCAACACCTTAGCCAGAACATGAGTCAAATGTACCACTTTTATCACTAGGTGGCGCCAAGTTCATGTGAATATTTATAATGTTCTCAAGCAGTATGTATGGTGTAATAATATTCATGTTAGTAGGTCATTTGAAACGGACCGTGTATGAATTCCGGACAGAAGAAATACCGACACTTATCCTGCCGGCATGAAAATGCTGACAAGGTGAATGCAGGTATTTCAATTTGCCTGACACTGATAAAATCTTGCCGCATAATGAAATCTGACAGCCAGTAGGTATAACATAGGGCTTTCGGCACTGGCCGTGTGGGAAAACCCCACACTGTTTGTCATCCCCCCTTCCCCCGACGTTCAGTCTATCATCACTAGGCTGGCAGCACCAGGGTTAATATGACTCTATTTTTAACACTGTTTACTGCCGGCAGCTCCGCTGACTGTATAGCCGCTGGACCCACTGGCATTGCTGATCTAATGTCAGCATTGTGACTGTCGGCAACCACAATGTTGGCATTTTATCAGTGTCGGGCAAATTGGAATGCCGGAATGTTTGTCTGCATTTTCATGTCGGCAGGATTAATGTCAGTATTTCTTCCTCTGGGAATATGACTACAACTGTTTGAAACATCTGGACATAAAACATGTAACATAATAAATAATTTCTTGGGTATAAAGGGGCTCATTTAGAGTAAACTTTTGTCTAAGATATACATTAATTACTGGTCATGTGCACCACAAATGCGTATGCGTACATCCTTATATAGATTTTGGCACATTGTTGACTTGCGTCCCCTGGAGATGCGGTACAGGAACAGATTGGGGTGATCAAGCACAGGATGCACACTGTAAGGGCACATTTATGCCATCGCAACATAATTAGATGTGGACATATCCACACCAGCTTTTAGGAGGCTGGATGGCTTATGCAATGTTACACAATGATGATGAGTATTATTTAGCTGTTTCTGATTAGCTGATTGCATATTGACCCCATCCAGCTAATAGTACTTAGAAAAGAACTTACATTTGGGCTGCTGTAGAAAATAACATTCCCATTTGTTTTTGTTCTGTTTGTAAACAACAGATGTGGAGGTGTTTGAATTGCATTTTATATGGAAAATGCAACTTTCGCATTTATTAAGGGTCAAGACAATATGCATTTCAATCCATTATTACATTGTGTACAAATAGGGTAATGTAACTTCAGCATTTACTACTAACACTGTCAAGCCACATCTACACTATTGTAGGGTGTAAGTATACATACTTGTGTGCCTGGCATACGTCTGGCACAAATGCTACTCTTTTGACTCAACATATTCATTAAGTCACCTTTTCCTTTTCAATGACCAAATGCATCTAACTCTAAATGAGCCCAATAGTCTTTAGCTTATTTGATTAGTATTTAGTATACTTTATCGCTATCTACCCCTAATGCTGAATTTTTATTCCATGTATGACACTAACCATTCTGTCTATACAATAATCTTTAAAACTGTATTTGAAATTAATTGAAATTACCTTCTGTCTGTCAGCCATCCAAAAGTGATGTTGCCTACAATGTCTATCACGCCAAGAATAGACATTAAGAAGGCGGCTTGTTGGTGGCTCACGCCGACACTTAGAGCATAAGGCACAAGGTAGACAAAGGGGGGGCTACATCCATAGGCTAGAAATAGGAAGGATATGGCAAGTATGATGAAGTTCGGTTTCAGCAGAAAGCTGTACTCCTTTTGAGAACAGTAGCATAAACTCTTGTGAGTGCAGTCCTGGCTCAGAGGTGAGCATTTGGAAGACGGAATGTTGCTTTCCCTTGGCTCTTTTGGATTATGCTCCTTCGGGTATATAGGTCGCATTAAAGCACCACAGACACAAAGATTGGCAACAAAACCACCAAGGATGAGTAAAGCTCCACGCCAGGAAAACTGTTCAATTAGCAGCTGAACCACAGGGGCTAAAATAAAGGTGCCGATCCCGCTTCCTGACATGGCAATTCCATAAGCCAAGGCTTTTCTCTTGTGAAAGTACTTTCCCACCATGGCAATGGCAGGACTGTAGCAAAGTGCAAATCCAAGACCTAGAATATTAGAAATAAAGAGTATATATAAATAAATAGAGACAGAATAACAAATTATTACATTATGAACTAAAATATGGTGTTTAGTTTCTTTTAGCTTAGTTTTAAAGTTTACATATTTTGTTCTCTGTTCTTTTGTTAAACCACTACACAAGTTTTCATTTCTATGGAAGTATACAATGGGCCTGATTCATTAAGCAAAGGAAAGCAAAAAAAAATGTGTAGCTTTTTACCATGGCAAAACCATGTTGCATTGGTTTTATTCAGCAAAGATTAGCCTCTATAACAGATGTCATATGGCATTTGCTATATTTTTATTAATACACAGAAAACTGCATTTGATGAAATGCTGAGATCGGCTGAGTGTGTATAAACATGGTGGGCCTAATTCATTAAGGTAAGTAAACCAAAAAAAAATGAGTAACTTTGCACCTTGGCAAAACCATGTTGCATTGGAGGGGGAGGCAAATTTAAAATGTGATGGCAGATTTATATTTGGGGTAAGGCATGTTCTAGATCAACTTTAAATGTCAGTGAAAAATAAAGCTATCAAGTATTTGTGTGCTACATGAAAAAACAGACAGTATTTTCCTTATGTGCAAAATAATAAATTAATTTGCACCCCTTGCATTGTAACATGGTTTTCCCACCTTTCAAAGTTACTCATTTTTTAGCTTACTTACCTTAATGAGTCAGGACCAAGATGTCTGCCCTGTTCCTACAATTAAACATTGTGTGTAATAAATATATTTATTTACATGTGCCTATATTTGACTTATATTCCAGGGTGTTCCTGTCAAAAGGTGAGCAGAGTACCTTGCCTCAGACAGCAAAACATGAAGGATGACAGGGAGTAAGGTAACCAACACAAGAGAAATATCTTGGTTTATGTCATTTCCATGTCAGGAATCAGCTCCTGTATTTTAGTTCTTGGCTGGGTCGTGTCAAAGCATACAGCCTGACGCCACTCCTCAGTTCTCTTTCCCCACTATCATCGGTGCACTGCTCAATACACTGATATCACAAGGACCATGCCAGTGACATCAGGAGATGAAGGGGCAGAGGAGAGTTAGGTTGGGAGAAACCTCAGGCATTCAGTACATCTGTACTGTGTCTCCTGCTGTCACAGGTTCACTCCTTGATTTACTGATAAAGGAGGAGACATGTACTGATCATATGCCCATATATCTTTGTGCCATGGAAGGGACAAGAGGGAGAGGGTAATGCAGTCAACGCCTGACTAAAGGCCCAATTATAAAAACTGGACTTGAAGAGTTTTTGATTGTTTGCTTTTAAAAAAATAATAAAAATTACTCCATTTGGGGGACTTAGAAACATGGTGGGGGGGGGGGGGGGCCTCTCTCAGGTGACATTGTGGCCAGGAGCAGTCCTGATAGCTAGCATAGGTTAATCTAATCTAGAATCATTCTTGGCTTCCTAATTTGGAGAAACAATGTATTATTTTCTTGATCTTTACTTTCAAGGAACGTATTTAGGGTTAGACTTCAGAGAGAAGCCGTCTCCAGGAAGCTGAAACAATAAACACCACCATTAATGAAATAATGACCCATGACATGGTGAATGGATGAGGTCAGCCACAGCTTTATTATATAATTATTCTCCTTTCAGTATGTAATACAAATGAAACCAACTATTACCATTAGGCAAATATATTAGCAGTAATTGTGACAAATAACTATAGGAAAAACAAGGAAAATGACTAGCAATTAACACCCACTCTGACACCTTGTATTACAGACAATCATTAGCCCCAGCAATGGAAATACCCTGGGTGCAGGGGTTGAGGACACTCCAGGGACCAGAGGCTTAGGGGCCCGGCAATGCTCAGAAGTGGCCCATCTGTCCTGTTTTTAGAGCACAGCGGGGAGGGGGCGGGTCTTTGGAGGATACAGTGGCATTGCTGTGCCCCTACCCAAACTTTGCTATGGGGCACAGCAATGCCCAGTTCCAGCCTGCCTGGCCCCTTAATTAGGGACAAATATGTTATGCACTTTGGTGCCTATTAAACTACATTTTTTGTGGAATTTATTATGTAATAGGATAAACGGTGCTTCATGTACATATCATCATATTTAAAAATCGTTTACAACAAAAGCAGATTCAAAGCAAACACTGACTAGTCTGTTGATGCAGGTGCCTCTGTGATGCACATTTTTCCTTTGTAAATGTCTGGCAGGTTTCCATACAAAAACAATAGTAATGCCAGATTATTAATACTATCCTCTAGGAGACCAAATACTAAGCTTTTAATACCACGGCTACTCTAAGCTAATAATGGATGTTATTATTCTCGTTTCCATTTAGTTAGTGAAAAAGCTAATTTAAGCCAACGGTCATTTGGCACCTGGTTATAGAGCTATACCACATTCTATAATTCAGTTTTATTACTTTTTATGTAAATAAATATATTGTAAGATGTTTGCAGCTGTATAAGAGTATGTGCTTTATGTAGACCCACCACCTTGTTCTTATTCAATGTACCCAACTATCTACATATCATACCCAGCAATGCTTATATTTTATTATTATATTACTATATATTGTTTATTATAGCCCATTATGCTGGGATGTTAGCAGTAAGTGGGTTTTTTTCCTGAGCAAATGACTATAAAGTGGGGTAAAGATTAGAGCCAACAATTAGCCAATCAGAGTATTAGAATGCTCACAGGGCTTGGCTAATCTGCAGCCAGTTAGAACGTTGGAATATTTAGAACACAATAGTTACTAAACCATGCAGTAAAACAAACAACAACAATATACACCTGTGAAATGCCCCTCTAAAGTTCATACATACAACTTATGAATCTATCCCTTTCCTGGGTGGCCATTAATGCCAGGAAATTTTTATACATTTTTACCTACTCTCCCAAATATCAGGGTGACTCTCTAATTTCATTTAGTCCCTCAGACTCCCAGAAGAGCAGACCTACCTCACAAATCCCCCCCACTTCTTTATTGAATTGGGCAGAGACGGGGCTTGATTGTGCGATTATAGCCCCGCCTGAACCACAAATGACAGCATTGCACAATATGGACCTCATTTACAGTCGGACGCAAAGTCCGTTTTAGGAGCATCCAACAAAAAAACACTACCACGCATGTGCAGAAAGCCCCAAATCCGCCTGCATCTTGGACGCAATTAACATTTGCGACAGATTGCGACTCACTACGAGAGAATGGGAGGAACGCGGAATTGTGAAGGCGTGACCATGTAAATAAATCCTAGTCGCAGTGATGCGCAGACGCAACACACGTCAAAACAGGGCTAAAGCTGTGCGGCAGGAATTAGGTGGCACAAGCGGTTACTAGCTGCAGGAACTGCTCGCAGCTCGATAGGGTATTAAGAGTGGGACGCAACTGGGGTTGCTTGCCACTCGTAATACCCTACTAAGCTGCAGCACACTCCCTCTCCTACACTTCTTAAATGGACTTTGCGTCCGACTCTAAATGAGATCCTATGGGCGCAGCCACAGTGACAGTGGGCATGCCCATCCCCCACTTTTACCTCCACTTCGGGATCTGAAAAGTTAGCAGTATGGTTCAAGCACTAATGAGATGAAGAAGATTGATTCTCTAGCTATTCCAGCCATTAAAAAACACAAGTCAAATAAACAAGTTTTAATAAATTGAGTAAAATGCTAAATGTTGAAAATATATTTGCATAAGCATTAAAGAAAGCATAGCTAATTCCTGTGATATGACGGTATGCCTAGGAAGATCATGTTTGCTGGTCAGTAGGCAATCCATTAAACAACATAGCCCAAATATAATTTGAATAAGGAGGACATTTTGGCAAAACCAGGTTGAGTTGCTGGAGGGGACACATTTAATTGTACAGACAGATTTAATGTTGGGAGGGGGGCGTGTGATAACTGGATTGTAACCGCATTGTAAAAATCAAACTGCCCAGTATTTATGTGCTGCATGTAAAAGCAGCCAGTATTTCCCAGCGTGCAGTAAACAGGCATTTACACTGGCACCCCTTGCATCACAACATGGAATGACCAGGCACAGATTTGCACCATTTAGCTAGATATCCTCCTAATGCTAAATGAGGTCAAATTACTCTTATGTTAAAAAGATAATCAGCTAAAATAAAACTGCAGAGAAGCAAAGCACTGAGCTGAAGCAGAGGTCTTGAACTTATATTGCATACTTTTAAATGTGTCCCATTTACCAGATATTGCAAGATATGCAAGTTAAAAGACAGATGACGCTGTTACTGTTGCAATTTATGTAATCATTAATTCTGTACGAAATCTGTGGAGTCTGTACTATGTTCCATCGTACAACACGTAAACAGTAATACCTAAGTTGCTTTGGACATACAACTAAACTAGCTAAAAACGCTATGTAATCTTTTTACTTAAAAATATCTCTCTGTTCCCAGGCTTTGTTTTAGAGTCATTTAAATTACAACAAAATCTAAAAAAAAAAATAAAAAGGTTTGATAGCAGAAATTACCTGTGAGGACTCCTAGTGTGAGGTAGAGATACTCCAGGCTTGTAGCAAACGAACTTAGGATGAGTCCCGTGGAAGCAAGAAGCCCACCAAGTATGATTCCCATTTGACACGAGACATGATTACTCACATAGCTTCCAAGAGGGGCTGCATAAAGGAATTAAACAATTAAAAGAAGTTGATTATAAGAGGTAAAATCTCATAATTAGCTGGGTTTTGACTTATTTATGCTGTTGCACAAATTTGTAATGCTATTGCAGCCAATATTGGGGCAATAGACCAAATATCACAGTATTTATATATCCTTCAAGGACGAAAAGCATTGAATATTAAACACAGTGGCCTGTTTCATCATGTGCCCTGTTGACTTCGGGTGTAGGTATGCTATGCCCTACTACACAGGACACTGCAGGATACGTCCAATACTGATGTGGATTATAAATCTGCCAAAGAACACACAGATAAATCATATATATATATATATATATATATATATATATATATATTATATATATATATGATTTCTCTGTGTGTTCTTTGGCACATTTATAATATATATATATATATATATATATATATATATATATGCCACCTGTCCAGGAGGGGGCTGGGAGATTTTACCCTGGGGGGGGGGGGCAAGTCTTGACTCAGCAGCCTACTAGGAGCATTTTAAAGGAAAAAAATGCAGGTGGTCCAGTGATCCAGCCCAAGGTAGCCCATTGTGGAACTGACAAATGCCACCCTGCCCCGCAGCCCAGCCAGCCCCTACACCTGTTAATGGCAAAGGCATTAATGATCACACAGTAAAAAAAAAAAAGGGGGTGATTATTTCTTTTTTTCTAATGAAATACATTTATTAGAATGTTGTTAATGTTTACTGAACATAAAATAAATTTTTACAGTTGCTACTGATTGCAAACATATGTTATAGCATGCATACGAGACTGTCATAACTACTGCTCAGGACTTAGACTAGCCCTGTAGCTGGAGCAAGAGATATGGCAGAAAAACTTTGATACGCTCAGGGCTTGATTTGGAAGTGGCTGCGTGCACTTGAGTTTGCCACACCCTTACTGTACATTCACTATGACAAAACATCCTTCTCAGCCTGTTTCACTCCCCAAAATCGTAGGCTGAAGTCAGTGTCCTTTGCATTTGAAGGCGGAGACGACAGGGCTTGTTTTACTGGCGTATGTCCCGGATCTGTTCATGCTCAGAGTGTTTTTGCGTACAATATGCTCAATATCACCAGATACGTGTCTTGATGAATCAGGCACGGTAAGTCCAATCCAGTCTGAGGTGTAGATTTATCAGTGCTAAAAGTGGAGGTGTTACCCATAGCAACCAATGAGATTTAACCTATTTTATCTAGTATATAGTTCCACTTTGCCTAGAAGGTTTGATAATTGTACCCATGAGTCTGTTTTGACGACAGACCATTAATTTATTTCATTACCACCACTGGGTAACTGAGAAGAGGAAAGTTAAACTCCCCAGACACCAATACACCCTATGTAGAGAGGCCCTGTTTTTTTTTGGGTTTTTTATTAAAAAAAGCTTGCATTATGTTTTGCACTTCACAAAGTGATCATCAAAGGTCTATACATGTAACTGACATCCAAAATTAACCCAGAATCAGACAGAACCAGGTGATAGGCACAGTGGTTTAATGCGTTGATACTGGAAAGTGTCTACGATGTAGTTATTAATGAACCGTCTACTTGCCAGTGCCTGGCACTAGAGAGACTACTCTGCACATTCTCTCTGTACACTGACTGTAAGTAAAACAATTGATGCTGCAGCATTTTTTCCCTTTATTCAAATGTTTTCTTGCTAAAACCAAGAAGGAACATTGGACAAAAAAAGCTATCATCAAATTCCGATTATAGTTGGTTTATTAATACATAATCAGCCACCAAGATGCTGAAAAATCTGCCACATTTTATGTCTGCATATCTGTGTGTGTCTAGCAAAATGAAAACATGAGGTATTAGTTCATATTTTGATCAAAAGACTTAAGCCTTATTGCCAAACTGCTGGTACCATATATAATGTGGGATATACCGAGCGCGGGCTTATTTTTCTCACATTTTATGTCTATCTTTGATACACTTTGACTTCTGCAACTTTCAGTTTGAACACTACGTAAGTTGTCATCCTGAGAGAAGGACATATTTTCTGGTACCTGCTGAGCAGCAGTAAAAGGTAAACTTAAATAGGTTCCCAGACATATGAATGTTACAAATTTTAATAACAATATCTTTAGCTTTTATAAGCTTTATCTATATCTATTACATTATTACTGTACTTATCTGAAATGTTTTTTTTCATGTTTTCACGTTTACATTGTGTTCCCAGAATTCCTATTGTTACCCATACTCCTCTTATATTTTTCCTGTTACGAAACTAACATACTGTGAAAAGCATGTCAAACAAATGCTGCTGACACAGTTATGCTGAACCACATTGCTGTAGTTTTTTTCAGAGGAGTCAGGATGGTGCAGACAGCAACTCTTGTAGTTCCAGCAATTCAAACAAACTAAAGTATTTACAATTCCATGCGACACTGCTGCTTGCTAGACACAAAGTCCACTCACTAGTCTCGGTCGCCCAACCCAGTTCTTCCCAAGCACTAACTAGCTGAACCCTTACATAATTTCACCCATGTGCTCAACTTGTAACCCTGTACTCTATGTGTGGAGAACTGTGGAGGCTCATGCTTCAGATAAGGTTTCAGAAGCATGCAGACTGGCAGAGTAATTATTATTCTTTACCCTAAAGGTCTATGGCAAACTGGCCTTTTTGACACAATACATACACACTCACTTCAACACAGTAACCTTCACACCTCAGTACCTTTCAGCGCCCAGCTTTGTACATATGAAAGTATTGCTCTTGTGTGAATATAAAGTCTCGCTTCCAAAGCAACATTTGGGAACATCGGTTCAACAAACTAGAGATGTGTCCCATAGATTGTAAGCTTGCGAGCAGGTCCTTCTCACCTCTTTGTCTGTTTTACCCAGTTTGTTTATTAGTTTACTATGTTTGTCCCCAATTGTAAAGCGCTATGGAATATGTTGGCGCTATATAAATAAATGATGATGATGATGATGATGTGTAGACTATCTCCCTTACAGCATTCACAGCGTGTATGACCTGAAAATCTCCAATGTCTGATAATGACCCTATTGAAATCAGGAGGATCTTTAGTTGGCATTTTCATAAATGCAGTCTTCCAACCATACTAACAAACCCCAGTGACAACGTACATTATCCCAATTTGGCCAACGGTGTGTGGTCAGCTTAAGTCAACATAAAGAACCGCATAACATTTATAGAGATTTTTTCTGAAGGGTGGGGGCATGAAGAGGATGAGTTACAACAACGGTTGTAACTCAGTTTTAATAAAAACAGTATATAGCCATAGTGAATTAACTATTAGATAAACGTTAATAAAATATGAGACAATAGGTTCTTAAGCCAAACAAGGTTGTACCTCTCTAATTCAGTAAATCTGCAACTTGGCTATTGTCTGATTAGAAGCTTCTTTAAGCTAGTGATATTCTTAAATTATATGTAGAGATACCCTGTCCACTTTCTTATTTGCAGCATAAAAGTATAAAAGTTCACAATTAAGCATTATACAGCAATCATGTTCATAATGATATTCGCTTTCATATTGCACAATGTCTGTAAGAAATGTTGGTATATATTTACATTGTGTTACTTACCACAGAACATAGTAGCACAGTCAACAATGGAATGTATCCAAGCTGTTCTTGAATAATCTTGACCAAAATAGATTTGGAACTCAACAAAGAATATTGAGATACATCTGCAAAACAGAGAGGACATGCAGTCAAATAAACAAGTCTGGCATCCAGCAGAAATACATTTTTACAACCTAAGTTTTCTAACTCTTTGGAAGCTATTTCTACATTGCTTCATTACATCTCAACCTATTTAGCACTGCAGCCCACCTGTTGTCACATGTGGCTAATTGTTTAAATAGTGGCTGCAAATAAATAAGAACCATGAATAAATATGAACATGTTTGAAAGCCAATGTGAGCTCAATTCACAATTAAAAGTAGTATATAAATGATTCCATGCATAACATAAACCGATTTTATGTTTCCTAATTTCATCACGTCTTTTAGTGCATTCATCGTCTTATCATGACACACGACTCCAAGCCAGAGGCAAATTAAAACTACAATGAGGCAAGGGCTTAAAGCTGCACTACTACCTAAGGTGGCAAACAGTTTACTTCACCACTTTAAAATGGTTGTACATCAGGGGTGTGAGCGTAAGGACCAATGAGAAGCCTGTGGCTGTGATTGTGATTTCTCATTGGTCCTAACTCACATTCCCCTTCCAAACATCACATAGCCTCATTTTTCAGCTAAGGCTGCGAAACTAATCAAAGAACCCAGGGAAAATGACCCCAACAGAAAGTCTGGTTAGGGGAAATCAATGATTATGAGTGCATACATTAAGAATTTTACAGCGCTTTGTGTTACATATATGCATATTCTGGTGATGTTTCTTAGATGTACTGTATGCAACAGGATCTGGGTACAGATTGGATGTGGGGAACAAAGGAGAGTTCTGAGTCAAGGATGACATTAAGTCAGCGAGCTTGAAGGGGCAGGGTTTTTTTTATTGTATTGTCAACAGAAATGCAGATGTCATGTAGGTAGCTTCTACTAACTGTTAGAAGAATTATTAGTTCAGTCTTAAAAAGATTAAGTTTGAGGTGACGAAAGGAAATCCAAGATGACATGGCAGAGAAACATTCAGTAACGTTGGTCAGTACAAATGGTGAAAAATCCTGAGAGGACAATTACATTTGGGTGTTATTTGCATGGAGGTGATACGGAAACACAAAGGAGCTTATTACCGGTAGTTTTCCAAGTAGTATAGTTGAGTGACAAGCTGCAGCCCCTTGATCAAGGGCTGTTGTTAGAATGTGATTGAGATGTTAGCCTGCCAGATCAAGAGAGGAGAATGTAAAATTTGGGGACAGAAATTGTTGTAGAAAGTTGAATAATTGTTGAAAATGAATATAACTGAGATTTCTGTGGATATAAGGAGGCTTGGTTGAGTTAGAAGGTATTGAGGGTAAACTAAACAAAGTCTGGAGGATACAAGATCAAGCCAGTGGCCATCATAATGAGTATATAATTTAGACTACCAGGAGAGACTGTGGGAGGAGGTTAGATGTTGAATTTACCCAAGATGATGGCGAGGATGTCCCAAGATAAATAATGTGGAAGCCAGGCTGCTCTCTTTGGCCTGGTGTGAATGATTGTGTTGATGATGATAACCAGCATGTAGCTTTACTGTGGATTCTGGTCTCGCTCTTGTTTATTCCTTTGGCACCCTGCTTCCTAACTTGGCAATTACCGTGTACCAACCCAGCTAAGACAAGTGGACTTGCTTTTGTTTTATCCTCTGGAACTTGCTTACTGACATTTACTTATCATCTGACGTGATTTGCATACTGGTCAGCCTGCAGTCTGTTTCCTGGGAATCTCCTAACTTGACCACTACTACATATATCTGTGCACACATATAGCATTGTATAGCTCTAGACATACAGTTTCCGGATATTAACCCCTTCAGACTGTACTATTTCAAAGTCTCCTCAGTATTGCCAAACCAGCTTGGACTCTGGACAGTGACTTTATTATCGTGACATTAAGCCTTCAGCTTTCCTTTCGTCTGTTTCTGTGTCTGGAAACTGCCTCCCTGGGATCATCACCTCTACAGCATCACAGATCACTTGCAGCTAAGCTTCGTCAGGAACTCCATTCTGACAAGCCAACTTTCAGCCTTAGAGATCCGATTGCCAGAGTAAGGTAACAGACATTATTACTTATACTGTTATCGTGACAATATGTTTGAGAGTGAAAACCACATACCTTGTAACGGCACGTGTGCAAACTGTAACAAGAAAACAGCCAATCACAATCATCCACCCCCAGCCGCCATCGGGTGGTGCACTGTGCAAAGGCCTCTGCTTTGTCATGGCTGACATCTCTTTTCCAGCCCAAACTTGCGCCCTTAAGTAGACAGAGATCTTTGCAGAACGTCGTTGTCCTCATAAGATCACATCCAAATACCAACAGATTTTCGACGACATGCGGAATATTCCAGGACGGCTGCCTTTTTATACACAATTATTTTCACCATCTGAAAAATAAAAAATACAGTTTAGAGTCACATGATTTTAATTAGATATTCATTTTAAAAACTACCAGAAATTAGCAAATGTGCAATCACAATTCGAAAGAAGAAACTGTTGATTACATTTCAAATTTCCCTCAACTTTAATTAGACACATTGTAAAATTGAAAATGTTACTATGATAGCAATATCACTAGTAGAGCAACATAACCCCGACTTGTGAAGTTACATGGAGACCTATTTATCAACCTATAATACCCCGATAAACTGCAGTTTTCGGGTTATTAAAGCATAACAAAGGCTATTTATTATTGGGGGAACGCAGCAGATCCGATATCTCTGCAATCCCAGCCTCTTCAATCGCAAATCCAGTGCACATAGGTGTCTATGGAGACAGCAATTTTGCCCTAATTATCAAGCCCCAAAATTAGAAGCTTAATCCCGGTAGCCAACGGCATCTGAAGATGGCACTGGCCATTATAACTGATGGGGAGACACCTGGAAGTGATCACTTTACTGTAGATTACTCGCTGGGACAGACTCCTATCAAAGCTTCTG